>NC_061869.1:44263945-44612797 GCF_907164915.1 Impatiens glandulifera | reverse complement strand
TCAAAACCGAGGGTTTTTTGAAAAAACTTTCGCAATTACCCCCTTCCCAATACTTAGAATTATTTTAAAATTTTTTTGGAAAGAGTCAAAACCGAGTGTTTTTAAAAACTTTCGCAAGTACCCCTTCCCAACACTTATAATTATTCACAATTATTTTGAGAAGAGTTAAAATCGAGGGTTTTTTTGAAAAACTTTCGCAATTACCCATTTCCCAACACTAAGAATTATTTTCAGTTTTTATGGGGAAAAAGTTAAAACCAAGGGTTTTTTTTGAAAAACCTTCGCAACTACTCTATTCCCAACACTTAGAATTATTTTCAGTTTTTATGGGGAAAAAGTCAAAACTGAGGGTTTTTTGAAAAAAATTTCGCAACTACCCCCTTCCCAACACTTTGAATTATTTTCAGTTTTTATGGGGAAAAAGTCAAAACCGAGGGTTTTTTGAAAAAACATTCGTAATTACCCCTTTCCAACACTTAGAATTATTTTCAGTTTTTTTGGAAGTGTCAAAACTGAAGGTTTTTTGAAAAAACTTCGCAATTACCCTTTATAATAAGTAGAATGATTGTAAGATTTTTTGGAAAGATTCGAAACCGATGGTTTTTTGAAAAGCCTTCGCAATTACCATTTCTCAATACTTAGAAGTATTTTAAGATTTTTTGGAAAGATTCGAAACCTAGGATTTTTTGAAAAACCTTTGCAATTATCCCCTTCCCAACACTTAAGAATTATTTTCAGTTTTTTTGGAAAATTTAAAACTGAGGATTTTTTTGAAAACCTTAGCAATTACCCCTTCCCAATACTTAGAATTATTTTAAGATTGTTTGGAAAGAGTCAAAACTGAGGGTTTTTTTTGAAAACTTTTGCAATTACCCCATTCCCAACACATAGAATTATTTTCAGTTTTATGGGATAAAGTTAAACCCGAAGGTTTTTTGAAAAACTTTCGCAATTACTTATTATCCAACACTTAGAATTATTTCAAATTTTTTGAGAAAAAGTCAAAAACGAAGATTTTTTGAAAAACTTTCGCAATTACCCCTTCATAATATTTAGAATTATTTTAAAATTTTTTGGAGAGAGTCAAAACCGAGGGTTTTTTTAAAAACATTCGCAATTACCCCTTCCCAACACTTATAAATTATTCACAATTATTTTGAGAAGAGTTAAAATCGAGGGTTTTTTGAAAAACTTTCGCAATTACCCATTTCGCAACAATAAGAATTATTTTCAGTTTTTATGGGGAAAAAGTCAAAACCAATGGTTTTTTTTGAAAAACCTTTGCAACTACCCACTTCCCAACACTCAGAATTATTTTCAGTTTTTATGGGGAAAAAGTCAAAACCGAGGGTTTTTTGAAAAAAACTTTTGCAATTACCCCATTCACAACACTTAGAATTATTTTCAGTTTTTATGGGAAAAAGTCAAACCCGAGGGTTTTTTTGAAATCGCAATTACTTATTTCCCAACACTTAGAATTATTTTCAATTTTATGAGAAAAAGTCAAAACCGAAGGTTTTTTGAAAAAACATTCGCAATTACCCCTTCCTAATATTTAGAATTATTTTAAGATTTTTTGGAAAGAGTCAAAACTTAGGGTTTTTTGAAAAACTTTCGCAACTACCCCTTCTCAATACTCATAATTATTTTCAGTTTTTATGGGGAAAAAGTCAAAACCGATGGTTTGTTGAAAAACTTTCGCAATTACCCCCTTCCCAATAATTAGAATTATTTTAATTTTTTTTGGAAAGAGTCAAACCCGAGGGCTTTTTGAAAAACTTTCGCTATTACTTATTATCCAACACTTAGAATTATTTTCAATTTTATGAGAAAAAGTCAAAACCGAAGGCGCAATTACCCCTTCATAATATTTAGAATTATTTTAAGATTTCTTAGAAAGAGTCAAAACTTAGGGTTTTTTGAAAAACTTTCGCAACTACCCCTTCCCAACACTCAGAATTATTTTCAGTTTTTATGGGGGAAAAGTCAAAACCGAGGGTTTTTTGAAAAACTTTCGCAATTACCCCTTCCAAACACTTATAATTATTTACAATTATTTTGATAAAAGAGTTAAAATCGAGGTTTTTTGAAAAACTTTCGCAATTACCCATTTCCCAACATTAAAAATTATTTTCAGTTTTTATGGGTAAAAAGTCAAAACCAAGGGTTTTTTTGAAAAACCTTCGTAACTACCCCTTCCCAATACTCAGAATTATTTTTAGTTTTTATGGGGAAAAAGTCAAAACCGAGGGTTTTTTGAATACTTTTGAAATTACCCCCTTCCCAATACTTATAATTATTTTAAAATTTTTTGGAGAGAGTCAAAACCGAAGGTTTTTTAAAAACTTTTGCAATTACCCCTTCCCAACACTTATAATTATTCACAATTATTTTGAGAAGAGTTAAAATCGATGGATTTTTTTGAAAAACTTTCACAATTACCCATTTCCCAACACTAAGAATTATTTTCAGTTTTATGGGGAAAAAGTCAAAACCAAGGGTTTTTTTTGAAAACCTTCGCAACTACCCCCTTCCCAACACTCAGAATTATTTTCAGTTTTTATGGGGAAAAAGTCAAAACCAAGGGTTTTTTTTAAAAACCTTCGCAACTACCCCCTTCCCAACACTCAGAATTATTTTCAGTTTTTATGGGGAAAAAGTCAAAACCGAGGGTTTTTTGAAAAAAACTTTCGCAATTACCCCATTCCCAACACTTAGAATTATTTTCAGTTTTTTTGGAAAATTTAAAACCGAGGATTTTTTTGAAAAACCTTAGCAATTACCCCTTCCCAATACTTAGAATTATTTTAAGATTATTTGGAAAGAGTCAAAACTGAGGGTTTTTTTAAAAACTTTTGCAATTACCCTATTCCCAACACAAAGAATAATTTTCAGTTTTTATGGGAAAAAGTCAAACCCGAGGGTTTTTTGAAATCGCAATTACTTATTTCACAACACTTACAATTATTTTCAATTTTATGAGAAAAAGTCAAAACCAAAGGTTTTTTGAAAAAACTTTCGCAATTACCCCTTCCTAATATTTAGAATTATTTTAAGATTTTTTGGAAAGAGTCAAAATTTAGAGTTTTTTGAAAAACTTTCGCAACTACCCCCTTCCCAACACTCAGAAATATTTTCAGTTTTTATGGGGAAAAAGTCAAAACCGATGGTTTTTTGAAAAACTTTCGCAATTACCCCCTTCCCAATACTTAGAATTATTTTAAAATTGTTTGGAAAGTGTCAAAACCGAGGGTTTTTTGAAAAACTTTCGCAATTATCCCCTTCCCAATACTTAGAATTATTTTAAATTTTTTTGGAAAGAGTCAAAACCGAAGGTTTTTTTAAAAACTTTCGCAATTACCCCTTCCCAACACTTATAATTATTCACAATCATTTTGAGAAGAGTTAAAATCGAGGGTTTTTTGAAAAACTTTCGTAATTACCCATTTCCCAACCCTAAGAATTATTTTCAGTTTTTATGGGGAAAAAGTCAAAACAAATGGTTTTTTTGAAAAAACTTCGCAACTACCCCCTTCCCAACATTCAGAATTATTTTCAGTTTTTATTGAAAAAGTCAAAACCGAGAGTTTTTTGAAAAACTTTCGAAATTACTTATTATCCAACACTCAGAAATATTTTCAATTTTATGAGAAAAAGTCAAAACCGAAGGTTTTTTGAAAAACTTTCGCAATTACCCTTCATAATATTTAGAATTATTTTAAGATTTTTTAGAAAGAGTCAAAACTTAGGTTTTTTTAAAAAACTTTCGCAACTACCCTTTCCCAACAATCAGAATTATTTTCAGTTTTTATGGTGGAAAAGTCAAAACCGAGGGTTTTTGGAAAAACTTTCGCAATTACCCATTCCCAACACTTATAATTATTTACAATTATTTTGATAAAAGAGTTAAAATTGAGGGTTTTTTGAAAAGCTTTCGCAATTACCCATTTACCAATACTAAGAATTATTTTCAGTTTTTATTGGGAAAAAGTCAAAACCAAGAGTTTTTTTTGAAAAACCTTCGCAACTACCCACTTCCCAACACTCAGAATTATTTTCAGTTTTTATGGGGAAAAAGTCAAAACCGAGGGTTTTTTGAAAAAAACTTTTGCAATTACCCCATTCCCAACACTTAGAATTATTTTCAGTTTTTTTGGAAAATTTAAAACCGAGGATTTTTTTAAAAAACCTTAGCAATTACCCCTTCCCAATACTTAGAATTATTTTAAGATTATTTAGAAAGAGTCAAAACTGAGGATTTTTTTAAAAACTTTTGTAATTACCCCATTCCCAACACATAGAATAATTTTCAGTTTTTCTGGGAAAAAGTCAAACCCGAAGGTTTTTTGAAATCGCAAATACTTATTTCACAACACTTACAATTATTTTCAATTTTATGAGAAAAAGTCAAAACCGAAGGTTTTTTGAAAAAACTTTCGCAATTACCCCTTCCTAATATTTAGAATTATTTTAAGATATTTTGGAAAGAGTCAAAACTTAGAGTTTTTTGAAAAACATTCGCAACTACCCTTTACCAACACTCAGAAATATTTTCAGTTTTTATGGGGAAAAAGTCAAAACCGAGGGTTTTTTGAAAAACTTTCGCAATTACCCCCTTCCCAATACTTAGAATTATTTTAAAATTTTTTTGGAAAGAGTCAAAACCGAGGGTTTTTTGAAAAACTTTCGCAATTACCCCTTCCCAACACTTATAATTATTCACAATAATTTTGAGAAGAGTTAAAATCGAGGGTTTTTTGAAAAACTTTCGCAATTACCCATTTCCCAACACTAAGAATTATTTTCAATTTTATGAGAAAAAGTCAAAACCGAAGGTTTTTTGAAAAACTTTCGCAATTACCCCTTCATAATATTTAGAATTATTTTAAGATTTTTTAGAAAGAGTCAAAACTTAGGGTTTTTTAAAAACTTTCGCAACTACCCCCTTCCCAACACTCAGAATTATTTTCAGTTTTTATGGGGGAAAAGTCAAAACCGATGGTTTTTTGAAAAACTTTCGCAATTACCCGTTCCCAACACTTATAATTATTTACAATTATTTTGATAAAAGAGTTAAAATCGAGGGTTTTTTGAAAAACTTTCGCAATTACCCATTTCCCAACATTAAGAATTATTTTCAGTTTTTATGGGTAAAAAGTCAAAACCAAAGGTTTTTTTGAAAAACCTTCGTAACTACCCCTTCCCAACACTCAGAATTATTTTTAGTTTTTATGGGGAAAAAGACAAAACCAAGGGTTTTTTGAAAACTTTCGCAATTACCCCCTTCCCAATACTTAGAATTATTTTAAAATTTTTTGGAGAGAGTCAAAACCGAGGGTTTTTTTAAAAACATTCGCAATTACACCTTCCCAACACTTATAATTATTCACAATTATTTTGAGAAGAGTTAAAATCGAGGGTTTTTTGAAAAACTTTCGCAATTACCCATTTCCCAACAATAATAATTATTTTCAGTTTTTATGGGGAAAAAGTCAAAACCAAGGGTTTTTTTTGAAAAAACCTTTGCAACTACCCAATTCCCAACACTCAGAATTATTTTCAGTTTTTATGGGGAAAAATTCAAAACCGAGGGTTTTTTGAAAAATTTTTTTGCAATTACCCCATTCCCAACACTTAGAATTATTTTCAGTTTTTTTGGAAAATTTAAAACCGAGGATTTTTTTGAAAAACCTTAGCAATTACCCCTTTCCAATACTTAGAATTATTTTAAGATTATTTGGAAAGAGTCAAAACTGAGGGTTTTTTTAAAAACTTTTTGCAATTACCCCATTCCCAACACATAGAATAATTTTCAGTTTTTATGGTAAAAAGTCAAACCCGAGAGTTTTTTGAAATCGCAATTACTTATTTCACAACACTTACAATTATTTTCAATTTTATGAGAAAAAGTCAAAACCGAAGGTTTTTTGAAAAAACTTTCGTAATTACCCCTTCCTAATATTTAGAATTATTTTAAGATTTTTTGGAAAGAGTCAAAACTTAGAGTTTTTTGAAAAACTTTCGCAACTACCCCTTCCCAACACTCAGAAATATTTTCAGTTTTTATGGGGAAAAAGTCAAAACCGAGGGTTTTTTGAAAAACTTTCGCAATTACCCCTTCCCAATACTTAGAATTATTTTAAATTTTTTTGGAAAGAGTCAAAACCGAGGGTTTTTTTTAAAACTTTCGCAATTACCCCTTCCCAACACTTATAATTATTCACAATCATTTTGAGAAGAGTTAAAATCGAGGGTTTTTTGAAAAACTTTCGCAATTACCCATTTCCCAACACTAAGAACTATTTTCAGTTTTTATGGGGGAAAAGTCAAAACAAAGGGTTTTTTTGAAAAACCTTCGCAACTACCCCCTTCCATACATTCAGAATTATTTTCAGTTTTTATGGGGAAAAAGTCAAAACCGAGGGTTTTTTGAAAAAAACTTTCGCAATTACCCCATTCCCAACACTTAGAATTATTTTTCTGTTTTTATGAGGAATAAGTCAAAACCGAGGGTTTTTTTAAAAAAACATTCGTAATTACCCCTTTCCAACAGTTAGAATTACTTTCTGTTTTTTTGGAAGAGTCAAAACAGAAGGGTTTTTTGAAAAAACTTCGCAATTACCCTTTCTCAATACGTAGAATTATTGTAAGATTTTTTGGAAAGATTCAAAACCGATAGTTTTTTGAAAAGCCTTCGCAATTACCCTTTTCCCAACATTTAGAATTATTTTCTGTTTATTTGGAAGAGTCAAAACCGAGGATTTTTTGAAAAACCTTCGCAATTACCCTTTCTCAATAATTAGAAGTATTTTAAGATTTTTTGGAAAGATTCGAAACCTAGGATTTTTTGAAAAACCTTTGCAATTATCCCCTTCCCAACACTTAGAATTATTTTAAGATTATTTGGAAATAGTCAAAACCGAGGGTTTTTTTAAAAACTTTTACAATTACCCCATTCCCAACACATAGAATTATTTTCAGTTTTTATGGGAAAAAGTCAAACCCGAGGGTTTTTTGAAAAACTTTCGCAAATACTTATTATCCAACACTTAGAATTATTTTCAATTTTATGAGAAAAAGTCAAAACCGAAGGTTTTTTGAAAAAGTTTCGCAATTACCCATTCATAATATTTAGAATTATTTTAAGATTTTTTTGAAAGAGTCAAAACTAGGGTTTTTTGAAAAACTTTTGCAACTACCCCTTCCCAACACTCATAATTATTTTCAGTTTTTATGGGGGAAAAGTCAAAACCGAGGGTTTTTTGAAAAACTTTCGCAATTACCCCCTTCCCAATACTTAGAATTATTTTATATTTTTTTGGAAAGAGTCAAAACCGAGGGTTTTTTGAAAAACTTTCGCTATTACACCATTCCCAATACTTTGAATAATTTTAAAAATTTTTGGAAAGAGTCAAAACCGAGGGTTTTTTGAAAAAATTTCGCAATTACCCCCTCCCAATACTTAGAATTATTTTAATTTTTTTGGAAAGAATCAAAACCGAAGGTTTTTTGAAAAACTTTCGCAATTACCCTTTCTCAATACTTAGAAATATTATAAGATTTTTTGGAAAGATTCGAAACCTATGATTTTTTGAAAAACCTTTGCAATTATCCCCTTCCCAACACTTAAGAATTATTTTCAGTTTTTTTGGAAAACTTAAAACCGAGGATTTTTTTGAAAAACCATAGCAATTACCCCTTCCCAATACTTAGAATTATTTGAAGATTATTTGGAAAGAGTCAAAACCGAGGGTTTTTTTAAAAACTTTTACAATTACCCCATTCCCAACACATAGAATTATTTTCAGTTTTTATGGGAAAAGTCAAACCCTAGGGTTTTTTGAAAAACTTTCGCAATTACTTATTTCCCAACACTTAGAATTATTTTCAATTTTATGAGAAAAAGTCAAAACCGAAGTTTTTTTGAAAAACTTTCGCAATTACCCCTTCCTAATATTTAGAAATATTTTAAGATTTTTTGGAAAGAGTCAAAACTTAGGGTTTTTTGAAAAACTTTCGCAACTACCCCCTTCCCAACACTCAATTATTTTCATTTGTTATGGGGAAAAAGTCAAAACCGAGGGTTTTTTGAAAAACTTTCGCAATTACCCCTTTCCCAATACTTAGAATTATTTTATATTTTTTTGGAAAGAGTCAAAACCGAGAGTTTTTTGAAAAACTTTCGCAATTACACCATTCCCATACTTAGAATTATTTTATATTTTTTTGGAAAGAGTCAAAACCGAGGGTTTTTTGAAAAATTTTCGCAATTACCCCTTCCCAACCCTTATAATTATTTACAATTATTTTGAGAAGAGTTAAAATCGAGGGTTTTTTGAAAAACTTTCGCAATTACCCTTTTCTCAACATTTAGAATTATTTTCTGTTCATTTGAAAGAGTCAAAACCGATGGTTTTTTGAAAAACCTTCGCAATTACCCTTTCTCAATACTTAGAAGTATATTAAGATTTTTTGGATAGATTCGAAACCTAGGATTTTTTGAAAAACCTTTGCAATTATCCCCTTCCCAATACTTAAGAATTATTTTCAGTTTTTTTAGAAAATTTAAAACCGAGGATTTTTTTGAAAAACCTTAGCAATTACCCCTTCCCAATACTTAGAATTATTTTAAGATTATTTGAAAAGAGTCAAAACCGAGGGTTTTTTTAAAAACTTTTACAATTACCCCATTACCAACACATAGAATTATTTTCAGTTTTTATCGGGAAAAAGTCAAAACCGAGGTTTTTTTTAAAACATTCGTAATTACCCATTTCCAACACTTAGATTTATTTTCAGTTTTTTTGGAAAAGTCAAAACTGAAGGTTTTTTTAAAAAACTTCACAATTACCCTTAGTCAATAAGTAGAATTATTGTAAGATTTTTTGGAAAGATTCGAAACCGATGGTTTTTTGATAAGCCTTCGCAATTACCCTTTTCCCAACATTTAGAAATATTTTCTGTTTCTTTGGAAGAGTGAAAACCGAGGGTTTTTTAAAAAACCTTCGCAATTACCCTTTCTCAATACTTAGAAGTATTTTAAGATTTTTTGGAAAGATTCGAAACCTAGGATTTTTTGAAAAACCTTTGCAATTATCCCCTTCCCAACACTTTAGAATTATTTTCAGTTATTTTTGGAAAATTTAAAACCGAGGATTTTTTTGAAAAACCTTAGCAATTACCCCTTCCCAATACTTAAAATTATTTTAAGATTATTTGGAAACAGTCAAAACCGAGGGTTTTTTTAAAAACTTTTGCAATTACCCCATTCCTAACACATAGAATTATTTTCAGTTTTTATGGGAAAAAGTCAAACACGAGGGTTTTTTGAAAAACTTTCACAATTACTTATTTCTCAACACTTAGAATTATTTTTCAATTTTATGAGAAAAAGTCAAAACTTAGGGTTTTTTGAAAAACTTTCGCAACTACCACTTCCCAACACTCATAATTATTTTCAGTTTTCATGGGGAAAAAGTCAAACCGAGGGTTTTTTGAAAAACTTTCGCAATTACCCTCTTCCCAATACTTAGAATTATTTTAAAATTTTTTGAAAGAGTCAAAACCGAGGGTTTTTTGAAAAACTTTCGCAATTACACTCTTCCCAATACTTAGAATTATTTTAAATTTTTTTGGAAAGAATGAAAATCGAGGGTTTTTTGAAAAAATTTCGCAATTACCCCTTCCCAACACTTATAATTATTTACAATTATTTTTAGAAGAGTTAAAATCAAGGGTTTTTTGAAAAACTTTCGCAATTACCATTTCCCAACACTAAGAATTATTTTCAGTTTTTATGGGTAAAAAGTCAAAATCAAGGGTTTTTTTGAAAAACCTTCGCAACTACCCCCTTCCAACACTCAGAATTATTTTTAGTTTTTTGTGGGGAAAAAGTCAAAACCGAGGGTTTTTTGAAAAAACTTTCGTAATTACCTCTTTCCAACACTTAGAATTATTTTCAGTTTTTTTGAAAGAGTCAAAACTGAAGGTTTTTTGAAAAAACTTCGCAATTACCCTTTCTCAATAAGTAGAATGATTGTAAGATTTTTTGGAAAGATTCAAAACCGATGGTTTTTTGAAAAGCCTTCGCAATTACCCTTTTCCCAACATTTAGAATTATTTTCTGTTTCTTTGGAAGAGTGAAAACCGAGGGTTTTTTAAAAAACCTTCGCAATTACCCTTTCTCAATACTTAGAAGTATTTTAAGATTTTTTGGAAAGATTCGAAACCTAGGATTTTTTGAAAAACCTTTGCAATTATCCCCTTCCCAACACTTTAGAATTATTTTCAGTTATTTTTGGAAAATTTAAAACCGAGGATTTTTTTGAAAAACCTTAGCAATTACCCCTTCCCAATACTTAGAATTATTTTAAATTTTTTTGGAAAGAGTCAAAACCGAGGTTTTTTGAAAAACTTTCGCAATTACCCCTTCCCAACACTTATAATTATTTACAATTATTTTGAGTAGAGTTAAAATCGAGGTTTTTTGAAAAAAATTCGCAATTACCCATTTCACAACATTAAGAATTATTTTCAGTTTTTATGGGAAAAAAGTCAAAAACCAAGGGTTTTTTTTGAAAAATCTTCGCAACTAGCCCCTTCCCAACACTCGGAATTATTTTCAGTTTTTATGGGGAAAAAGTCAAAACCGAGGGATTTTTGAAAAAAACTTTCGCAATTACCCCATTCCCAACACTTAGAATTATTTTCAGTTTTTGTGGGGAAAAGTAAAAATCGAGGGTTTTTTAAAAAAACATTCGTAATTACCCCTTTCTAACACTTAGAATTATTTTCAGTTTTTTTGGAAGAGTCAAAACTGAAGGTTTTTTGAAAAAACATCGCAATTACCCTTTCTAAATACGTAGAATTATTGTAATATTTTTTGGAAAGATTCAAATTCGCAATTACCCCTTCCCAACACTTATAATTATTTACAATTATTTTGAGAAGAGTTAGAATCAAGGGTTTTTTGAAAAACTTTCGCAATTACCATTTCCCAACACTAAGAATTATTTTCAGTTTTTATGGGTAAAAAGTCAAAACCAAGGGTTTTTTTGAAAAACCTTCGCAACTACCCCCTTCCCAACACTCAGAATTATTTTCAGTTTTTATGGGGAAAAAGTCAAAACCGAGGGTTTTTTGAAAAAACTTTCGCAATTAACCCATTCCCAACACTTAGAATTATTTTCAGTTTTTATGGGGAAAAAGTCAAAACCGAGAATTTTTTTTAAAAAACATTCGTAATTACCTCTTTCCAACACTTAGATTATTTTCAGTTTTTTTGAAAGAGTCAAAACTGAAGGTTTTTTGAAAAAACTTCGCAATTACCTTTTCTCAATAAGTAGAATGATTGTAAGATTTTTTGGAAAGATTCGAAACCGATGGTTTTTTGAAAAGCCTTCGCAATTACCTTTTTCTCAACATTTAGAATTATTTTCTATTTCTTTGAAAGAGTCAAAACCGAGGGTTTTTTGAAAAACCTTCGCAATTACCATTTCTCAATACTTAGAAGTATATTAAGATTTTTTGGAAAGATTCGAAACCTAGGATTTTTTGGAAAAACCTTTGCAATTATCCCCTTCCCAACACTTAAGAATTATTTTCAGTTTTTTTAAAAAATTTAAAACGAGGATTTTTTTGAAAAACCTTAGCAATTACCCCTTCCAAATACTTAGAATTATTTTAAGATTATTTGGAAAGAGTCAAAACCGAGGGTTTTTTTAAAAACTTTTGCAATTACCCCATTCCCAACACATAGAATTATTTTCAGTTTTTATGGGAAAAAGTAAAACCCGAGGATTTTTTGAAAAACTTTTGTAATTACTTATTTTCCAACACTTAGAATTATTTTCAATTTTATGAGAAAAAGTCAAAACCGAAGGTTTTTTGAAAAACTTTCGCAATTACCCCTTCATAATATTTAGAATTATTTTAAAATTTTTTGGAAAGAGTCAAAACTTAGGTTTTTTGAAAAACTTTCGCAACTACCTCCTTCCCAACACTCAGAATTATTTTCAGTTTTTATGGGGAAAAAGTCAAAACCGAGGGTTTTTTGAAAAACTTTCGTAATTACCCCCTCCCAATACTTAGAATTATTTTAAAAAATTTTGGAAAGAGTCAAAATCGAGGGTTTTTTGAAAAACTTTCGCAATTACCCCTTCCCAATACTTATAATTATTTACAATTATTTTGAGAAGAGTTAAAATCGAGGGTTTTTTGAAAAACTTTCGCAATTACCCATTTCCAAACATTAAGATTTATTTTCAGTTTTTATGTGGAAAAAGTCAAAACCAAGGGTTTTTTTGAAAAACCTTCGCAACTACCCCTTCCCAACACTCAGAATTATTTTCAGTTTTTATGGGGAAAAAGTCAAAACCGAGGTTTTTTTGAAAAAACTTTCGCAATTACCCTCTCCCAATACTTAGAATTATTTTAAATTTTTTTGGAAAGAGTCAAAACCGTGGTTTTTTGAAAAACTTTCGCAATTACCCCTTCCCAACACTTATAATTATTTACAATTATTTTGAGAAGAGTTAAAATCGAGGTTTTTTTGAAAAAAATTCGCAATTACCCATTTCACAACATTAAGAATTATTTTCAGTTTTTATGGGAAAAAAGTCAAAAACCGAGGTTTTTTTGAAAAACCTTCGCAACTACCCCTTCCCAACACTCAGAATTATTTTCAGTTTTTATAGGGAAAAAGTCAAAACCGAGGGTTTTTTTAAAAAAAATATTCGTAATTACCCTTTCCAACACTTAGAATTATTTTTAGTTTTTTTGGAAGAGTCAAAACTGAAGGTTTTTTGAAAAAACTTCGCAATTACCCTTTCTCAATACGTAGAATTATTGTAAGATTTTTTGGAAAGATTCAAAACCGATGGTTTTTTGAAAAGCCTTCGCAATTACCCTTTTCCCAACATTTAGAATTATTTTCTGTTTATTTGGAAGAGTCAAAACCGAGGGTGTTTTGAAAAACCTTCGCAATTACCCTTTCTCAATACTTAGAAGTATATTAAGATTTTTTGGAAAGATTCGAAACCTATGATTTTTTGAAAAACCATTGCAATTATCCCCTTCCCAACACTTAAGAATTATTTTCAATTTTTTTAGAAAATTTAAAACCGAGGATTTTTTTGAAAAACCTTAGCAATTACCCCTTCCCAACACTTATAATTATTCACAATTATTTTGAGAAGAGTTAAAATCGAGGGTTTTTTGAAAAACTTTCGCAATTACCCATTTCCCAACACTAAGAATTATTTACAGTTTTTATGGGGAAAAAGTCAAAACCAAAGGATTTTTTTAAAAACCTTCGCAACTACCCCATTCCCAACACTAAGAATTATTTTTCAGTTTTTATGGGGAAAAAGTCAAAACCGAGGGTTTTTTTAAAAAAACATTCGTAATTACCCCTTTCCAACACTTAGAATTATTTTCAGTTTTTTTGGAAGAGTCAAAACTGAAGGTTTTTTGAAAAAACTTCGCAATTACCCTTTATCAATACGTAGAATTATTGTAAGATTTTTTGGAAAGATTCAAAACCGATGGTTTTTTGAAAAGCCTTTGCAATTACCCTTTTCCCAACATTTAGAATTATTTTCAGTTTTTATGGGGAAAAAGTCAAAACTGAGGGTTTTTGAAAAAAATTCGCAATTACCCCTTCCCAATACTTAAAATTATTTTAAAATTTTTTGGAAAGAGTCAAAACCGAGGGTTTTTTTAAAAAAATTTCGCAATTACCCCTTCCCAACACTTATAATTATTCACAATTATTTTGAGAATAGTTAAAATCGAGGGTTTTTTGAAAAACTTTCGCAATTACCCATTTCCCAACACTAAGAATTATTTTTAGTTTTTATGGGGAAAAAGTCAAAACTAAGGGTTTTTTTTGAAAAACCTTCGCAACTACCCCCTTCCCAACACTCAGAATTATTTTTAGTTTTTATGGGGAAAAAGTCAAAACCGAGGGTTTTTGAAAAATTTTCGCAATTACCCCATTCCAAACACTTAGAATTATTTTCAGTTTTTATGCGGAAAAAGTCAAAACCGATGGTTTTTTTTAAAAAAAATTCGTAATTACCCAATTCCAACACTTAGAATTATTTTCATTTTTTTTGGAAGAGTCAAAACTGAAGGTTTTTTGAAACAACTTCGCAATTACCCTTTCTCAATACATAGAATTATTGTAAGATTTTTTGGAAAGATTCAAAACCAATGGTTTTTTGAAAAGCTTTCGCAACTACCCTTTTCCCAACATTTAGAATTATTTTCTATGTATTTGGAAGAGTTAAAACGAGGGTTTTTTGAAAAACCTTCGCAATTACCCTTTCTCAATAATTAGAAGTATATTAAGATTTTTTGGAAAGATTCGAAACCTATGATTTTTTGAAAAACCTTTGCAATTATACCCTTCCCAACACTTAAGAATTATTTTCAGTTTTTTGGAAAACTTAAAACCGAGGATTTTTTTGAAAAACCTTAGCAATTACCCCTTCCCAATACTTAGAAATATTTTAAGATTATTTGGAAAGAGTCAAAACCGAGGGTTTTTTTAAAAACTTTTGCAATTACCCCATTCTCAACACATAGAATTATTTTCAGTTTTTATGGGAAAAAGTCAAACCCGAGGGTTTTTTGAAAAACTTTCGCAATTACTTATTTCCCAACACATATAATTATTTTCAATTTTATGAGAAAAATTAAAACCGAAGGTTTTTTGAAAAAACTTTCGCAATTACCCCTTCATAATATTTAGAATTATTTTAAGATTTTTTGGAAATAGTCAAAACATAGGGTTTTTTGAAAAACTTTCGCAACTACCCCCTTCCCAACACTCAGAATTATTTTCAATTTTTATGGGGAAAAAGTCAAAACCGAGGGTTTTTTGAAAAACTTTCGCAATTACCCCCTTCCCAATATTATTTTAAAATTTTTTGGAAAGACTCAAAACCGAGGTTTTTTGAAAACTTTCGCAATTACACCCTTCCCAATAATTTGAATTATTTTAAAATTTTTTGGAAAGAGTCAAAACCGAGGGTTTTTTGAAAAAAATTCGAAATTACCCTTCCCAACACTTATAATTATTTACAATTATTTTGAGAAGAGTTAAAATCGAGGGTTTTTTGAAAAACTTTCGCAATTACCCATTTCCCAACACTAAGAATTATTTTCAGTTTTTATGGGGAAAAAGTCAAAACCGTGGATTTTTTGAAAAAAACTTTCGCAACTACCCCCTTCCAAACACTCAGAATTATTTTCAGTTTTTATGGGAAAAAAGTCAAAACCGAGGGTTTTTTGAAATACTTTCGCAATTACCCCATTCCCAACACTTAGAATTATTTTTAGTTTTTTGGGAAAAAAGTCAAAACCGAGGGTTTTTTTTTTAAAAAACATTCGTAATTACCCCTTTCCAACACTTAAAATTATTTTCAGTTTTATTCTCCAGATATATACTTAGAAAGTCATAAAAAAAAGAAAAAAAAAAGAGAAGAATAATATTTCCCTTGGAAAGGTGAAACTCTCTATGTGACTAACTTGGAAAATTGAACTTTCGAAGGATTGCGACCCATGGAGAAAGCAATAAAAAATTAACTAAACATGACCTTATTTTTATGCTCACTTTCTCCGTAAGTTGATGATTTGGATAATTATCTGCACCAGATTGAATTTATCATCCATATCTTAACATAGGAGAAAAAAGAACTCGGTATATTTCAAAACGAGACAGTCTTTACTAAATTGCAAGAATGCTCGTAACATAGCCCTGAACACATTTCAAATCCAAGTTACCATGATACATGATTAGGATATAGGTTTATTATGTTCTCAAACCTTGTGTTAAATAGAATTGGGAATAGTTCGTCCCCATGCAGCTTTTGTTAAAGCTCCTCATGCCGCAAATATGTATAGGCGCCATAATGCATGATAGACAACATGCATCCCTTCCTTGTAACGGAAGATGATAAAGCGACTGGTCAAACTTTCATCTAGTTGTGAATGTCGCTTCATAAGACCAAAAGGAGATAAATTATGTTCAAACCTCATTTGAAAGTGATAAAATTCCCCGAGAGTCAACGGTTTTAACCCAGTTGTGAAGAAAGATTTTGTCACACCAAGACCAAAGTTTCCTTTGGGACAACACGATCGATGTTTCACCTAGCTGTGAATGACACTTTTGTAAGACCAAAAATGAAAGCTTTGTGAGAAAATTTCTTAAAGTGATAAGATCCCCACAAAGTCGATGGTTTTAACCAGTTGCGATTGAGAATAACGCCTAAAGAAAAGTTGTACATGCGATGGTAGTATATTTCCCCATAGTAAGTCATATCCCGTAGCAGGCATCCATAAAGGTCATTTTATTGACTAATCTTTAGTATTGAATTCCATTTGCTGATGGATGTGGTGTGATTTTTATCATTATCCACGAGAGTTTTATCTCTATTCTCGTGGGATTTTATTCCTAGGACAGCATTCCTCGGGAAATTCCTACTTCTTAATAAGTAGTCTTATTGACACGAGACCCTTCCCCCACAAGGAGTTCTTTTCACTTTCCAATTGAGCCATATCTGTTGATAGGCACCATCAGTCGTTGTTATGATAAGATTATTATAATAATCCATCATAGTCGGAGTCCTATTTATTCCTAAGCATGGTAGGGCTATTGCAAAAGTCTATCCTCAACAAGATTCAACAAAGGAAAGGATGAGACATTGTCATACTCATCCCCAACAGCACCCTATCGACTTCCCATCACATGATAAGGCTATTATGATTGTTTATCCACAGTAGAAGTCAACAGTCGAAAGATGATTACATGATGTCCCCAACTATGCGTCATTGTTATGATTCCTCGTCAACATCCGGTGCCATCCATGTTTTATCCTTCTACCTCACTATAGGTTAGGTTACATATTTTTATGATCAAACCTCGAATTCATATTTTCCAAAAACTAAGTTTATTTTACTCAAACTTAGTTCGAGAGTGACATTCTATAAACATGAAAATTTGACTTAAAAGAAGGAATTAAAACCTAATTAAGGGTTAATTATTCAAACCCTAATTAAGGAAATTATTCAAAATTCCAAAATTAGTTTGAAGACAAAATATTGTATTTATTTTACCCAAATTAGACCAAAGAAAAGGTTAAAAATATTTAATTGTGATTTAATCATGAATTATGTTTAATTTATCACTTAAAACAATTCAATAAATACCCTAAAATACCTAAAAAAATAAAATATGATCATGATTTTATTATGATCCTAGAAATTTTTGGTGAAGAATAAATGTTTAAAAGCGATTAAAAATCAATTTTATATAACCTTCTAAATTAAAATAAACCTGATAATCCAGTGTAGAAGAAGTTATTTTTAATCTTTATATCAGGATTCTGGACCATCAAATGAGTGCCCAGGCTTCATCCAACAGCTCAGACGCTCCCACACAGCCCGCTACAACGAAGTAAGTGCGCACCTTCCACAACGGATTAACTAACGGGATTGTTAACCACGTTAGTCTAATTGCTAACGGACCCAACGAAACCCCGCATTTTTTCATGCCAAACGACGCTATTTTGGGTCGTCTTCTTTGCCGCGACGAAGGACTCGTCGGATTCACGGTCATTGCCGGTGCGATCTTCCTGAAGTTCTACCTTCCTCTATAGACGATAAAATATTCTGATTTTTTCGGCCACGTGATTCCCTCATCATCGCCTACGAGACGCCTTTATCCAAAAGCCTTATCCTGCGATGGATAAGGCTTTCAGCAAACTAGATAAAACTTTAAAGATAAGTTCTCCGGATGGTAATTTCGACTTAATTACCCCTCCTCAACTAACCTTCCACTAATATAAATACTCTCGTATGGTTTGTTTACCAAATCATCGAAGAACAATAACAAATTACACTGTATAATGATCTGAATCAATATTTGGAAGATCAGCCAATAATTGGTTTTTGTTAAAACCTTCTCCGGCCACCACAACTTCGATCCAGGCTTCTAGATAGATTCTAATACCTCTTAGGAGTGTTCTCCAAGTGTTAGTATGAATCCAGAAGCTCTGTATTTCATTTTGTAATTGAAATTTTGTATTTCTTCAAATTTTCCAACTTTCATCGGGTTTGATTTGTTGTAAGCCTTGATTATGTGATTCCTATGTATAGAATCATTATAGATATCATATATGAACTTTCTGTTGAAAGAAATCAGATCAAATCAACATAAATCAAGAATTTCGAAAATTTGAGTTTCAAAACTGGAATTTTAAAATTTTTGTATTTTGATTTTAATCTGGACTTTTTTATCCAGTTAGTTGCTACAAATGCTTGTTAACATGTTAGAATGATTTCCAAGAAAATATACTCACGTTTTGATCATGTTTGATCAAATTGAAATTTTAAAATTTAAGTTTAAAAAACTAGATTTTTAAAATCTTGTATTTTTTAGTTTAATCTGAGTTTGTTGATTTAATTAGTTGTTATACATGTTTGTTAACATGTTAAAATGATTTCCAAACATATGTTTCATCATTTTGATCTTGTTTGATCAAATTGAGTTTTTGAAAAATTTTGTATTTTGATTCAATCTTCAAAAAATGTTTTAATGTTTGAATGATGTTCTTGGTTTGGTTAAGTTTAATTATATTAATCACTTCAACGCTAATGGAAAAAAAAATCAGACCTTAAAATGGCCTAGTTTGAAAAATCTCAAAATATGACTTAGAATGGTATTTTGAAATTGATCTTTGTAAAGATCTTGAGATCGTGATTTATGTTAGGACTTTTGTTCATCATAATCATATAAAAGAAATGTAGCTTACAGATCATGATTCCATGATCTGAATCAAAAGTTATAGCTTTGTAAAATTTTAACCAAATCAAGAACACATCGGTCCTAAATCCGACCGAGGATCTTAGCCGGGAGGTACTTAGCCAGCGACCGAGGAACTCGACCAAGAAAAATGGACTTTGGACCGAGAATCCTATGACCAAATTTTATGACCCAGGACTGGTGTTCTTCATCTTCGACCGAGGACCAAGACTGGTATTCTTGAGGAAGGACCGAGCCCCATGACCGTTGGTTTTTTCCAAGGATCGTACAGCCCGACCGAGTTTTCTAACCTAGGACCGGGTGCCTTTAGCCTAGGACCAATGATTAGGATCGAGCCTCCTAGACCTAGGACCGATAAAACAAACCATAACCCTAGACCTAGGACCGAGAACCTAGACCGGCAAACTTGACCTTGATCCAAGCCTCCCAAGTCTACGACCGAGCAACCTGAGTTTGGGACCTAGCCTCCCGAACCCTGGATCGTGCTCTCCCGTCTTTTGACCCATACGACCCGAACCATAGTCCGGACCACCTAGATCTTGTCCGAACATGACCGAGCCTAGATCGGTGAAACCAAACTCAGCCTTTAGGACTTCGGTCCTAAGGCTTGTTTCGTTCCACTTTTCAAAATTCAAATTATTTTTATAATTTTGGAACCCGAACCTATTTTCAAATAATCCCGAAAGTTCAAACAATGATATTATTTATATTTTTTGGATATTTCCTAAACCAATGTTTTTGATAAGGCCTTGTTTAGAATTCATTTTTAAATTATAATATTTTCCTATTATATTTTTAGGTTTTGTTAAATCTAATTACTAGCACAACAGGTACATATCCCTTTTAAATAATGTTGTACAATTATTTAAACGCCTCATTGTTTAAGACCCCTAGACTACTAATTAAAGGTAATAAGTGTTAAAAATGGATTTATAAAATCCATACTTTGTTTATTTTAAAATTTTTTTAAACCGTCCTTAGGCGAGCGTGGAAGACATAGCGTGAATTCCCTTTTCCGAGCGTAAACAGACCACGAACCATCCTTTTTTAGAAACTCTAGTATAAATATGTTCATACACGTATCATTTTATTGATTTTCATAAAATTACTTGGAGACTCTAATTTTCAAATAAATAATCTTTTAAATTAGTTATGTTAGATTAGTTTAAATCGGGTTATGGTTAAATTATTATTTAGCTTCCCAGATTATTTAAATTTGAACAGAGGATTAATTATTTTTACATAATTAATTTCCTACCGCTCCAGGTATTTTTAAAATCTTTAAAATACTAAATGTTTCATTTTATAAGATTCCTGACACATAAACCAAGGTTGAAACGTATTGAACCTTGAGCCACCCCGCGATATGATACCTCCCTCCCATATTTCCACGTTCCATCTCGCCGCAGCGCGTGCTAATTTAGGGACCTCAGAGGTAGAAATATCATTTATATTTATGTAGTTTATATTTATACAAATAAGTTCTCAGAGCTATTTGATGACAATAACTCTATAAATGAAAATTCTTATGTTTAGAGGTTCCCCAAATTTTTTCTTCTATTAAGAAATCGCACCATTAAGAGTTGAGAAATAAAAAGGTTTAACGAAAAATCTCTAAGGATCTTCGGACGTTGTGTTAAAGACGTCGTTCGTGAGAAAAATTCTAAGATTCGTCGGCGATTATCAAGAGACAAACAATGGCTAGAGGTAAGTGCTCAATTTAGTCCCACTTCCGATATTCAATTTAATGTTCATAAAGTTTTTATAAAATTATTAAATCGATTTTGATTTGAAAAGATTTCTAACATTTGGTATCCAAGTACACCTAAAATCTTTGTATTGTTTAGTTATTTTGAAATCACCAATATATTTATATATAGATATATTTCTATTTACACGTGAATCATTTGCACTTCATGTCTTTGTGCAAACATTATGTTTTGTGTTAATGTTCTTTATTTATCTATGTTAATCTTTGTTCATGATCCAAATAACCCGAATTATTTTGTACATTTATATTTAGTTCAAACATTAAATTTTAGTAAATGTTGGGTAATAATATAATTTTACTTGATTAGTGAATAACTACACTATCTTTAATCAAGTACATTGTATATTAAGTTTATAAAATAACATTTACACAATTATTATGATAAATAACATTTATGCATAATTATAATAAATATCGAATCAAATTTCTTAATCTACCCATATGAATTAAAAGAATAGATATGATTTAATGATTTATTGTAAAGTTCTATAGATCTTATTAAATAAGACTTTAGCCCACAAGAAAGTCTTTGTCTAAAGATTTATGATTTCCAGAATAATTTTGTTAATAAAATCTAATCGAATAAGATTTTAGCCCACAGACAAGTCTTTGTCACTAGATTTATGTTAAAGAATGATTTTGTTAATTTAATCTGATTGAATATTAAACGATTTTGTTAATTAAATTTGATTGAATAAGACTTTAAACCACATACAAGTGTTTGTCGCTAGATTTATGTTAAAACATAATTTCTTAAAATAAATAAAATTTTATAAAACTTTAGCCCACATGCAGGTTTTTTGTCTATATATTTATTATTATTATTAAACCATTATTTACAATGGTAAACATGGTATTATAATTTTGTGGTCTCAATTTTTTATTGAGCATTCCTAATTTACAGTTATTTAACAATCATTTGTACATTTATATTTTGTTCAAACATTAAATTTTAGTAAATTTTATTGATTAGAGAATAACTACACAATCTTTAATCAATTACATTGTATATTAAGTTTATAAAATAACATTTACACATTTATTATGATAATACATGAATGCATAATTATAATAAATATCGAATCAAATTTCTTAATTTACCCTTATGAATTACAAGAATAGATATGATTTGATGATTTATTATAAAGTTATTATATAGATCTTATTGAATAAAACATTAGCCCACAGGTAAGTCTTTGTCTCAAGATTTGTGATTTACAAGATAATTTTGTAAATTAAATCTAATAGAATAAGACTTTAGCCATCTTTGTCACTAGATTTATGTTAATGAACGATTTTATTAATTAAATCTGATTAAATAATACTTTAGACCATGCAAGTGTTTGTCTCTAGATTTATGTTAAATCATTATTTTTTTAAAATAAATCTAATTGAATAAAACTTTAGCCCACATGCAAGTTTTTTGTCGCTAGACATAAAACAAGACTTGTTACTAAAGGGTTTAGTCAAAGAGAAGGAATTTGACTATGTAGAGACTTTTTCTCCTGTATCTAAGAATTATTAATAGTTATTTTGATGAAAAGACTTCAAGGAAGTTACCTGAAAGCAAGACTTTTAGTGTAGGTTAAAAACTTTAAAAAGAAAAGGAACTATTAAAGGTCTTTCATTCACTTATGAAATAGTTGACTCACCGCGGGTTCTCGCATCATTTGATTGAAAAGATATTATATCACCGCGAGACACTTTAAAATGAGATCTGGACAAAAGGGACCTTCCCAACTAAATAAGAGATTTTCCACGGAGCGGTAAGGGGTTTAGTTACCGGAAACGAGAGAGTGCAAGATAGAGACGCAAGCAAGGAGCGAGTGGAGAGAACGAAGAAGCGTAGCACAAAGCGTTGGTTGGGGAAGAAGACCGCTGGAAGTCTTGTGATTGCATAAAATGATGACCGAAATCGCTGATGGCGTGGTTCATCACATTTTGGATGAACTAATGCGATCAAATGGATGTAAAAACCATATTTCTAAATGGTTAATTATATTAAGAAGTTTACATTAGGCAACTTGAAGGATTCTCCTCTAGTAAAGTGAGCATTTGGTTTGCAAGCTTAATAAATTCATATACAGATTACAACAAGCGCCTTGTCAATGGTATTTGAAATTTAATGATGTAATCACTTAATTTCATTTGGTTTTGAAAAGAATATCTTGGATCAATGTATATACCAGAAGGTTAGTAGGAGAAAAGTTTGTTTTCTCGTACTTTATATAGATGACATATTACTTGAAACCAATTATAAGGGGTTTCTATGTGAAGTGAAATATTTTTTCTCAAATTATTTTGATATGAAAGATATGGATGATGAAACTTATGTTATTGACATCAAGATCCATAGAGATAGATCTCAAGGTATTTATATCAATAAAATTTTAGAGAGATTTAGATGAAACACCATTCACAAATTATAAAACTATTATAAAATATGAAAGTTCATTTTGGACCAATGTCCGAAGAATATATTGAAGAGAATTACAAAATATTTATATGCTTTATTTATTGGAAACATAATGTATATTAATAAGATATCTTACTAATCTAGTTTAAGATCACTGGAGAAGTGTAAAGAATGTTTTTAGATACCTTTAAGGGACAAACGATGAATTTTTTTCATGCTTTAGTGTGATCTTCCATGGTGTATTAAGGAATTTTATTTTTGGGCCTTAAATTTGTAAATTCTATTTATAAGCCATTGCGATTTTGCTACCACTCAATTTTGTGTATTTAATTATGACAAATATATATATATATATATATTGATGCAAATTTGAAGGTGTCCAGATTACCGGGTCGAGAGTTGTAATTAATTTGATATATATGTGAGAGTAATAGATATTTAGGTCGGATTGTGGGATGATCCTCCCATAAACTTAAAACGATTAAAAATGAAATTAAAAATGCTATATGTATTTTTAAACTTGCAACCTAACAAAAATAAGTACAACCCTTTAACTAACTAGGCTAATAAGACTTTATACTTTAAATTTAACACCAAATTTGATGAACACAAAAACATTTTAACAATACAAGTTCAACTTTTTAACTAACTAATCTCTCTATATATGTACATATAATTTTGCTTAATTTCTAAGTATTCGGATTGTCGGGTCGAGAGATACGGTTAATTTGTATATATATATGAGAGTAAAAGGTACTTGGATCGGATTGTGGGTTGACCCATCCATAAACTTAAAATGATTAAAATTAAAATTAAAAATGCTATATGTACGTTTAGAACTTGCAACCTAACAAAACAAGTACAATCCTTTAAACAACTAGGGTAAAAAGACTTTATATTTTATATTCAATACTAAATTTTATTACACGAGATATTTTAACATTATAAGTTCAACTTTTTAACTAACAAATATATATATATATATAATGATGCTTAATTTCAAAGTGTTTGGATTGTCAAGTCAAAAGCTATGGTTAATTTGGATATATATATGTGAGAGTAAATGGATATTTGGGTCAGATTGTGGGTTGACCCACCCATAAATTTAAAATGGTTAAAAATAAAAATAAAATTATATATGTATAATTCAAACTTGCAACATATCAAAAACAAGTATAATTACTTAACCAATTAGGCTAATAAATCTTTATATTTTTAATTCAACACCAAATTTAATGAACGCGGGACATTTTAATAATATATATTCAAATTTTTAACTAACTAATATATATATATATAATGATGCTTAATTTCAAAGGGTCCGGATTGTCGGGTAGAGAGTTGTGGTTAATTTGGATATATATGTAAGATTAAATGGAAACTTGGATCGGATTGTGGGTTGACATGCCCATAAACGTAAAATAGATAAAAAAAAAATTAATAATACCATATGTATATTTCGAACTTACAACCTAACAAAAAAAGTACAACCATTCAATTAAATAGGCTAATAAGAATTTATATTTTAAGTTCAACACCAAATTTGATAAATCCAGGAAAATTTAACTATATAAGTTCGACTTTTTAACTAACTAATCTATATAATGATTTTTAATTTCAAAGTGTTCGGATTGCCTGTTCGAGAGCTATGGTTAATTTGTATATATATGTGAGAGTAAATTCATATTTGGGTAAGATTGTGGGATGACCCGCCCATATTTTAAAACGTTTAAAAATAAAATTAAAAATTATATATGTATGTTTTGAACTTGCAACCAAATAAAAAGAGTACAACTCTTGAATCAACTAGTCTAATAACACTTTATATTTTAAATTCAATACAAAATTTAATGAATGTTTGACATTTTAACAGTATAAGTTTAACATTTTAACTAATTAATCTATATATAATGATGCTTAATTTCAAATTGTACAGTTTATCGAGTCGAGAGTTGAGGTTAAATTCGATATATATGTGAGAGTAAATGAATATTTGGGTCAAATTGTGGGTTAACCAACCCAAAATCTTAAAACGGTTAAAAATAAAATTATAAATGTTATATGTATGTTTCGAACTAGCACCTTAACAAAACAAGCAAAACCCTTTAACCAACTAAGCTAATAAAAGTTTATATTTTAATTTCAACACCAAATTTGATGAATGCAAGACATTTTAACAATATAAGTTCAATTTTTTTAACTAACTAATATATATATATATATAAATATATAATGATGCTTAATTCAAAGTGTCCGGATTGCCAGTTTAGAGGTATGGTTAATTTAGATATATATGTGAGAGTAAATGGATATACTTGGGTCGGATTGTGGGTTAACTCACACATAAACTTAAAATAGTGAAAAATAAAATTAAAAATACTATATGTATGTTTCAAACATGAAAACTAAGAAAACAAGTACAACATTTTAACCAACTAGGCTAATAAGATTTTATATTTTAAATATAAAATCAAATTTGTTGAACGCGAGACATTTTAATAATATAAGTTTAACTTTTTAACTAATTAATCTATATATAATATGATGATTAATTTCAAAGTGTTTGGAATATCGGTTCGAGAGTTGTGGTTAATTTGGATATACATGTGAAGGTAATGGATACTTGGGTTGGATTGTGAGGTGACCCGTCCATAAACTTAAAACTGTTAAAAAAAATGAAAATTGCTATATGTATATTTCGAACATGCAACATAACAAAACAAGTACAAACCTTTAACCAACTAGGCTAATAAGACTTTATATTTTAAATTAAAATCAAATTTGATGGATGCGATATATTTTAACAATATAAGTTCAACTTTTTAACTAACTAATATATATATACATATAATGATTCTTTATTTTAAAGTGTCCGGATTGTCGGGTCGAGAGTTATGGTTAATTTGGATATATATATGTGAGTAATAGATACTTGGGTCGGATTGTGAGTTGATCTGTCCATAAACTTAAAACGGTTAAAAATAAAATTAAAAATGTCAAAGGTATATTTTGAACTTGCAACCTAACAAAACAAGTACAACCCTTTAATCAACTAGGATAATAAGACTTTATATTTTAAATTCAACACCAAATTTGAACGCGGGATTTTAGAAATATAAGTTCAACTTTTTAACTAATTAATATATATATATAATGATGATTAATTTCAAAGTGTTCGGATTGTCGGGTTGAGAGTTGTGGTTAATTTTTATATATATGTGATAGTAAATGGATATTTGGATCGGATTATGGTTAACTTATCCATAAACTTAAAACGGTTACAAATAAAATTAAAAATTTCATAAGTATATTTCGAACTTGCAACCTAACAAAACAAGAGCAACCCTTTAACCAAGTGTGATTGAGATATGGGTTTACAAGGTATAATAGGTCGCTATCAATTAAAAGTGGTTAAAATATATGAATTAAATATGTGATTGGCCAAAGTGTCAGGTCACGATGCTTAATGTTAAAAAATCAAATATTTGATTGACTAAATTGAAAGTGTAAGGTCATGAGATGAGAGGTTCATTCAGAAAAAATATTTGATGATATATTTGAGAAGATAAGTTATTTTTCCAAAGTAAATAAAATGTGGATTGAGAATGTTCTATTTTTTATTTTAATATATTATTCATGATTTATTAAGAATTTTAAATATTAAATACATATTATTATAATGTTATTATTAAATTTATTTTATTTATATTTTTATCTGTATGCATAGCACGGAAATCTTCCTAGTTATAATAAAGTGGGAGTCGGAGAAAGTATATCGACATAAATATTTGTCACTAAAGATTGCACTAAAGAAAAGAAAGTGTTCATTGAACACATTAATATTGAGTTGATGGTAGTTGATCCTTTGACAAAAGGCATGTCAATTAAGAATTTCTAGAATTATGTAGTTCGAATGGAACTTAGTCGCACAATATAATTATACGTACAATTTTAGTTTAATAAAACTCTTACTCTATTTAATATTTTTCATATTGTTCTTCCACATATGCACATATTTATTTAGAAAAATATTATTATGTTTGGACTAGAATAAAGATATTGTTGATTTTTATGTTTGAAAATGATGAGAAATTTGATATATAATAATAGATGAAATATAATACCTAATTTTAAATAGGAACTTATTGTCATGATTCATATATTTAATTTTGTTTAAGATGAATATCATGTTAATGGACCAAGTGAGAGAATGTAAGTATTAATTCAAGTAACAATAAAATGTAATACAATAAGGTGTAAATTATTTTATTTTATAATGTGTACAAATTAACTAATTTGTACATTGAAACTTTTGGAATTACACATTAAATTTTGAGTGGTTATACTCATTGTGATATTTAATGTATTTTAATTCATTCTAATTAAAATCACACATTGAATTGTATTTTTATAATAATCTTCCTAATGTCATTTTAATGAAATTAAATAAAATATGGTCCATTTAGTTTATATTTATGCAAATAAGTAATTAGAGTTATTTGATGGAAATAACTTTATAAATATGCCTTATTATCTTTAGAGGTCCCCAAGCCGATTTCTTCTATTAAGAACTTGCACCATTGAGAGTTGAGAAAGACAAAGGGTATAGAAGAATTCTAAAGACCTTCAGATGTGTTAAAAACGTCGTTTGTGGGAAAAATCTTAGGCTCATCGACGATTATCGAGAGACAAACAATGGTTGGATGTAAGTGTTCAATTCAATAACCCTTCCACTATTCGATTTATTATTCATAAAAAAATTTCTGAAAACATTAAATCGATTTTGGTTTGAAAAGATTTCTAACATGTATATCATATTGATTCAAAAAGATTACAATGGACAATGAGAACTTACTTTAAGCATAGAAGTATGCTAGAAGAAGAAATGCATGTGCCAAAAGCGATTCAATGTAGGTGTCTTCACTAGAGAAGGAGCAAACTCGTAAGAGAAATCGATCTTTGAACTTGTTAAAAATAATAAATAATTAATAATCTTGGGAAACATTTAATGTGATGGTGAATCTCAATTGTTGAAGATGAAGCGTGAAGAAAGATGAAGCTCAAGAGATGCATTGTTTAGTGTCATATATTGTATTTAATTTGAGTTCTAGATCCTTCCATCTTATCCTTTAAATTGAGAGTCTCTCATTAGTTTTTCATACATCAAAATTAAGTGAGCTGTAGCTACTTAAGAATTCTATCAATAAAATCCTATTTTCCTAGTTATAATATTTTCCGCACCAACAAATTTGGTATCAGAGCAAGGTTACGTTTCAATCTTGAAATGGCATCTACTCTATTCTCATACTCTCCAAGTCAAGTTCCTATCTTTGAAGGCGAATTCTATGAATTCTTGAGAAGCCAAATTGAAACATTTTTCATATCCTTAGGTCTTTGGGATATGATAGATGAAGAAGAACTCGATGTGCCCGATGAAGACGACGAAGGATACGAGAAATTTGAAAAGAATCTCAAAAAACGAGATGCATTAGCTTTGCGCTATATTCAACAAGGAGTTGGGAAAACAATATTCCCTCGTATTTTTGGAGTAAAAAAGGCTCAAGATACTTGGGTGATATTGAAACAGGAATTTCAAGGTAGGGAGAAAACGATAGCATTAAAACTCCAAGTCTTATGGAAAGATTTTGACAATCTAAAGATGGAAGATCGAGAAAAGGTACAAGATTTTTCTTCTCGTGTTTCTACTATTGTCAATCAAATAAAAAGCAGCGGAGATGAAATCAAAGACAAAAAGGTTGTTGAAAAGGTTCTTCGAAGCCTTCCTCAAAAGTTCGATCATGTTGCTGCTGCGATTGAAGAATCAAAAGATTTGTCCAAGATGACAATATATGAGTTGACTGGATCTCTTCTAGCACATGAGCAAAGAATTAATCGCTCTTGTACTCCATCAACTGATCAAGCCATCAAATCCAAGCAAGTACCAGAAGCATTTTCAAGAAGTCATCACAACAAATTTGGTAAGAAAAATGAGAAGACATTCGGTTGGAAAGGCAAAGAACCACAACAATCGAGTGATTCTTATTCATGTATCATTTGCAAGAAATCAAATCATGAGTCAAAAGATTGTTATTTCAAATACAAAAGATGCAAAATCCCTAATCATTCTCAAAGGGATTGTCAATTTCAAAATCATGAGAAGAAAGAAGATGATGCAAAATTTGTGAAAGAAGATTATGACGTTATGTTTGTTTCTATAAATGGTGAAGAGAAGTCAAAAGGTCGATGGTATCTTGATAGAGGTGCTAGCAACCATATAACCAGAAATAAAGATATGTTTGTGGAGCTCAACTCAGACATTACTTCAACCGTTGTTCTTGGAGATGGTTCTTATCAAGATGCGAAAGGAAAAGGAACCATTGTTGTTCCAACTTCGGGAGGTAATAAAAACCTTATCACGGATGTTCTTTATGTCCCTAATATTTCATATAATCTTCTTAGTATTGGACAACTTATTAAGAAGGACTTTTCGGTATATTTTGATGATGGAAGATGCAAAATATTTGACAAAAAGAAGAATGTGGTTGTGATAACTGTCGAAATGAAAGATAAGACTTTTTCTCTAACGTTTCCATTGAAAAGTGATTGTGCTTTAAAAGTGGAAAATGAAGATTTTTCAAAACATTGGCATCTTCGATATGGTCATCTAAATCAACGGGGACTTCAACTGCTAAAAAACTAAAACATGGTGGTTGGACTTCCTTCTATTCAAGTGATGAATGATATATGTGAAGGTTGTATTTATGGAAAGATGCACAAGCTCCCATTTCCCAAAACTACATGGCGAGCAAAAGCACCACTTGAACTTGTCTATTCTAATATATGTGGCCCGATGCAAACTCCTACTCCTAGAGATAAGAAGTATTTCATTCTCTTTGTTGATGACTATACAAGAATGATGTGGATTTATTTCCTTAATCAAAAGTTCGAAGCATTTTCTATTTTCTTACGATTCAAGTCTCTAGTTGAAAAGGAAAGTGGTCATATAATGAAGTGCTTGAGAACTGATCGTGGAGGAGAATATCTCTCAAATTCCTTTACGGAATATTGCAAAGAAAATGGTATCAAAAGACTATTAACCGTCAGTAGATCTCCATAACAAAACGGCGTAGCTGAACGAAAAAACCGTACTATTGTAGAGATGGCGAGAAGCATGCTGAAAGGAAAGGGAATTCCAAATCTATATTGGGCCGAAGCTGTTCACACAGCTATATATATTCTCAATCGATCACCAACTAAAGAGGTCAGAAATAAGACTCCATTTTAAGCTTGGTATGATAAAAAGCCCTTCATTGATCATTTTAAAATATTTGGGAGTATTGCTTATGCTCTAATCTCATCTCAAAGTCGGGAGAAGTTTGAAGAGAAAGGGCAAAAACTTGTGTTCATTGGCTACAGTGATGAATCCAAGGGATATCGATTGATGAATCCATTGACCAACAAAATTATTGTATCTCGAGATGTTGTTTTCGATGAAAAAGCTACTTGGAATTGGAAGGGGAAAGAAGTTGAAGACATGGGATCACAACCATTTACTGATCCAATTGTATCCCAAGCTAGTACAACCCAAGTAAGTACATCCCAAGCTAGCTCATCTCAACCTTGTTCAGAAGACTCGAAATCTGATTCGATAGTCCTCCAAGAAAGACCCAAATGGTTCAAGACATTTATGATGAAATTGAGTTTGGATTGTTTTCTTGTGAGCCACAATCATTCCAAGAAGCTTCTCAAAAAGAATATTGGCAAAAAGAAATGAAGGACGAGTTATCTACAATTGAGAAAAATTCAACATGGGAACTCGTGGACTTTCCAGATGGAAAGAAAACTATTGGTTTAAAATGGGTCTACAAAGTAAAGTACAGTGAGGATGGTTTGATTCAAAAACATAAAGCTCGACTTGTCGCAAAGGGTTATTCTTAACAACCGGAAGTTGACTTCTCAGAAACTTATGCTCATGTTGCAAGAATGGAGACAATCCGTACTTGTGAATCCATTGCAGCTCATTTGGAGGTAAATATATTTTAACTTGATGTAAAATCAGCTTTTCTAAATAGAGAAATTCAAGAAGAGGTGTATGTTGAGCAGCCCGAAGGTTTTGTGATCAAAGAAAAAGAGAAGAAAGTTTATCGACTAAAAAAAGGCATTGTATGGGTTAAAGTAGGCACCCCGAGCGTGGAACAGCAAAATCAATAGTTATTTCATCAAGAAAGGCTTTAATCGAAGTACAAGTGAATCATCTCTCTATGTGAAGACTATTGATAAAGATTTCTTGATTGTATGTTTATATGTAGATGATCTCATCTATTTTAGAACAAACAAAACTATGGTGGCAGACTTCAAGAATCAAATGATGAAAGAATTTGAGATGACAGACTTGGGACTCATGAAATATTTTCTTGGTATACAAGTTAAGCAAATTCCAGGAAGAATCTTTCTATCTCAAGAAAAATATATTGAATAATTTATCAAGAAATTCAATATGAGTCAATGCAAGTCCCTCTCCACTCCTATGGCGTTGAATGAAAAATTTCAAGTTAACGACGATGGTGAGAAAGCTGACTCAACTACATATAGAAAGTTGATTGGTTCCTTAATCTATCTCAACACAAGACCGGATATCACACATTCGGTAAGCTTGCTTTCTAGATTTTTGAATGAGCCAAGTCAAATTCATTTTGCATCCGCAAAAAGAATCCTTAGATATCTTAAAGGCACAAAAACTCAAGGCATTGAATTAAAAAAGGAAAGTGAATGTAAGCTGGTTGGTTATACAGATAGTGATTGGGCAGGCTCGATTGATGATCGAAAAAGTACCTCCAGTTATATCTTTTGTCTTGGATCAAATGTAATATCATGGAGCTCAAGAAAGCAGAAATCTGTGGCATTGTCATCAGCCGAAGCAGAGTATATAGCATGTACTGATGCAGCTTGTGAAGCTGTTTGGCTTCAAAGAATTTTAAAGGACATGAAGTTTTAGCAATGTGAGCCGACAATTATTCATTGTGACAATATGTCAGCTATTGCAATAACAAAGAATCCTGTTTTTCATGCTCGGTCCAAACATATTGAACTATGACATCATTTTATTCGAGATTTGGTTATTCAAGAAGTAATTTCCATGAAGTTTATCAAGACAGAGGATCAGCCAGCAGATATCATGACCAAAGCCGTCATGATTGAGAAGTTCGACAAATTCAAGAAGAAATTCAAGATTACTAATTAAGAGGGGGTGTTAAAAATAATAAATAATTAATAATCTTGGAAAACATTTAATGTGATGGTGAAGTTCAATTGTTGAAGATGAAACGTGAAAGAAGATGAAGCTCAAGAGATGCATTGTTTAGTGTCATAAATTGTATTTAATTTGAGTTCTAGATCCTTCTATCTTATCTTTTAAATTGAGAGTCTCTCATTAATTTTTCATATATCAAAATTAAGTGAGTTGTAGCTACTTAAGAATTCTATCAATAAAATCTTATTTTCTTAGTTATAATATTTTCCGCACCAACAAATTTGGTATCAGAGCAAGGTTACGTTTCAATCTTGAAATGACATCTACTCTATTCTCATACTCTCCAAGTCAAGTTCCTATCTTTGAAGGCGAATTCTATGAATTCTGGAGCAGCCAAATGGAAACATTTTTCATATCCTTAGGTCTTTGGGATATGATAGATGAAGAAGAACTCGATGTGCCCGATGAAGACGACGAAGGATACGCGAAATTTGAAAAGAATCTCAAAAAACGAGATGCATTAGCTTTGCGCTATATTCAACAAGGAGTTGGGAAAACCATATTCCCTCGTATTTTTGGAGTAAAAAAGGCTCAAGATGCTTGGGTGATATTGAAACAGGAATTTCAAGGTATGGAGAAAACGATAGCATTAAAACTCCAAGCCTTATGGAAAGATTTTGACAATCTAAAGATGGAAGATCGAGAAAAGGTACAAGATTTTTCTACTCGTGTTTCTACTATTGTCAATCAAATAAAAAGCAGCGGAGATGAAATCAAAGACAAAAAGGTTGTTGAAAAGGTTTTTCGAAGCCTTCCTCAAAAGTTCGATCATGTTGCTGTTGCGATTGAAGAATCAAAAGATTTGTCCAAGATGACAATATATGAGTTGACTGGATCTCTTCTAGCACATGAGCAAAGAATTAATCGCTCTTGTACTCCATCAACTGATCAAGCCTTCAAATCCAAGCAAGTACCAGAAGCATTTTCAAGAAGTCATCACAACAAATTGAATTTTCAAGAAGTCATCACAACAAATTGAGTTGATGGTAGTTGATCCTTTGACAAAAGGCATGTCAGTTAAGAATTTCAAGAATTATGTAGTTCGAATGGAACTTAGTCGCACAATATAATTATACGTACAATTTTAGTTTAATAAAACTCTTACTCTATTTAATATTTTTCATATTGTTCTTGCACATATGCACATATTTATTTAGAAAAATATTATTATGTTTGGACTAGAATAAAGATATTGTTGATTTTTATGTTTAAAAATGATGAGAAATTTGATATATAATAATAGATGAAATATAATACCTAATTTTAAATAGGAATTTATTGTCATGATTCATATATTTAATTTTCTTTAAGATGAATATCATGTTAATGGACCAAGTGGGAGAATGTAAGTATTAATTCAAGTAACAATAAAATGTAATACAATAAGGTGTAAATTATTTTATTTTATAATGTGTACAAATTAATTAATTTGTACATTGAAACTTTTGGAATTACACATTAAATTTTGAGTGGTTATACTCATTGTGATATTTAATGTATTTTAATTCATTCTAATTAAAATCACACATTGAATTGTATTTTTATAATAATCTTCCTAATGTCATTTTAATGAAATTAAATAAAATATGGTCCATTTAGTTTATATTTATGCAAATAAGTAATTAGAGTTATTTGATGGAAATAACTTTATAAATATGCCTTATTATCTTTAGAGGTCCCCAAGCCGATTTCTTCTATTAAGAACTTGCACCATTGAGAGTTGAGAAAGACAAAGGGTATAGAAGAATTCTAAAGACCTTCAGATGTGTTAAAAACGTCGTTTGTGGGAAAAATTTGAGGCTCATCGACGATTATCGAGAGACAAACAATGGTTGGATGTAAGTGTTCAATTCAATAACCCTTCCACTATTCGATTTATTATTCATAAAAAAATTTCTGAAATCATTAAATCGATTTTGGTTTGAAAAGATTTCTAACATGTATATCATATTGATTCAAAAAGATTACAATGGACAATGAGAACTTACTTTAAGCATAGAAGTATGCTAGAAGAAGAAATGCATGTGTCAAAAGCGATTCAATGTAGGTGTCTTCACTAGAGAAGGAGCAAACTCGTAAGAGAAATCGATCTTTGAACTTTCTCGCTAGGTAAAAGATATATCAAATGTATCTCTCTAGATTTTTAACAAATGATCTACCTCAATGTGAGGAGTAACATGTTTATACCCAAAGGCAATGGATATGTCAATTTCACTTCGGTTTAGTAAGTCGAATGAGATGTGTCTCAGGAATGGGTAGCATTTAGGTTGAATGGACTAATTAGGTAACTCATCAAACTATATTATTCAACTTGAAACAATTTGTTTCATGTCGTGTAGCCTAAGTTACAATTTTTTAAAGTTCAATCTCTTTTCAGTTTTGTCCACGGCTAACTTGTTCGGACATAAACTTTATCGATGTCTCCTTATCAGCTAAGCTAAGGATCAATTAGGGGTTGGAATTGTACCATTGTAAGGTGTGTCTCTTGGCTACAATTTTGGTAGTAAACTCATTGACAGAGATGTGTTGTATCTCATTAAATCTTCAATTGAATGCAAGTTATCCATTTCGGTAACACTTCAATATGGGCAACCCCATGTGGGCTTTGGGTCAAATTCGTTGCCTACATGGTGTCAAAAGAAAGGTAAGAGGAAGACCTTTCTAATGGGTCATAGGCTCAAAATGATTGAGTACATAAGAGTTTATGGCTCTTAGAGTGGAACTTATCATATATTAACTTTTGGAGTTGAACTGTGTCCATCCAATGCATTGTTTCCAAATTTCATCGAGCTTGGGACACGAAATCAATTTTGGGTTGAACACGATTTTAGAGGGCCCTCTAACATTTCCAACTCAACTAGAATCACTCAAAGGTTAAAAATTGCGCCCGGGAAATTTTGATATAAAAATGTGTCAAGGTCAGACTTCATGATGAACACCTCTCACTATTTTCGAATGTCATAAAGATCTAACATTCTGATTCAATGTTCGTTTTCGCAGATGGATAGAGGACTCTCGTATCTTTCCAACCCATCTAGAATCACTCAAAAAAATTAGGAAATAATCTCAATGGAGCGTGTTTATTGAATGATAACATTGTACTATGTTTTGGACGTTTGAATAACCAAATCAAGAACAATGTTCTTGGCATTTAAAGATTTCAGTGGCTGAGTGCAGAGCCTCCGATGATCGGCGATGACGACGATGACGACGATGTGACCTGTGGTGGGAAATCTATTTTGACATTAAAATTCGAATTTCAAATTTTTTATTGTCTTTTCTATTTGTGAATGGAGTGTTTTTCTAAAAAAATAATATTATAGTCATTTTTGTGCTTCTTCGACATTCTGGACATTATACATTTATTAGCTTTTGCGGATTTTGTGTTTTACAAAAATAATATTGCATTAAGACTAAATTTCAAAGAATGACCTTGGGGAGACCTGTTTGTTATAAATGTCCAATAGAAATATTATACTCAAAATGTCACATTTTTTAAATTGATAGTTTGAGTATATTTTAAAAGTGGAAATAGGTCAAAATTGGTCCGTTCGAAAATTATTTATTTATTTTGTATATTCTGATCGTTTATATTTATTTTAATTGTTTGAGTGTAAAAATGGGCGACAGACCAGACGATACTATGCATAATCGAAAATTTCAGACTCTTTCCTAGAATTCAAACAATTTTCCCCGCTCCTCAAAAGCCCACAAGAACGGAAATAGAGGCGGGAAGAAGTCCAGGTCAAGCAAAAGGGTTTAGTGAGAAGCTAATGAAAGGTCTGAATGTTTCTAATGAGTTTGGCAGAGTAGACAAAGAGAAAAGTTATGCACTTGTAGAAAAGTATCAGGTGCTTTCTGAAAGTTAAAAAAAAAATATTCATATTTGTTCTTTTAATTTCTAGCTTTTATTTTATTATTCTTTATATTTAAATCCCCTTAACCATTTCCTAAAATTTACTAACAAATAGTAAACAGTTAAAAACAATATATTTAACAAAAGTATTTTTTTTATTTCATTTAGGACATGTTTGACCCAACTTTAAACATTTAATTTCATTTTTCATCCATAAATGGACTATAAAACTTCCAAACAATTTTAGGATTGATTTATTTATAATCATAATATTAATGTGTGAATATAATAAATTTTTAATTTCCTTTTAAAATATATTTTTAATGTTTAAGGTATTAGTTTTTTTAATTGTGAATAATTAATATAATCTTTAAATAATTATCAATAACTTTATATCTAGTCTTGGGAAATAAGCTAGATGTTTTAGACTAGTTATACCTCGGTAAATAAACGAAAATAAGTGTAAAATATTTTTAAAAATTGTCAAATTATTAAAATAAAAACTGTTTCTAATGGGCGTGTGAGACATAGTTTCGAGACTTTTTCTCACATTTAACAAAGTACTTAACCCCTAAAAATATATTTTCTAATGGCGTTATTGTTCATCACGTCAAAATATTTATTTTTTTGACTTTGTGGAAAAAATTAGGTGACGACTTTTAGGTCGCAAACTGATTTTTAACTAATGTCCCGATTTAATTTAATTATTTCAAAATATTCGAGAAATTTATATCTTTATATTTATTTTTAAAATTCAAAAATTATTTATCAGGCGAACGTTTAAAACAAACGTACATCTCTTGATTTGACTTGGTTTTCATCTAGCATCATAATCACTTCGTTGTGGCATTCGTCCAACTTTGTTAGTGAAACAACGTGGGATCTGTCCAACATTACTCTCTATTTAAATTGGTTCCCATCCAATAATATTTTACTTCAGTGAGGTAGCTACCCAACGTTGGTAATAAAATAGTGTACGTATGATCTGACATACATCACTCTCGAGATATTTGGTTCTCATCTAACATCGTAATCACTTCGACAGGGCTTCCATCCACTACAACAAAAAAGACTTTTGGCGACGCTTAAATAGACTTCTGCCAACCCTTAAAAGCGTCGCCAAAAATATCACCGACACTTATTTTTGCGTCGCCAGAAGCAGGGTGGGCGCAAGTTATAACGACGCTTAATTTAAGGTCGGTAACCTTAATTTAAGCATTGCTAAAAGTATATTTAATTTTTAACCATCCTTTATATTATAATATTGATTTTTTTTGACAAATTTTTTTGAATTTTTTTTTTAAATTTTTTTTTTTAAATTAATAATTATTATGAAAAATTATTCATACTAATTATTGACATGTTTAATTATAACAAAATTAACACAAATTCACTCAACAAAATCTTTTCATAATCAAAAGATTCAAAAGATCTCAAACTAAATAATTTTGAACAACAAAGTTGAAATAAAAAACTGAAAATAGATAATTTTCATCTACTTGATCTTCTTCTTGAGCCTCCACTGCAATTATTTAAAAGAATATTCTTTTAAAGATAAACAATAAAAAATATATATTGATGTGAATTAAATATAGACAATTTTTGGAAAAAAAAAACTGATTGATGTGTCCACATTTCTTCTTCCAACCGTTGACAACTCGAGTATGAATACTTCAATCAGCCATCAATACCATCAAAAGAAGAAAAAAAACAAATACAAATGATTAATTTTCGTTCTATAGTAATATAACTTAAACAAAAAAGTATAAAACTTTCATATAAGCAAATCAATCATATAAGAAAAAACATCTAATATAAGAAGATAAAGAATCACAAGATTCGCACGTCTAATATTATACTTAGAGTTCTAATAATGTACTACCAATGATGAATATTGCAATAATCAAAACAAAAAAGACATAAAAAAAATGTAGAAAAATACCTTAAGTAGATTAATTTTTGCATAAAGTGGAATATGACAATTCGAGAATGAATACTTCAGTCAGCCATCAATACCATCTTAAGAAAAAACCAAATACAAATAATTAATTTTCTTTTTATAGTTATATAATTCAAACAAAAAAATATAAACTGTCATATAAATCAATCAACTATATAAGAAAAAAGATCACAAGATTCGAGTATCCAATGATAAATATTGCAATAATTAAAACAAAAAAGACATAAAAAAAATAAAAAAATACCTTAAGTAGATTCCTATTCAGGAACAATAGTGTACAAACCAGCCAGCTGTTGATATAAACCAACTTTGGCTCCAGGTCTCCACCAAGATTCTTATCTGAAAGGGAAAGAGAGAGAATGAAAAGATAATGAAGAAACAACTGAATAAGAATCTTTCTTCCAGACATATGATTGCAGATCACTCATTTTCTTGCTTCAAATGAATATGTAATGCGTCCTGTTATTTACCTATCATACTTCCTTTCCACACACACTTCCATCTATGGTGAAACCTAGTTTTCTGAACAAACCAAATCATGGGGAAGATTTTATCAAGTACCTAAGAATAATTTATTTAAATGGTCAATGGAGAGAAAGTATAAAAACAAGATTTATGTGGTTCTATCACTCATATTCCTTGTCTAAAAAATGGTTGAAAGTATATAGTTAGTTGTAATAAAGATAAGCTTCACTTTCATTTACTTTACTGTAATCAACTACCTAGGCATCTTCCAATATCCTGGGGAAAACCATTAGTGTACACATATTGAAGTTGATTTACTTTATTGACCTATTTTTAACAAGATGGATTTATGTATCACAGAAAGTACCTCCAGCATTATAACCCAGCATGGTTGTTTCTCTATATCCCCTGTTGGAACAACAAAACTACTAAAGATGAATAATCAAACTCAAGAATGTTTTCCCAAAAAAAAAAACTCAAGAATGTAACTCCTATTATGAAAATAAGTAAGAGAATATTGTCCACCAGACTCTTTATGTAAACATAAAATAATTAGCAACTTGAACCAAACCTAAGAGAATTGAATCAGAGACCTTGTATCTCTACATGTATCTATCCAATAGGAATGCCAAGACAAGACATTCTATAAACATATAAACTTATAGTAGTAGAAGATAACAAGTATTTGTTTGATATTCCCTAAGACATTGTAGCAAAATAAGAGAAAAGGAAAAAAAAATATAGTAATCAGAACAATACCCTATCCATCTCGGTCAACAGCATCTCAACACTCTACTTTAAATCTTGATGCATGACTTCAATTTTCTCCAATTGTTTCCATTTGTCTTTTTGCAAGTGAAGGACTGATTTCCACAAAACTGCATAAACCACAAACATTTGTTACCTCCCCATGGACACTATATTTGAATCATTAATTCAAAAGAAAAATCATATCTTTGCATATCCAAACTAGTTCCAAAATAGATCAAAATTTCAGTAGTTATATGTGAAACAGGATCTGTACGTGTATGTGTATGTCATGCTACAGTACACTCGGCTTGGTGCATTCAACATTATGTAATCCATTATCCCCTTTGCACATGTTCTAGATCCTCCACCAATTACATATATCTAAATTGAGATTACATTAGACATGATCAACGACTATTTGATGTTAAATTAAAAAACAGATTTGAGAAATACAAGTTTATACAATGGATATATGGGAATAGTTACTTCGGGAAATGATAAAATCCATAACTAGCATTCCAGCAACTTTAGTCCCTTGTGACGGATACATACAACATCTCCTTTCATGAATAGGGATTCTCTAAAAGGTACTACTATCAATTTAGTATAACTTCACATTCATGCCTATAGAGAACTATTGATATGGTTCCTTAACCTGATTTACTCATTCCTTAAGCAAGAAAAGTAAGTTAATGTTCACATCCAAAAAAGAAGGAAAGACGTGACTAGTGCTTAAAGAGGGCAAAACAAAAATTGTCTGACACATAAATGTACCAGTAAATATTTGATTGAAATCTTATTTCAAGATACTCCATGCAAATTGTGATACAGATCAATCAACTCCAGGGGTTTTAAATAGATAATTAAGGTTTTAATATGGAAAATCTTTATCCTAAGAAGCATAAGGAGATCTGAATAGTAGGGGTGTTCATCGGTTCGGTTTCGGGTTATTCGAGTTCCTCAATTCGGTTTCTTCGAATTTTTTGTTTTTTTTCGTCAATTCGAAAACCGAACCGAATTCGAATAAATTCTAATTAAACTGAACCGAATTCGAATTTTATATTCGGTTTGAACTTCGAATAAATCGAATTCAAACCGAATTCAATTTTCTTTTATTTTAAACTCAAAATAAAATGTATTAACAAAGAATTGAACCCGAGGTCTATATCATGGTATGGTACTATTCTAACACTAGACCACTAGTGTTTTTGTTTCATTTTTTTCTTTTATTATAAATCTTAATTCAAAATATTCTAGTTTGATTATTTTGAACTTATTCTTAAGTTAAGTTTGGAAGAATAAATAATAAAAAATGAATTCGGTTTTCGGTTTGGTTTTCGAGTTGAAACCCAAACTCGAAACCAATTCGAAAACCGTATTTGAATTCGAATTGGTTTGAAATTCGATTCAAAAACCGAAAATGAAATTCGAATTCGGTTTATTCGAATTCGGTGAATTCGAATTCGGTCGGATATTCGATTCAGACCAAATATTGAACACCCCTACTGAATAATAGACATAACACAAAAGTCATATGCAACTCATTTTAAGTTTATGACTACTTGAATCCATTTTAGCAACTTCTATACAAAAACCTCACATAGTTAGATCAGCTACTAGCAATAATAACAAGATGCCACTAAGATCCACAGAAATAGAATGACCGTTCAAAGATTTTTAATTATAACAATCAAATTATAGTTAAACTAACCTTGTGCGAAGAGAAAAGAGAAATGTATATAGAGAGCGAGGGAGCGCATAGCGGGAGGCTTAAAACTAACCTTGTGCGCGCGACGAACTGATTATGGAGAAGAATGTTGCGACTCTATGAAGATTTAACCCCTAAATAAGTCGCATATAAACCCTAATACATCATTAAAACAGATAAGTATAACCATTTATCACTCAAAAACCTTCCATGACACGAGATCAAGGCAAGTCCTAATGGTCAGAGAAGAATGTAACTAACCTCATGCGCGAATGTTTAGCGATTGATTGTTGAGAGTCGAGGATGATAGTCTGACCGATTAGGCCATGGATTTTTTTAGTTAGAAAGAATTGGTCTGTGTAGAAAGAAAATTAGCCTTCTTTTAGGCTCCACTACACTGTTGTTGGACATTTCTAAATATTTAAAACTCTGATTACAAATTTTAAAATATATGTAAGATAATTTTTTATTCTTAAAAATAATAAAATGTTTAATTAATTTATTTTGGGTTTATATTATTTTTTATTTAATTAAATTAAATTTAAATAATAATTAAATAAAAAAACAGATGTTAATAAAAAATTTTAATAATGCTATAATTTTTTTTTTAAAATTATGAATTAAATTTTAATACAAATAAAATTTTAAGTCAAATTTTATTTTAAAATAATAAAATAAAAAATTTATAAAGTTTAAAAATAAAATACAAAAAATATTAAAATTTAGAATAATTAAATAAAGTTTCTATATAAAAAAATAAAGGTAGTTATAAAGGTATAAAGGTTGACAAACGTTTTATTTTATTTTATTTTTACACACGCTTAATATGCGTTGACAGGTCGTTAGAAGTGTGTTTTGTTGTAGTGATCTAATGTTGTTAGTGAAACAAACGTAGGATCCGTCATCCAACATCATAATCGCTTCGATGTGGCATCCGCCCGACATTGTTAGCTTGATTTGACCTCATTCTCATCCACTATCATAATCGCTTCGGTATGGCATCCTTTCAACGTTGTTAGACTACCCACAGCAGGGTGTTAAATTTTTTCATTTAACACCCTGCCACGTCAGCTTAACACCTCTTTTAACACCCACTTTTTAACATGTCATACAGCAGCGTGTTATTCAAGGTATCAAAATTACTTTTTCACTTTCTCTCACTTCCACATCATTTAAACATATACATAATTTCATTTTTTTTAACCATAAACAATATTATTCATCACTTGATAAATCAAACATACAAATATTATTTAAAACGAAGAAGAAAACAAACACTCTAAACAAGGATGAAAGAGTTTGAAGATTTTAAAAGAAAGGTGATACAAACAAGGATGATAATATGGTAGAAAATTTCTGAAATTTTTTGGTGTCCAAATGACACAAACCAAGTCTCTATTTATAGATCGTGAAAAATAAAAAATATTGATATAATTTTTTTTTTATTGATCAATCATTATTAAAATGTATTTTTAAAATAAGAAAACTAAAATCAAAAGTAGATATTATCCTGCCACATGGCAGCCTCTCATTGGGCCAAACAAAATTTGACACCCGTATCAAATTTTGACACCCAAAATTGCCCTCTGCTGCCTCCCACCCTCCTCTTTTGACACCCAAATAACCCCTCAAATACTCCCCTGCTGCGGCTGGTCTTAGTGAAAGAAATGTGAGATACGTCCAACATCACTCTCGATTTGACTTGGTTCTTGTTCGATGTTTCTTTTGGGGTTTGATCTATCCCATGTCCTTTTAAGGGTCACTTCATAATTTAATCCTAAAGGAGATTGTTTTGAGCCTTTCATATATTTTTTAATCATTTTATTTTAATAAAAATTCTCTTTTGCTTCTCACATTTTTTTTTAAAAAAAATTAAGCTATAAGGATAAAAAAATATTTTCTTTTCTCATTACGTAGTTTAAGTCGTTTGAAAATCTAGTCATATTTTTCGTGAATTTTCCTTTTTTCTTTTTCATTTATTTTTTGGAAATGTTCTAGTTTTAGAACTAGGGTTTTATTATGATACATTTCAATTTATTATTATTATTTTATTCTTTTTTAAACACTACCCTAACTTAGGGTTTCATTTCAAATTATTATTATTTATTATCTTTTGTTTGAAATTTTCTTAAACACTTCAAGATAACTCTCATTTTATTTTTAAAAAATGTAAAAAATTTTATGTCGTTCATAAATCCAAAGATATATCCACATCGTACCCCCATTTAGGTAACTTCATGCAAAATATTTCTTGAGAGTTTCGAGGTTGTACGGGACCGAGAAATCAATATTGTCGAGAGTGGTGAGTCGGGTGGCTCCTCCCTAGAAGATTCTCTTAATAACAAAATGCACTTCACATTCAGGGTGAAGTTTGAATATCAGGTCTATCATCTCACAGGTCTTCTTCAGTACTAGATCTCATTCTTGGAGATGATGAGGCTCGACCTTTTTGTTGAAGGCGTTTTTTTTGTGCATTTGAGTGTGACACAAAGTGTCTAACTATTTGCCTTCCATCAAGGTCAATTAATTATGTCGAGACTTGATTCAATTTTCCTCCACGACTTGACTTTCAAGGAGTACAATAAGAGTATGGAATTTGATCGCAATCAATTGCATGATATCCATATTATAAATCAACAAGAATGGAGTCTCACTTGTAGATGTTTCGGAAGTCGTTCAATAACCTCGCAAGGTGTAGGAAGCTTCTCGTGAGAATCATTATATTTTTATGTCATTTTCTTGATGATTATGATGACACACTTATTTTACGTCTCGACTTTCTCATTGGTATGTGGACGGTATGGTGACGACTTATGATGTTAAATTTTGAATTTATCCAAAACCTTAAATACCTCTATTTGGCAGTGTCGGTCGTTGTTCAAAATCATGAATTGAGGTACTCATATTGTGATATAATGTTATTCTGTATGAACTTAACAATGGGATGGCTTAATACACTTTTTAGGAGGTCGTTTCTACCCATTTGGTGAAGTAGTCGATTGCTACTAGAATCAACTATTGACCATTCGAGACATGGGGATAGATTTTCCCAATGATATCAATGCCACGAGTAGGGAAAGATCATTGCGAAGTCATAATATATAAAAATGAAGTCGGAGTGTTCTTCAAATTCATGTAAATCTGACATTCATGGCACATCTTGACAAAAGCCACACATTATTGCTCTATGTTCTACCAATAATATCCAAACCAAAGTTCTTTTTGGTCATTTTGTTAATGTGTGGCCCACTTTCCGTGCTTGTACCTAATTCATGATCTATTGCATCAGATTGGTCCACACATATCTTGTTTTGTCCATCAAACGAACGTCTATAGAGTTTTCCCGCTATTAACACGTAATTGATTGCATATTGATGCAACGTCCTTTTATCCTCCTTATAAAAGTGAGGAGAGTATTCTCCATGTTTGATGTATCTCTAGAGTGATTCAAACCATACTTGGAGGATATCTCTCTATTGTCCATGATCCTCTTTTTGATGTCTTTGTTAGAATTTAAAGGGATATTTATATATTTAAATTAATATATATGGTCATTGATTATAATAAGTCAATATTATGTGATCTAAGGATGTTTGGAATTTGACTTAAGGACGTTATTGTTATAAATATTAAATTGTGGATACCATGGGGTATTTCTAATTTGATGAGTGGTCAAATTAGAAATTAGCGTAATGAGACAGTTATGACGGTTATGGTCCCCAAAAGGCAGAAGAAATTATAAAAGAGAGGTTGGTTGATAAAAAAAATAAGTACGAACTTATTTTTATCACACGCTCTCTCTCTCTCTCTAAATCGGCTAAAAGATTTCTGCTTTTGGAATACCATCTCATCTAATCATGTCTAAGGATCCAAGATATCTCAGGAACAAGAATGAAGATCCAGGGTATTATAGTTTATGATTTAAGTTTATTATGAAATTATTTTAATTAATTCCAACAATTGGTATCAGAGCACAACTTGTTCTTGAATTAAAAAGACTTATTCTTATACATGAATTTAGGGAGACTTGTTCTTGTCATGAATTTAGGGAAAAATAAATCATTGGTTTCATAATCTTGAAGTTTGTTATATAGAAAAACCCGAATTTAGGGAAAAATAAATCATTGGTTTCATAATCTTGAAGTTTGTTATATAGAGAAACCCTAAATTGAAAATTGAAGTTCTGCAATAAGTTGAAAGGTAACGGTTTAACAGCGTGAAAAACAGTAAGTTGAAATGTATGATGAATACTTTTTTTTGGAAAATAATATTATTTCAATTCCTATTTAAATAATATTTCATTATTTTTTAGTAAAAAAAATTCGGTAAAATATTTTTTTTGGGGAAATAATATTATTTCAATTACTATTTTAAAGGAAATAATTTTATTTCGGTAAAGTATTTGATTTTTGGAAAAATAATATTATTATTGAGGATCATTAGGAAATAATATTATATAATTATTTTATTGGAATTTTTTTTTTATTATTTAAGGATTTTTTAAAAAATAATATATTTTTTTTAAAATAATATTATTCAATTTAGGATTTTTTAAGAAATAATATTATTTAATTATTTTATTAGAAAATAAAATTTTAAGAAAAATAAAACTTTGATTTTATTTTAACATAGTTAAGTTTCTAAATAATATTATTATTTATTTACTTAAATTAATATAAGAAAGAGTCGGAACTCTTTTAATTTTATTTAGGTTTTAATCTTATAAAATAATTCAGCGGATTATTCTTTATTTAAATTAAATAAGTTAAGTTATAATGTCACCAATGTGACCTTTCTAATTTAGTTTGTTTAAGTTCGAATTTTGAATGTTTGTAATGGTGAATTTTAATGTGACTAAATAATCGGCCCAAAGTAAGGTTACTAGTTGACCGAAGTTCACAATTACCTGTGATAATAAGCACGTAACAATTATAAAGATTATGTTATGAGAATATCAAATCATTCCAAAGAAATGTTTGTTATTTGTCATGCATTATTGTTAGTGTTTGATTATTTCAACAAAATATCACTAGCAATTAAATTTCATTGTCCAAAGACTTGAATTTAATGGTGCACTAGATATTTTGGATGGGATTTGCTGATTATTTTAAATTTGATTGAAAATTAAATTATGTTTTCAGCTAATGTTGCAAATATTAATGCCAACTTAAGTTCAGTCCAGTCCTTAATGGCTCTAACTTTAATGATTAGAAGGAGAACATTCAGATAGTTCTCGGTTGCATGGACATGGACCTTACGATACGGACAGAGCAACCCACTACTCCTACGGTTATTAGCTCTCTTGAAGAGAAGGCTAAATTTGAGAAATGGGAACGCTCTAACTGCATGAGTCTTATGATCATAAAGCGTGCAATTCCGGAGGTGTTCGGGGTGCTGTGTCTGAAGACACCACCAATGTTAAAGATTACCTTGCAGAAATTGAAAAGCGCTTTGTTAAAAGCGATAAGGCTGAAACAAGCACAATTCTTAAGAGCTTGATTTCAATGAAGTATAAGGCAATGGTAATATAAGGGAGTACATCATAGAGATGTCTAATCTTGTATCAAAACTTAAGGCACTAAAGCTTGATTTGCATGAGGATTTACTTGTGCATATCATTCTAATTTCTCTTCCAGTTTATTTCAACCACTTTAAGGTCAGTTTTAACTATCAGAAAGAAACGTGGAACTTGAATGAACTAATTTCTCATTGTGTTCAAGAGGAAGAGAGATTAAAGCAAGAAAGGACAAAATGTGCTCATCTAGCAAGCACCTCTAGGGATAAGGGCAAGAAAAGGAAGAATGTTGATGCTGCTCAGGGTCCAAATGCAAAGAAATAAAGGTTAACAATGACTGTTTCTTTTGCAATAAGACTGGACATCTAAAGAAGGATTGTACTAAATATCGTGCATGGCGCAAAAAGGAAGGTACATTTCTTAATCTGGTTTGTTCTGGAGTTAATTTAGCATCAGTACCTGAAAATACTTGTTGGTTAGACTTCGGTGCTACTACTAACATTAGTATTTCAATACATGGATGCCTGAGCTACCGAAAGCCAAGTGATGTTGAAAGACGTATCTTTGTGGGTGATGGAAAATCGGTAGAAGTTGAAACAATTGGACACTTTAGATTGTTGCTTAGTTCTGGTTTCTATTTGGACTTAAAGGATACATTTATTGTACCTTCGTTTAAACAAAATTTGGTTTCTATTCGTTATTTGGACAAACATGATTATTCTAGTTTGTTTGAAAATGGTCAATTTAAATTATCTATTGGTACTTCGGATGTTGGAACCGGTTCATTAATGCATTATGACAATCTTTATTTACTTGATACAATTTCTTTATATAATGAAACCCTGAATGTGGAATCAAGAGGTACTAAACGAAAGCTAAATAATAATAATTCGGGTACATTATGGCACAAACACTTAGGTCACATCTCTAGAAATAGAGTTGAACGTCTTTTGTCAGATGGGATTCTAAATTCTATTGATTTTACGGACTTTAGTGTTTGTATTAAATGTATTACAGGAAAACAAACCAAAGATAGAAAATTGAATGCATATATAGCTACATAAATACTTGAGTTGATACATACGGATGTTTGTGGGCCGTTTCCGACTCCGTCTTGGAATGTCAGCAATATTTCGTATCATTCATAGACGATTTCTCTAGATATGCATACATTTTTATTATTCAAGAAAAGACTCAAACATTGGATGTGTTCAAGTAATTTAAGGTTGAAGTTGAAAATCAACTCAACAAAAAGATAAAGAAAGTTGAATTCGATCGTGGTGGTGAATACTACGGTCGGTATGACGGTTCAGGTGAACAACGTCCATGGCCTTTCGCTAAATACCTAGAGGAGTGTGGTATCGTTCCTTAGTACACCATGCCGGGCTCTCCAAACATGAATGGTGTAGCAGAAAGACGAAATCGTACTTTACATGATATGGTGAAGAGTATGGTTAGTCATTCATCCTTACCAAAGTCACTCTAGGGTGAAGCACTAAAAACTACAACATACATTTTGAATAGAGTGCCAACAAAAGCAATGACTAAAACCTCTTATGAGCTTTGGTCAGGGCGAAAACCCAGTCTAAAACCTCATATGCTTCGGAAGTTGGAAGTCTAATGTATGCTCAAGTTTGTACGCATTCAGATATTGCGTACATAGTTGGAGTATTAGGAAGATATTTGAGCAACCCAGGTTTGGATCACTAGGAGGCAGCTAAAAGGGTTACGAGATATCTAAAGAGAACTAGAAGTTACATACTCACATATCAGAGGTCGGATAATCTTGAGATCATTGGGTATTCTGACTCTGATTTTGCGGGATGCCAAGATAGTTTAAGATCCACTTCGGGCTATGTATTCTTGTTGGCTGGTGGAGCGATCTCTTGAAAGAGTTCCAAACAGGGACTTACAGCTTCCTCCACCATGGCATCAAAGTTTGTAGCATGTTATGAGGCATCAAATCAAGCAATATGGCTAAAGAATTTTGTCACTGAGCTGCGTATTTTGAAAGGGATTGAAAGACCCCTTAGGTTATTTTGTGACAATAATTCAGCTGTGTTATATTCGAATAACAATAGGAGCTCGACGAAGTCAAAACATATCGATATAAAGTTCCTAGTTGTGAAGGAAAGGGTACAAAATGGTCAAATTTCTATAGAACACTTGGGTACAAACTCCATGATAGTTGATCCCTTGACAAAGGGTCTGTCGTCTAATATCTTTCAAGAACACACTACTAACATGGGTGTTTTAGAGATAGATGATCTCTAGGTTAAGTGGGAGTTTGTAAATTCAGTTGTCTTTCAGTTTGTTTCATGGATATTTATGTAATTCAGTTTATGATCAGATAAAGTATTGTACGGTTTATTGCATTTTGTACAATAAAGTTAAAGTTTGATCTCACTAAAGTTAAGGTAGGACTAGTTGAAAATTGAAATGAATAGTGTTAGGATCGGGGACGCCCTTGGAGGACCGGGGTGTTTCCGGTTTTAGGAAGGGTGGCCGCTTACACAACACACACAACACTTTGGTGATAGTCCGGTTAGAGACTAAAACCGTTCTCAGCACTACACAAACTGTCACAGACTCTTGAACCGGGTTCAAGGGCGGAAATGTCTATTTCAGTTTGAAGCAACGTATGCGACTTTAGATGATGTTTTAGAAGGAGTCGGTTTTATGGATATAAATGGACCGGTTTACGGAGTACGATTGGTTTGAGGTTAGGTTAAGTAAGTAAGTAATGAAAGCGAAAGAAAGAACACGAGACAAGGATTTTTATGGATGTTCGGAGCAAACCCTCCTACGTCACCCCTTCTTGTCAAGTTATGAGAAGGATCTCCACTAACTTTTATAGTTACAACAACACTGCCGGTCGAGCCCAACTCGCTACTCGCTGGTTACACCAACTCACTATTTGATGTAATACAGTAACTCAACACAGCAAGATACAGAAAGCTTCCGGTTTTAGACACACCGGTTTGGAATATAAGAGTTTATCTCTCTAACTTATTACTTTTATGATTCGTTTTCCGTGATTCACAACTGATGCTACTTTAAATGAAGACATTTCGTCTTCCTTTTATAGGTGAGAAGAGCTAACGGTCATTTTCTTCTCTCTCCTCTAAATTGGTTGATCATTGTCACGCCGGTGCAGAGAGGTTGCTTGCACGCTTCACCTTCCTCAACACTTGGCAGTCATGCAGGCAGCTCTGAGTATAAGATGACATAATCGGTTTTCAGATTTGGACACGTGTTGGACATGCACCTCATGTTGTCAACTTCAGATCAATAAAGCATCATTGCTTTCCTCGCATGCTTCCGATCGGATCTGATCTTCTTTTATTCTTTCGAGACACGTTTCTTTCGTCATGTTACGTCACTCTAGAAGTTTGAATTTTCCGGTTTTGTCTCTTGTGCAATATGGTCCGGCTGGTATGTGAACTTTTGTCTTTGCTGACCGGTCGCTTGAGAGAGTGAAAAGCGGTTCCTCTGATCTTTAACTTGATCACTTGGAACAGGTTTCTTCGAAGCATTTCAGCGACCGGTTTATGATGCCCCAACCGGTTCATACGATTTGATCAGTACCTGCACATGAAGATTAACAGTTGTTTAGTTTTCTAGCCGGTTCCAAAAATTAATCTTTACTTAATTTTTCTATCAATTTCTCCCTTTTTGATTATTTAGAATAAATATTCAAAACTTGTAATGTGTGGCCGGTTTGGAAATTAACTTACTTAATTTTTCTATCAATTTCTCCCTTTTTGATTATTTAGAGTTAGATTTCTTGAATTGATAAAATAAACAAGAACTATTTGATTGAGTTCTTGAAGAGAAAGATTGAAATAATATTATTGATTGAATTTTTAATCTTTACAATAGTTTATCTATTTATAATAGTAATAGAGAAATAACTAAATTGAGAAAATATAGGAATTGGTTATTATATTTAGCCTAATTAATAGGAGATAAATAAATAATTTCTCTTATTTATTTAATATTTTATCATCCCCCTTCAAGCGAAAAGGTGAGGCACAAACCGTGAGCTTGCTACGTAAAAGAGCAAATCGATGAGAAGAAAGACCTTTGGTGAAGATATAATCCACATGATCTTCAGTAAGAATATACTGAATGAGTAGTTGTTTACGAGCAACTTTTTTTTTTTCCGAACAAAGTGAAAATTGATTTCAATATGTTTTGTGCGAGCATGAAATATCGGGTGTGCTGATAAGAATGCGACACCAATATTATCACACCATAGAACCGGGGAAGAAGAAAGTGAAACTCGAAGTTCACGAAGTAGAGATTGAATCCAACAAAGATCAGCAGTTGTATATGCAAGAGCACAATTTTCAAATTTAGTACTAGATATGTGACTGTTTCAAAAGCTTTACTCCAATAATGTAGTGGCATAGATGCATGAGTCAATAAGGTGAGACCAGTTTCCATAATATGACGAATTTTTCGTTCAGCAATACCATTTTGCTCACTAGTATGTGGGCAAGATAAACGATGTAAAATACCATGATTATCTATTAATGATTTGAAATTTCTATATTCTCCTCCCCAATCAATTTGCAATATTTTGATTTTACGACTAAATAAATTTTCAATAAGTCGAAGAAAGTTGATAAACGTATTCAAGACATCCAACTTTTTCTTTAGCGGATATATCCACGTGAATTTGCTAAAATCATCCACAAAATGTACGAAATAACGACAACCATTAGATGAAAATTCAGGAGCAGGTCCCCAAACATCTAAATGAATTAGGTCTAAAGGAGCCATATATGTAGATTTTGAAGCTAAAAAAGGTAGTTTATGTGCTTTCCCATATTGACATGATCCACAAAAAGAAATAGTATTATTACCTGAAACTGGTAATTTAAAGTGTGATATAACTAAAGATGTAGTAACGCTAGAAGGATGTCCAAGTCGTGAATGCCAAATTTGAGCCGGAGATCTAATACCAATAAATGTTTGTTTATTAGAACATGTTGAAAACGAACTTTCAGTAGGTTCAACGCAATAAAGTCCATCCTTGAGTAATCCCTTAAGAAAGCACTATCTTCGTATCTCGGTCGTTTCCGACTTTGATAGTTTGAGTGCCTGTATAAGGAGCATGTACATGTAGATTATTAAGATCAGAAGTAATATGGTCGGTAGCACCTGAATCTGGACACAAAGTGGGATCTACAATAGTAGACGATGTAACTAACATTGTCGTAGGATTTGTAGAAGGATTAAAACGAGGGCACTCGAGAGCACTATGTCCTTGTACATTACATATTTGACAATATGGATTATAAAAACAACTTTCGGAGCGATGACCAATTTTATGACAAAAATTACATTGCGGACGATTATTATCTCGGTTCTGTCTTTGGTTCTTTCCGCCTCCATGCCTATAAATATAAGCAACATTCGCCAAAACGTTTGAGCGCGAAATATTTTCATAATGGAATTTTCTTTTCTTGAATATGAGTCGTTGTTCATAATTTAGAGGATGTCTGTCATCTCGTTAAACAATAGATCTTGTCCGGAAGTTAGAGCACATATCATCGGCTCGAACTCGTCTCCAAGCCCGTTGAGTAGAGTTAGTTGCAGATCTTGATCAGAAACATATTGTCCGGCAGCGATAAGTGTATCTGATAGGTTTTTGATGTGTTGAATGAAGTTAAGAAGAGAACCACTACCTTTGTGTGCGTTTAGGAGTTGACTCCGTAACTCAAATAGTCGGCTCTTTGATTGAGAAACATAGATTTTCTCTAAGGTTTTCCAAAGTTCTTGTGCCGAAGATGATTTTGAGACTTGTTGACGAATCTCGTCGGTCAATGTTGAAAAGAGCCATGCAAGTACCCTTTGATCTTGGATATGCCTTTGTTTAAACTTTGGATTCTTGATTTGAATTGTATTATTTTGACCATCTATTTCTTGAAGAAATTTGGGAGGAGTTTCAAGATTTCCTTCTACTATATCTATAAAATCATAACCTATCATGATTGGAGTAACTTGTGATTTCCAATAGATATAATTATATTTATCAAGCTTTACGCTTCCAGATATTATTGGTAGAACTGAGGAGTGATATTGTTCTTCCATTGAAATCATTTTCGGGAGTTTTCCCTTATACGCTCTGATACCAAGTTAGATTTCTTGAATTGATAAAATAAACAAAAACTATTTGATTAAGTTCTTGAAGAGAAAGATTGAAATAATATTACTGATTGAATTTTTAATCTTTACAATAGTTTATCTATTTATAATAGTAATAGAGAAATAACTAAATTGAGAAAATATAGGAATTGGTTATTATATTTAGCCTAATTAATAGGAGATAAATAAATAATTTCTCTTATTTATTTAATACTTTATCATTTAGAATAAATATTCAAAACTTGTAATGTGTGGCCGGTTTGGAAATTAACTTACTTAATTTTTCTATCAATTTCTCTCTTTTTGATTATTTAGAATAAATATTCAAAACTTGTAATGTGTGGCCGATTTGGAAAGCTTGTTTAGCGATTTGATTATTTTCTGTTTGAAGAAAATGTTTCAAAAACATGTGTTTGATTTTTCAAAAAGGTATGTGGAAACTAACAGAGAAAAGTATGATAAAATAACCAAGTTCTGAAACATAGTTAAACATAAATTGTTTTGAAGGAAAGAAAGAAAAAGACTAAGGCTTGGATGGTCCCCCCTTGTGAAGATCTTTCTCCAGTTCTTTTTCAAGTTGTCTTCTTTCTTCCTCTTCCCTTGCCTTCCACTCCCTGTCGCGTCTTTCGGCGTCAATCAGAATTCCCGCCCATACACTTGAGATGCCGGGAGTCCTTTTGCCAAATCCAAAACCGGCACAGACTGGTTTTGGCGGATGAGGCGGTGGAGCAACAACTGTTCTGGAGCTTGTAGTTGCGGTTGAACCTTCAATTGTCCTCTTCTTGCGCCGGTTGAGTTCTTCAGTGTTTTCTTCTTCTTCATCAAGAGGTTGCACATTCAGCCCGACTGGTTCAATTGTTCTTTGGTTGCTTTGTTCTGCCCGCTTGATTACTTTCGCAACCGCGCTCCGTTTCTTCTTGTTCCTTGTGTTCATAGAATGGGACGGTTGAGCCGGTCTAGGTTCCTGGATGCCTGTCTGTTCCTCCTCGTTGCATTTCTGGTCAAGCTCATGATCTTTGTCCTCTATTTCCTTCTGCACCCGTTCCCTTTCCCTTTCTTCTTCTTGCAGCCTTTTAGCGGTTTCAGCATCAGTCTCGATTTGCGCTTGAGTCTTGCTGACTTGGAGTTTGGACAACTCCCCAATTTGAAAAGCCATTGCCTGCAGCATATCTAACAGTGGAGCGGATGCGGTTTGGATGGACTCTGCGATTAAGGATTTGACGGAGGTCTGCACAGCCTCATCTATCATGGACTTGATAGATGTTTGAACGGTGTTGGCGATTTCGGTTTGTACAGATCCCCAGATAGTGTTTGATAAATTAGCTTCAGCAGTTGCAATCCTCTCATCGGTTGCGGTTTTGTAACTTCCAAGACATGAATCAATTGTATCAACCACCGCTTGCTTCATTTAATCGATTTCCGGAGCCTTAGCGGTTTGAGAAGAGTCTTGTTCCAGGTTCTCCGTTGTTATAGATGACTCCCCGACCACATAAAATGGCTTACTTTGATGTAGATCGGTATTATTGAGTTGGTTTCGGCAGCCTTTTCTCCATTGTGCATCAAGATAGTCGAGGCTTTGTGTGAGCTTTTCTCGCACCGCATGGAACCGTTCAGTCATTCTCATTTCGATCGGAGTTAGCGTCGCTCCTTCAGCTTCTTTCAATGCATCCTCCACTTCTTGTAACCGAGCATATTCAAGAATTACCGCGGTTTTGCTGAAGGCGGGTTGGATAAGATTGGTGTGAGCTAACTTGAGGGTCATTTCTTCCAGCTTGATGAGTCTATCCCAATTCTTGTTGTCGCTCAATCCTGGAGCCATATCGGATATCTTTGTTTCACAACGGAGTTTTACCCACATGAGGTATGGTGCTATCGTATCACTGGCACCCTTGTTCATGTCCCTGAGAAGTTCCTCGAATACTTCATCTTCTTGTTCTGCGGTAAAAGGGACCTCGTCCCCGGTTATGATTTCTGGTTGGGGGCCGGTTTGTAGAGTACCTTTTCCTGTCACCGCTGAGTCTTCAACAAGGACCTCTTTTCCTTTGTTGACCTGAACAGATCCTTCAGGTATGAATGCTGAATCAGATGGCCCATCTTGAGCCGATTGGTTATCTGGAGCTGACTTGTCCCCCGCGAAACCGGATGGTTCCTGTTCTTCAGAATTACCTTCCTGAGCCGGAGGAGTAATGTCTGCGGTTTTGGCTGTTTCTTCGACCGGTTGAACTTCACTCTAATCGGGTATCTCAACCTAATCAACTGACTTACGACGACTTGACACATCGTCTTCGGTTTCCCTTGCAATGTTTTGGACTACGTCCTCAATAGCTTCAGAGGTATTCAAGCCTACGTCGGCTATTACCTCTTCGATTCGTTTGCTTGGGGACTTGGAGGTTTCAGAGTGTATACTAACCTCTGCTTCCTCCTTTGAAGCTGACTCGGTTTTCTGGCTCCCCGAGAGTTCGGTTTGCCTTGGTGAGTTAGATGGAATAGGAACAGGGAGAACAGTATTGATGGGGATGGGTTGGAAAATGTCTCCGGTTCTTTCTGGTGGATTATCCGAGGAAAGAGTTTTCTCGGAGTCCGCCGGTATGTTGGAACTCTTCCTTGCAGTCGACTTCTTCCTCCCCTTCGGTTCTTGGGCGGCTTCGGTTTCAACCGCCTTTCTCTTCGGTTTCTTTTGTTTGGAAACTTCTTCAGCCGGAGCGGAAGAACTGGTCCCTTTGGACGACTTTGTTCTGGAGGATTTTGGTTTAACTGCTTTCTCCGGCCTCTCAATCATCGACTCTGAGTTGAGAATATTGTTGAGTGGGAGCGGTTCACCTTCACCAAGTTCCACATTAAGGAACTTAAGAATTTTGACGATTTACATTGCGAAGGCCTGAACCCGGCCATCCTTCTGAATCACCATCTGGCAGAATTCTTCGAAAATGACGAATCCCCAATCCACCTTGTCACCGCGGACAATGGCCATCAACATTTTGAGCTTAAGTTTCGTCAGGTTATCGAAGTTACCTCCTCTTCCCTGAAGTGAACGGGCGATGATGTTCAGCAACCACCTGAACTCCGGTTTTAGCTTATTCTTCCGGCTAGAGTGAATCACCAGATCTTGATCTGAAAACGATATCACCAACCGGACAGCATTTGATTCTGCAGCGGTTAGGTCAGTTTTGAGATCCAGACTTGTGTTGGGCAAACCGAGAGCTTCAGCAAATAGCTCTTCGGTGATCATAATGTTCTTCCCGTTGACGTTGGCGGAGACCTTCCTCTTTGTGAGCGTCGCCGTCGCCAGAAACTCCGTCACCGCCGCCGGATAAACAGTGAATGGACCAGATAGGAATTCCTCTAACCCAGAATCTCTTAGAGATTGAAGAATAGCCTTGTTTTTATCATCGGCGTGTTCATCAATATCCGCGAAATCGACTTGCAACATCCATTGGAAGGGAGCTTTGCTTAGATCCATGATAGATTTTTGAGAAGAAAAAATGAAGAACGATGATGATCGGAGATTAGAAAGCCTTTGAAGATCTGGAAATTTTAGAGAGAGAAAGCACATGTGTCGAATGGGATGGTTTGAACTTATATAGATGACGGTTCCGAACGGTTGGAAGATGAACCGTCGCTTGATGTTTTGGCGTCAATTTTCCCTCCAAAAGTTACTACAGTAACTTTCGGCGGTAAATGCGGAAAACCCATGGGCGGTAAATTTTGGGAGGTAAAACCGTGGGCGGTAAATTTTTCAAACTTTTCATTTTGCTTGAGATTCTGGTTTTACTTGAAGACTTGTTAACCGGAAGTTTCGTTTAACATGAAGGTTTTATGTTTATTAAATTTTAAAAACCGGAAGGAAAGATGTGAATGAAAACCGGAGACTTTTAAAAATTAAACATTTCATAAATGATAAAAGAGATAACATCAATCGGTTTTGGTCGTACAACAAAATGACCAAAAACCGGAAAGAAAAATAGACAACCTAGTTTTCTTTGAACCAGTCCCCCTCCACCATTCTTTCGTACCACTTGTTCACGGTGTTGTCCGGTGTCCGTTCCTCAATCCTCGATATTCATCTCTCCAGCATGGATATGGTGATGGTGTTGGACGGTCCGACCGGAACACCGGGTTCAAGGTGACGGCGCTGAGCCATCAAAAACCGGGTGATTTGAGGGGCGAAATTGGTCCTTCCCCTTGACGCAGTTATCAGCGTCTTCTGTTTGTTGAAGTGGTAGGTTGCCCAGTTGATTGAGGAGTTGCGGATGATGGCTATCATGGTGTCGAAAGCCTCCCGGTTATAGTTCTGGTTTGGCATTCGGCCCATGATAGACCTTTGAACCAAGTCATGCAGGACTTGGTAGTGAGGAGCAAGTTTCTCTTTCTTCCCAAAGTCCTTGATCGGAGCGTTGGATGAAGAGAAGATCTGGAAGAAGTCTTCCTTAGCCGGAAGGAATGGCGTCGGGAAGTCTGAAAAGCCTTCAGTTGGAAGGTGAAAGAAGTAGGCAAATTGCTCTTCAGTAATCCGAAGAAATTGGCCGTCGATGATGGTGCGGATGCTGCCATTATCTAGAATGTGGCCATTGCTGAAGAACTCTCACACCTCCTCCACAAGGATAGTGTCTGAGCCTTTGAGAAAACCTTGGAGCCCCGATTCTATGAACGGTTGGAAGACCCATTCATGATATCTGCAGTCTTTTACGTCTTCGAAGTCGACGATGAGGGTGTTTCTGAGTTCAGCAGACATTGTGAAAAAGGTTTTGGAGGGATTTTCTGAACTTTTAAGCTTTAGAGAGAAGGAATGCAGGAAGCGTGTTTTGAAAAATGGAGGAATGAGTTCCCTTTTATAGCTTGGAACGGTTGGATGCATTTAATGAGGATATTTGAAAAATCTAGCCGTTTATGTCTAGTCATTAATGACTTTGTGATTTTTCGAGAGAATAAAGACATGTCTTGTCGAATCAAGTCAGGCATGCTTATTGAGAATGAAGATTTTTGTTTCCAAGAGAGATTTAATTTGGTTTGATACGGCACATTAAATGTTTGATCATTTATGATTTTTAGATTTTAGATTAAAAGAGGAAGGGAATATGCTTCATTAATTGAGGTACAAAACCGGTAGTACAACAAAATTACCGGTTTTGGAAAAAGAAATGAAATAAGACAGAAGGAAAGGACAGACTAGACGTTAGATGATTCAGCCGCTTGATTTCTTTTGGCCTTGACTGCTTCCCACCGGTCGACCATCTCTTGTACTCTCTCTTTAGTGAGCACATGCCTTGGATGGAGGGTCACGAAAGGTCTGGAGTGGATGTCCAGACTGGCACAAAAACCGCTCAGCTGAGGAGCGTAGCCGGTTTTGTTGGAGAGGAGCATCTTCTTCAGGTTGCTGAAGATGATCCAGGACCAGTTAACCGGTATCCCAACCGTTACAGCAATCATAATCTCAAAAAGTCTTTGGGTGTAATAGTAGCTTTTCTCTCTGCCCAAGATGGACTTTCCCAGAATCTCACAAAGAAGCTGGTACTTATGAGAGAGTTGGCTTTTAGCACCCCAGGGTCTAACCGGGATGTCAGATCCTGAGAACCGACGACACATTTCTTCCATGGTCACCGGGGAGTAGGTTAAGTCGGTTACCCCTTCAGTGGGCAAACCGCAGTATACAGCGAAGTCTGTCTCGCTGAATAGAAATTTTTGACCGTAAACTTGTGCAACGATTATGTCTCGATGCACTTCTTTTGCGGTCTGGAAGAATTCTTCGACTACTAGGTAGTCGAGAATGAATATGTTTTCAAGGAAGCTTCTTAGCCCGCTTCTTTCGACGGCTAAGAACATTTCTTTAACTTCGTGATCTTCATATTGGTAGATTGAGTTAAAATCTGCCAATAGAATCTTCTTTGCTAGAGAGTTGGAGTTCATGTTCTTGAGAGAGAGTTTTAATCTCAAGACTGATATTTGTGAATAGTAATCTTGTGAAGATTTTTGAAGGTTTAAGGGTAGTTTATATAGCCAGGGGTTCGGCTAGATTAATAGGTTTAAGAATGCTTGATGATGTCATCAGTTATTTAATATGCTTTAACTTGTTGAAGTAAATAATGTTTATTTCCAAGGCAAAAACTAATTATTACCAAGATATTAATGATGACAAATATCTATTGACAAGATGTGAGTCTCCCTCTCTTGATGATGGACACATTTCGTCATCTCGATTGTGGTAGACTATTTTTATTTATTACAGGCTTCATTTTTCAATATATGCATGAAAACTCAGTTAGTCATCCCAGGTTAACCGGAGAAGTTCATTCCATCAGACCAGACCGGTTTTAGTAGGATATTGTTCCGATTGTGAAGAGATGTTGACTTACTTTAACATTTGTTCAACTTTTGGATTTATTTTATCCACTTCAACCCGGTTATTTCAACCGTATAGTAAGTATACATGTGATTTGAGGTTATGAAGTAATCGGGCATAACCGGAGATTTCCTCCTGGTTAGCATTTTTGATTTATCAATGGCCTATTTGAATATGGTTTGAGAAGCGAGAGCTTCTCCCTGAACACATATCCCGGTTTCTTACATGCATGCATAATCATGATATGAGTTGATTAAGATTAGTAAGTCCCAAAATATTTCAAAAGTGAGAAAACTTAGATTCCTGTAGCGGTTTCGTGAATATATCCGCTACTTGTTGCTCGGTCGAGACATATTCCAGCCGGATGTGTTTCTCCTGAACGTGCTCCCAGATGAAATGGTGTCTTATATCGATATGCTTAGTTCTTGAGTGCAACACCGGATTGTATGTAATCGCTATAGCACTGGTGTTGTCACAGAAGATTGGAGATTCCTTGGCTTCTATCCCGAAATCCCTTAGTTGCTGTTGGATCCAGAGGAGTTGTGCACAGCAGCTTCCGGCCGCTTTGTACTCTGCCTCTGCGGTTGATGTTGCAACAGATGTTTGTTTCTTGCTGCTCCAAGTGACTAACCGGTCACCTAAGAACTGGCAGGTTCCACTTGTGCTCTTTCTATCGATCTTACATCCTGCGTAATCGGCGTCTGAGTAGCTTATAAGATTGAAGCTCGAGTCCTTTGGGTACCAAAGTCCCACTTCTTGAGTTCCCTTCAGATATTTTAAAATTCTTTTGGCCGCAGTGTAATGTGATTGCTTTGGATTTGCTTGGAATCTTCCGCATACTCCAACCGCAAACAAAATATCAGGTCGGCTGGCTGTTAGATATAGCAATGATCCGATCATTCCTCGATATGCTGTGATGTCAACGGCTTGACCATCATCATCTTTATCCAGCTTTACGGAAGGACTCATCGGCGTAGCCGCTTCAGCGCATGTATCCATTCCAAATTTCTTCAGCAGTTCGGCTGTATACTTCGGTTGGCTTATGAAGGTTCCGGCTTCAATCTGCTTAACCTGAAGTCCTAGAAAGAAACTCAATTCTCCCATCATACTCATTTGAAATCTATCAATCATCATTTTTGAAAACTTGTCACATAACTTTGGATCGGTTGATCCGAATATAATATCATCAACGTAAATCTGAACAAGTAATATTTGTTCCTTCCTTTCAAATTTGAAAAGTGTTTTGTCTACTAAACCTATTGTGAACTTGTGATCAAATAAAAATTGTGTCAATGTATCATACCAAGCTCTTGGAGCTTGTTTCAAACCGTAAAGAGCTTTGTTCAGTCTGTAAACATGATTTTCGTGTTCTGGGTTTTTAAAACCTGGAGGTTGATTAACATATACCTCTTTATTTACTTTACCGTTTAGAAAAGCACTTTTAACATCCATTTGAAAAACTTTGAAATTTTTAAAAGCTGCGTATGCTAGAAATATTCTAATGGCCTCAAGTCTAGCTACAGGGGCAAATGATTCTTCAAAATCAACGCCTTCTTCCTGTTTATAGCCTTGAGCCACTAACCGGGCTTTGTTCCTCGTAACTAAACCGTCTTCATTGAGTTTATTTCTGAATACCCATCGTGTTCCTATAACCGGTTTGTTTTTCGGTCTAGGGACTAGGTACCAGAATTTATTTCTCTCAAACTCGTTTAATTCCTCTTGCATTGCTAGGATCCAATCGGGATCTGACAATGCTTCATCCACCTTTTTCGGCTCAATTTGTGATATGAAAGTTGAGTTTTCATAGTGATCCAAATTTTGTTGCCTAGTTCGGACGGGTGAGGATGTGTTACCTATTACTAGTTCAAGAGGATGATTTTTGTTCCTTCTGAGGTTAATCCGAGACGTGTCTATCAAGCTTTCGGTTGGCTGATCAAGGTTAGACTGATCAGTAGGTTGAATAGAGTCATACCGACCGATTTCTTCAGTAGAAACTGAAGAGTCAACTTTCTGTGGTAAGGCAGCTTGATCAGGCTGAGTTTCAGCATCAACCGCTTGGTCCTTGACAAATCGTCTAAAAACCGGAACCTCGTCTTCATCATCAGAATAGATATTGAAATTTTTCATTCTGTTGTGAAGATCGAAGGGTAATGCAGTGTTTCGTTCAACCGATTCATCGAAAACAACGTGTGCGGTTTCTTCAACTGTTAAAGTCCTAGTATTGTATATTCTGTAGGCTTTACTCACAGTTGAATATCCCAACATTATTCCCTCATCGGATTTAGCATCAAAAGCGGTCAAGTAATTCTTGCCGTTATTGTGAACAAAACATTTGCTACCAAAAATTCGAAAATACCGTACGCTTGGAATTTGATCAAAGTAAATTTCAAAAGGAGTTTGAGAAAATCGTTTAGTTACTAAAGATCGGTTATGTGTAAAGCATGCGGTATTGATAGCTTCAGCCCAAAACTTTTGAGCAATACCCGAATCAGCTATCATTGACCTTGCGGCTTCCTTGAGAGTTCGGTTTCTTCTCTCGGCCAGGCCATTTTGTTGAGGAGTTCTGGCACTAGACAACTCGTGTCTAATACCGGAATCATCAAGAAAAGTAGTTAAATTACTGTTTATAAATTCAGTTCCTCTATCACTTCTGATTTTGTTCACTCGAATAGATTTTTCATTTTGTATTCTCAAAATCAGTTTAATCAGGTTTGGAGTTGTTTGGCTTTTAGAAGCTAGAAAAGTAACCCAAGTAAATTTAGAGTAGTCATCAATAACTACCATAGTATAATGCATGCCTCCTAAACTAGTTACTTTAACCGGACCAAACAGATCCATATGCAAAAGTTCTAAGCATCGTTCAGATTGATAATTTCCTTTACTTTTGAAAGATGACTTTACTTGTTTGCCCATTTGACATGCAGCACATACTTTATCTTTTGAGAATTTAACGTTTGGAAAACTGTGAACTAGTTCCTTGGAACATATGAAGTTGATTGTTTTGAAATTCAAGTGATTTAACCGTTTATGCCAAAGCCAGTTTGGATCATTTCCGGCTATTATACACACAGGTTTTTCAGAATCAGTTTTCCAATTAACTTTGTAAATATTTCTCATCCGGTTACCAGTTAAAAGAATGTCATTATCCTGGTTTTTAACTAGACATGAGTTTTTATGGAATTCAACTTTGTAACCCACATCACACATTTGACTTATACTTAACAGGTTAAAGCGCAGTTCTTCTACCAGTAATACATTACTTATAGATAGATTACCATGGACAATCTTACCATTGCCCACGGTTTTACCTTTCGAGTTGTCCCCGAATGTGATGATTGCTCTGGTTTCATACTTGATGTCGGTTAGTAGCTCTTTGTTTCCGGTCATATGCCTTGAACATCCACTGTCCAGGTACCATTCTGAATTCTTTAGCCGGTTGCTCCTCCTAACCTGCAACAAACAATTATTTACACCTTTTTGGTACCCACATTCAGTTGGGTCCATGGTTGATTAGTCCCTTTGGGATCCAGACTTGAATAAGTCGGATCACTTTCCCGGTATCTGTTTTTATAATATTTGGCTTAACTTCTTGGCTGTTGCTCAAGAATGCCTTATGTTGTGATGAGTTTCTTTGGTGTCGATTTTTATTTGGTTTATTTGGTTTCCGGTTGACTTTCCTTCTCTCAGGATGAAGCCATTTTTCCGATTCAGTAGGGCTTACATACTTAAGTGTTTCTTCCGGTTTTAAGTCATTTTCAGTTTTTGAACTCTTGACAAATTTTATGAACGGAAGGTTGTCTTTCGTGAGTTTCATCCCGTTAGGTTGTTTTGATTCGTTTTGTTTGTTTGGTTCATAACCGATACCAAACCTACACTTAGGGTGTCTTTTATAATTACACATTTGTTTTACAGCTTGACGTGATCTCTCCCACACAGCCGTGACGTACATTGCTCGTTCATCGGTTTCAGTTACCGGTTGAACTGTCTTCTCATTATCGGAGAATAGTTCATCTGGTTCATACATTTCGGTTTCACAGATTTTATCATATACATTATTTGATTGTTCGGTTTTAGATTCTACCGGAATCGGTATGTACGCAGATATGTTTCTGAACTCAGCAACCATTTTGTTGAGTGCAGAAACCAAGTCTTCTTTGGTAAACTCGTTAGAAGAGAAATCAAATACCTCTTCGTCGTTTGCCATGAAGCAGGTCACTTTCTCTTCACCGTCTTCATTATCAGAGTATGCCCACTCGCTACCACCGTCGGATGCAATGAGTGCCTTCTGAATCTCCTTTCCTTCGTTTGCATGCTGATTATCGTTTCTCCGGTAGTCGTTTCGTTGGTTGTCGTTTCTCCGGTAGTTGTTTCCCTAGTAGTTGTTTCCTCGGTACCGGTTGCCTTGATAGTTGTTCCCCTGATAGTTGTTTCCCTGATAGCTTCTTTCCGGTTTTCTATCGTCTCTCCTTGGTTTTCTACATTCTGACCTGAAATGTCCAAAACCGTCACAGTTATAACATCTTTTGTTTGATTTATCTACATAATTATAGTTAAAGTCATTGTTAGATGGTGGTTGGCTCTTCTTCATGAATTTCCCAAATTTCCGAGCTAGCATTGCCATCACATCTTCAGTGATTTGATCGGTACTTTTGACTGGAGCCAGAACGGTTGATACTTGGACCGCCGGTTCCACCGATGTAACCAAAGCTCTAGTTGCGGTTGATGTGGATGCTTCGTCTTCGATTCGAGACTTGATCTCGAACTCGTAGGCTTTTAAATCCTCGAACACATCATGCAACTTCATCTGCCCGAGGGTGCTTGATTCCCTCATCACCATGGTCTTGATATCCCAAGTGCTTGGAAGAGATCTTAAGGCTTTGATGATTACTTCTCGGTTGTCATACTTCTTTCCGAGTGTTTGAAGCTCGTTGACTACACTAGTGAACCGGTTGCTGAATTCCTTCATGTTTTCCCCCGGTTTCATCATGATGTTTTCATATTTCTGTGTAGACACCAATATTTTGTTCTCCTTAGTTCTTTCGTTTCCCTCATGAATCTGAATGATCGTTTCCCAGGCTTACTTTACACTATCACAGTCTGATATTTTGTTCAAGGTGTTATCATCTATAGCCTTGTAGATGTGCCTCATGCAATGGTTGTCCAGGTTACTCCGTCTTCGATCTTCATTTGACCATTGGTCTGCCTCCTTGTTGATCCTGATCGGTCCCTCTTTCAGGACTCGGCTCATCTCATCATCTAGCGTAATCAGATGTAGATACATCTGTTTCTTCCAACTGCTAAACGCTTCGCTGTTTAGCATTGGCGGCTTGTCGCTGTGGGTCATGCTTCCCATCTTCTTCGGTTGCTTGAGTGCTAAGAACCTCGCTCTGATACCACTTGTTAGGATCAGGGACGCCCTTGGAGGACCGGGGTGTTTCCGGTTTTAGGAAGGGTGGCCGCTTACACAACACACACAACACTTTGGTGATAGTCCGGTTAGAGACTAAAACCGTTCTCAGCACTACACAAACTGTCACAGACTCTTGAACCGGGTTCAAGGGCGGAAATGTCTATTTCAGTTTGAAGCAACGTATGCGACTTTAGATGATGTTTTAGAAGGAGTCGGTTTTATGGATATAAATGGACCGGTTTACGGAGTACGATTGGTTTGAGGTTAGGTTAAGTAAGTAAGTAATGAAAGCGAAAGAAAGAACACGAGACAAGGATTTTTATGGATGTTCGGAGCAAACCCTCCTACGTCACCCCTTCTTGTCAAGTTATGAGAAGGATCTCCACTAACTTTTATAGTTACAACAACACTGCCGGTCGAGCCCAACTCGCTACTCGCTGGTTACACCAACTCACTATTTGATGTAATACAGTAACTCAACACAGCAAGATACAGAAAGCTTCCGGTTTTAGACACACCGGTTTGGAATATAAGAGTTTATCTCTCTAACTTATTACTTTTATGATTCGTTTTCCGTGATTCACAACTGATGCTACTTTAAATGAAGACATTTCGTCTTCCTTTTATAGGTGAGAAGAGCTAACGGTCATTTTCTTCTCTCTCCTCTAAATTGGTTGATCATTGTCACGCCGGTGCAGAGAGGTTGCTTGCACGCTTCACCTTCCTCAACACTTGGCAGTCATGCAGGCAGCTCTGAGTATAAGATGACATAATCGGTTTTCAGATTTGGACACGTGTTGGACATGCACCTCATGTTGTCAACTTCAGATCAATAAAGCATCATTGCTTTCCTCGCATGCTTCCGATCGGATCTGATCTTCTTTTATTCTTTCGAGACACGTTTCTTTCGTCATGTTACGTCACTCTAGAAGTTTGAATTTTCCGGTTTTGTCTCTTGTGCAATATGGTCCGGCTGGTATGTGAACTTTTGTCTTTGCTGACCGGTCGCTTGAGAGAGTGAAAAGCGGTTCCTCTGATCTTTAACTTGATCACTTGGAACAGGTTTCTTCGAAGCATTTCAGCGACCGGTTTATGATGCCCCAACCGGTTCATACGATTTGATCAGTACCTGCACATGAAGATTAACAGTTGTTTAGTTTTCTAGCCGGTTCCAAAAATTAATCTTTACTTAATTTTTCTATCTAATAGATCACCTTGCATGTAATTTTTCATGCCACAAATTCATGATTAATCTATGTCATTTAGTCATATTGATATTTGTGACTATTGAAGGTTTAGTTGTGATTGATACAACGAAGACCGCCTTGATCCTTGTTAATATGATTAATGGACGAGATTGTTAATGTTCTCGAAATCGATGACAATACTGTGCACAATAAGGATATATTATTCATTTTTTAAATATATATGTTCAATGGGAGATTGTTAGAATTTAAAGGGACATTTATATATTTAAATGAATATATATGGTCATTGATTATATTAAGTCAATATTATGTTATCTAAGGATGTTTAGGATTTGACTTAAGGACGTTATTGTTATGAATGTTAAATTGTGAATACCATGCAGTATTTCTAATTTGATGAGGGCCAAAGTATAAATTAGCGTAATGAGGCAGTTATGACGGTTATGGTCCCCAAAAGGCAGAAGAAATTATAAAAGGGAGGTTGATTGATAAAAAAATAAGTACGAACTTATTTTTATCACACGCTCTCTCTCTCTCTGAATCCCCATCATCGGAGAAATAAGGCTAAAGGATTTCTGCCTTTTTGAAAGACCATCTCATCTAATCATGTCTAAGGATCCAAGTATATATATTCCGCTTTTGTCTTTCATATCTCAGGAACAAGAATGAAGATCTAGGGTATTATAGTTTATAATTTAAGTTTATTATGGAATTATTTTAATTAATTCCAACAGTCTCGCCTTTATTGTTGTTGAATCTTGAGTGGTTTGATTTTGACACCCTCCGATATCTAAGCTATAGTGGCTAAAGTGGGCAATGCGTCGACGAATCAATTTTGGCTTCTCGACGCATGTGTGAATGTCACATTCTCTAATTTGGCAACCAACTTCGTAAGATATTCATGATATGGCTTTAGATTCCGCTATTCACTTGCCAATCACTCTTTTCTTGGGATATGAATAAATTGGAGCCTCTAACTACCTCTATTTTGTTGGTCCGTTTCTCGTATGCCTGATAAGCATGCATAGTATTTAGACTCGTTGTTGATGATGCGATAATCGAGTCTGATTGATATTGAATTGTATGTATTCATCGATTCAATAAGAAAATCTTGATTTCATATCCTTATTTACCCAAGTCTCCGTCAAACTCACTCTTCAATGTCTACAATTGTGCATTCTTCACACGGTCTGCGCCGACGAACCTCATCTTGAGACAATTTCACACTTCCTTTGTCGTCATCTTATTTTCCACCTACATGAGAAGATCCTCCGGAAGTGTTTGTAGAAGATGTGACATCGCCTTTTTATTGAGTCGGACATCAATCTATGTGTCTTCTACTGACTCGACTGCCTCCCACACTCCTTGGTCCTCCATCATAGCCTGTACACGAATTACCCAACTGATGTAGTTCGTGCGTGCTAACTGCGGATAGTGGAATATGCCATTATTTTGCTGCGCCTCAGATGATCCTGCACCCTTTGACATTTGATCATAACGGATGATTTTTGGCATTCACCTGATGCTCTAATACCAAATGTTGGCCCAAGAAGAGAATCACTCACAAACTTGGAGAATTTTTCTATAAAATTTTTAATATCTTAAAAAAAATTACAAGAATTGTTATCTCTCTTATATTTTTCTTATCTAATGAGAGAAACGTACATTTTATTTATATTAAAAAGAAGAAAAAAAACTCTTAATTTTTTAATTTAATAAAAAAAATTGTAAATATTCTATTTTCCTTATTATTGTAAATATTTTGTTTTCCTCATTATTGTAAATTTTCTCGTTTCCTCAATAATGCAGATCTTCAATTTATTTGTAAAAGTTGTAACATCTAGGAGTGATGCAACCAGCATCATCCCAAATGAACTTTGATCTTTACAAAGAAGCTTAAATAATGGGTCACAAGTAAACTTGTTTATGAAATGGTTTATGTATTGGATCATCCATAAGAAGCCTCTGATTTTGGAGGTTATTATAGTAATTTCAACACAATTAATTCTTAAAACTCACAAAATAACTCAAATTGTAAGAGTTGTGTTTAAGAAATTATAAATTATGGGTTTGATTCTAATTAAGAATCTTGTAAATAAATTATTGAAAACTTGATAATCTATATAAGAACCAAAAGAAGAATATATAACAAAAATAAAATTAAGAAAATAAACAAATTTAAAAAATTTAGAATTTTATTGAACCCTAATTTAACAATGAAATCTAAATTTAGTGCAAGAAATCCAGTTTTCAACAAAACCAAATTAACAAAAAGTTAACAGAAAATGAACCTATTCGGTTTAATTTCTACAAATACATTAATTCAATTTCAAATACATAGTCCTGTTTAAAATAAACCCAATCCACACATAGATAAATTCAGAAAATACACAATTCAAGTTTCAAATACACAAAGAGTGAGGTAGAGTTTTCGACTGGGAGAAGAAATTGTGATGTACAAAATGCCTAATAAGTATAGACAATAAAAAAGGCCTAATAAGTACTACAAATAAAAATTGTTTGTCTAAAAAAATGTGGCGAGGCCAAGCCAAGACAGTAAAAAGAAATTTAGTAGAGCTGAAAATTGATATTTTGAAACACAAATTTTGAATTTTGAAATATTATGAAAATGTCCCTAATTCGAGTTCAAAATAGCCATTCATGTGTGAAAGAATATATATATATATATATATATATATATATATATATATATATATATATATATATATATATATATATATATACCAATCAAGTTATTGAAAAAGTTTCAATGTTCTAGAAAGATGGATACTCTTAGTCATTTTTTTTCTTCAACAGTTAATAATGGGGATAGAAAAGAGCAAGTTGATAAGAACAATAAATATGAAAATTCCATACATGTTTTCTTGTCTGAACAGGTCCAATACATGGATTCAAACTCTCCAAACCTAAGTGTATTCAATTCAATATTGAATACAATTATCATAATTTGTATTATTATTTTTAGATGTACAAAAATTTATATTTTCATAGTTATGTTTGTGTTCGAGTTTTAAAATTGAATCATCTAAGCAAAATTATTATTTATAGATTTTGTGAAGGTCTTCAAAAGCAGCCTTTAAAATTTGAACTTGCTATATGAGATTCTCTCATTCCAGTGCCCAAGCCAACCCAAGAAAAGTTAAAAGCTTCAAGTTTTCAATAACATTAATCAATATTAGCTCTTGGGAGATGAGGATGTTGTTATTTGGATCCCAAAATCAATATTAAAACTTAGTTTTATTATTTCTTAGGTACATTTCTTTTCTTCTAAACAAAGAACATTAATTTATGATATTTTTTTACAATAGATATTGGCCTCATAGAAGGTGAGGGTATTGTTATATACTTAACAACACTTTTCATATGCAAGACACAATATCACTAATAAATCTAGGCTTTAGGTAAATATTTGGTCAATACATGTAAAAAACTTATAGAGGATCTTTTTATATTTTTTTGATGTTTCTATTAATTCTAGCCATGCATTACCAACAAAGGAACTATTAAATTACTAACATGGTCTTTGGTCATGCAATAAAACCATATAGATGGTGCAACCAACAAGTTACCAATGAACGAAACATATGCAATTCATGCCAAGTGTTATGTCCTCTATACAAGATTACTATATACAACTCCCTAAACCTGTAGACTATATATAGTGATGCAAATTTCAAACATTGAATAACTATCCATTGGTTCAATGAACAGACTGATGCAATTCATGTCAAATATTATGTACTCTATACAAGAGGAAAATATACGGGAAATTTGAGGAAATGACCCTCCAGATGGGCTTAATTACGGATGGTGCGGGCCCATAATTTTAATAGCGCTGGTGACCCTTTTTTTTACGAAAATATCCCTATTGCGTCACGCATTCTCAGGTTGCGTGACGCAATTTTTTATTTTTTTATTTTTCAAAAAATTTTAATTATGAAATTTTTTTGACGAAAATGCCCCAGTTGCGTCACGCAACCACGAGACGAAAAAAAATTTTTAAAAAAAAAAAACCGGTTGCGTCACGGAACTGGAATTGCGTTACGCAAGGGTATAATTGTCATTAAAAAAAAGGGTCACCAGCGCTATTAAAATTATGGGCCCGCACCATCCGTAATTAGGCACATCTGGAGGGTCATTTCCTCAAATTTCTCAAATATACAACTCCATATTGCCTTGCACAAATACAATCAAAAAGTTCAAAACATTGAGTAACTATTATTAGTGGACTCACCAGTTGCAGGCTCATGTGATAGATCACTTCTTGACAACCAATTGCATGTCTCGCTATCAAGATGGTTTAGGGGATAACATCTTTCACAGTTTTCAGGCTGGTTATCAAACCTTTTATTATCAGTTATCAAACTTATCATCCCTAAATAAATTAGAAAGACACTTTTTTTTATCAGCCTTTAAACTAACAAGTATGGATCATCCTAAATAAATGGTGAAGTCTAGAAACTATTAACATATCTAAAATATTAAATAAGACATACTTAATAATATAACTTAAATTTTAATTCACCTTTAGGTCGTGAAAGTTTTTATCAATATTATAAATTTATGAAACATGTCAAAATAACTCAGTGGTGAGTCGACTTAATAAACCAGAAGGTAACGAGTTTGATTATGACTTTGAATTGTCTTAATTAAAAAAAATTATAACATAAATTTTATATTAATATATAATTTAATTCAGATTCTAAAAGAATTAAAATTTAATTAAGAACTCAAATTCATTATTAAATTATATAAGTGAGTCAACATCTTGTATGTACTACAATCCTCAATGTTTACACCATGTCCCCACAGGTTGCCAATAACCTCAAGTAGTGCCTCTAATTAGGTCAGCATTAGAAATTTGACTCCAATCCAAATTTGGATGACCATGAACCCATATCACAGAAGACTCGTAACCTCGTAAAAATGAGTTATTACGCTTAATCAATGAACAATAGAGAACTATCAAGTAATTTCTTTCAAACACTAATCTAGACTCGAACAATAATTCGCAGCAGCACCCCACCCATGAAAGATCAATACAAGATACTGTAAATCAAATCAAACACTGAAATCTCACATTTCATACATATTTTATATACACAGGAAGGAACCAGGAAGAAAAAATAAGAAAACAAAGAGATTAACAACAAATACACATTCAGTACAATCATCATCATCATCATCAACATCATCCCTATAATTGATGCCACTAGCTAAATATTATAACACTCAACAAAGTCAATCCTTCCTAAACATAAGTCATCATCCCCTGCAGATTGATTGATTGTTAAGGAACTCCAGCCTCAGTTTATTTTCTGTTTCACATCACCATCAAATGTTAGGTTTTCAAACTTCTACTAGAAATATTACAATTATGCCACTTCATATTCACAATGTATGTTTCCCCACTCCCAATCAAATTGTACAGTTTCTGTCACTGGAATCTCTAGAAAAACCTTCTATTTCTGCAGAAGATTCACCCTTTTGTGTCACCTGCGATGCATCAAACAGAACTGTTCATGTTTGGTTCAAATAGTAGGGTTCAGTTATATTTGGTCAGTCCACTTTTAGAGCTTGTTTGATTGATATAAGGGTTTTTTAAAAATATTGTTTTTATGAGTAAATTATATGGGTCAAATGACCAAAATACGTATTTGATATTTTATCTTTATTATGTATTTAATCCAAATAACCCTTGATATAATTTGAATGTTATTTTAGGGGGAAAAACTTATTTTACTATCCGAACTATTAAAATTGGCGCAAATTACTTCTCAACATCTTCAAAATTACCCATTATCATATGTTCTTATGTGATGGTAACATACCGTATATGTCAAGTTCAGCTTGAACCCAAAGGAGGAGATTCCGGTTCTGACCCACAAATAGATGAAAATGAAATAGTATCTTCCTTAGCTATTGCCACAAAGTTGAGAGGTGCAGTGGACAGCTTTCTTATCTCCCTGAAATAACCATTTTGGCGACCCGAATAAGAGCGTGGTGTAAGAAGCTCCGGGGTTGCACCGCCCAAAGAGTTTCTTCTAGGGGTGGGAGTCATCGATCCATTCCCGTTCGGACGGTATCCATTTGTCTTTCTAAAGCTACTGCTTCTTCTCGGACTAGGTTTAGACCCATACAAGGCTTCCTTCTCAGTCATTAGCAAATCCTGCAGCTTCTTCTGGTCCTGCACAATCAAACAAAACAACAAGACCGCCAAACCAAACCAAAATTCAGGGTAAAGGAAATCAATTTCTGTAAAGCATAAATTGGGTAGGAGAAGAAGTGGTAGAAGAAAGGTTCAAGTTAAGCAGAGTAAGATTGAATATGATAAACATGTTATAGTGTTTTTAGATAGAAAATGCTTGTGTTGTTTTGAGTTAGTGTATTGCCCATTTGGAATCACATTTCTTTTTGTATCTGGATTTGGATTCAAAGGAAACAACTTTTGGAAATTAAACGTAGTTAGACAGATCAAACGTATATATTGTTTTCTATCTAAATCTGAAACCATAAACAAATTTAAAAAGTATTTCCAACATTGTAGGCTGATGTTGAAGCTTTTCACCCACCCTTTCTTCTTCTTGTTCCCCTTTCTTTTACTTTTATTGTTGTTTCTATTGAAGGAAGTAGCATTCAATAGTAGTCACATTACAAGAACTTTGTGTTTCACGAGAACTTTGTCTAATGGGTTATTATTCTCAGAGGTCATGTAGTAGTTTAGGCTTACTAAGAGTAGCATATAAGAAGGGAATTAGGGATAAGGTCCCACTAAGAGTAGTATATAAGAAGTAATTAGGGATAAGTTATATTATGCTGAAAATTGTAGCCGAAAAGTATTATTTTTCCTCAACTTATACTAATTCACCTTATTCTTTCTATCTTCTCATATATTGTTACTATCCGTTCAATCTATTACAATGGTCATCCTCACTCCTCCCTTCAATATGTCCCTCTATCCATGCTTTCATTTCCGTGCTAAAGAAAAGTTGTTCTACTTGTGTGTGAATCAACTAAGTTGTGAATTTCAATCACTTGTCTGCAAGTTCGAGCCTCACTCCATGTTGATTTCTGACAACAGAAAAAGAAACTCACCTCCACTGTGAATTCGAATGGAAAGCTAGGATGTTCCAACCTGAACCGGCTTTGACACAAGTCACAATTCTGCCCTATAACCTCCAGGTGACAATGGCGAGTCCGACTGATTCAAGAAATGAACCAGAAACTTTTGAGAGCTATGATTTCTGCAAGGTAAGGGTTATTTGGAGATTCACCGATTGCCCGATGGTTGAATCAATTTCCGTCTTTGTAATGAGGAACTAGTGAGAGAAGAGACTCATTCACTTGAGGCTTGTTTGTTTTGAGAGTTGTTTGAACAGAACGGCTACTCGATTAATTGTTCTAAGATATAGAGGCTTGTTTGATTTGGAAGTTGGAAGTCAACAGAAATAAATAATTGGTTTGTTCCTAAGAAAAGGAATGGTGGAATGCAACATGAGATTACAATATAATTATGCTGAGATGATTTGTTGACTTGTTGAAAACTACATGAGTTTTTACTATCTCTATCCAGATAGATTTCATGTTTTCACTATCCCGATACATTTACAAGACCTCCAGCCTGTGATGGAAAAGATGTTGACGGTTGGATTCTTTCTCTTGAACTGATATTTCAAAAGCATAAGACACCACTAAGAGTAGGAAATAAGACACCACTAGAGAGTAGGAGATGTGAGTGAGTAGTTTATATGGTTCATTTCTTACAAGAATTATACAGTTACATTGACATAGAAGGAATTTACATCAGCATTGAGGAAACATTTCAACAAAACTCTTATGAAAAAGTCTACAAAGTTTTGTTAGATCTAAATGGGAAGATAGATAAGGAGCTTGTGATTAGATTTGAATCAAGAAGAAGTGCAGAATCAAGAAGAAGGGCGGAAGGGGAAGCAAGGCATGACAAATTGAAAGTTTTGTTAGACATAACAACAAATTCCATGAAGAAACTAAGTCAGATAGATTCATTGTTGTTGTCTTACGATGATATGAAGTTAAAGTCCAAAAATGAAGAAGACGAGAACAAGGGACCTTCAGCCGAACCTTAATGTGAGAAGGTTGAGACGCCGCTGCTCTCGGAAAAGGAGGCGATGTGCATCATAGAAAAGGAAGAAGAAGCAGAACGAAGAGAAATATATTCAAACGAAGTGAGTGCAGATTCAGAAAAGCACTTTGCATCGACAAGAGGAAGGTATTAATTTGAACATACGTCTTCTTTCTTGTTTAATAAGGGATCCATTTTGGAAGTAGGTGATATTTATCAGATTTATATTGCTCAAGCAATGTTTGTGAAAGACTTTCCGGCAACAATAAACATTGGAGCCTTCTTTCGAAGGGGGATATGAAAGAACACGAGTCACCAAACCACTTGAATTTCACGCGAATTTCAATATGGATTTGGGAGACGAAGGCAAGCATCTGCGACCTTTGGGAAAACCACCTGATATTTCCTTGAAGTTTGTCATGGCATGGGATTCTGGGGAAGAATGCAAGAGTCCGAGACATCAGGTAAAACCTCCAGACTTAAAAGGGAAGTTAAGAGGGGTCTAGTGTTTTGTTTTACTCGTGTACTATCAACGACTATACAACTGGCTACAACCGGTTTCTCATGTGGACCCGAGCAGTGGAAGAGCAAGCCTTGTCATGAGTTATTATTCACTAAGGCCATGCGCCATTTTATGTAATAGTTTAGGCCCACTGAGAGAAGTTTATAAGGAGTAATAAATGGATAGGTTATGTTATGCTGAAATTTGTAGCCCAAAGGTATTTTGCATCCTCACCTTAATTCCAATCTATTCTCACCTTATTCTACTGTTCCCATCCCTTCTGTCTATCTTCTCATCTCCATCACAGTTATTGTTACTATTTGTTAAATCTATTACACATTGTTAATAAAAACTATAACATTTTAATAATAAAAGTAAAAAACATATTGTTAAGTGCATAACATAATGTATAAATAGAATTACCCTTTGTCGTTTCTTCTCGTGTTCTTTTTGTTGTCTGGCTAACTTGTAATCCTCTAGTATTGAGACCAATCGAACCTAATAAGGGTAAAAATTAATTATATGATTGCACAACAATAGGAAGAGTAGTCATGATCACATGTAGAAATCTCTTACCCCATCATAATGAAATAATTTCTTGTGCTCATCCTCCCAAGCTAGTGTCTTGCTAATCAAACTATCAACCATCACTGTCCACAAAGAAAATATTATTTAGTAGAGCACCCAACGAAATTACTATGAAGTTGTTATCTACAATACAATATAGTACAAATTGTGTCTCTCGGGGATTCAACAAATTTATTCTTGATGGTAAGAGGGCATGGTCGGTAAGACCACTCCCAGTCTCAATCCTTCCCATTGTCAACCCTAAGTGTTCTATATGGTATGGGTAATATAGTAATTAGTATATGAAGTAGATATAAATAGTAGAGTATAATGTATTATGGGCAATCATGAATTATATGAATATGGTTTATCTATTCAGCGAAAAACACCAATCTGGTTTATCTTATCTCTAAGGCTTAGATCCTTCTATTCTCATCTACCTCTTTTTTTTCTACAAATCCAAGATCTCTAGGATGGTACATTATAGAGGGAAAACCTGGAATCTTGGTAACAGTAATTCGTGCACGTTCCGCCCGTTTGAGGTTCGTGTGAGCACCTCTTACAGCATTGTACCGATTGTCATCCTGAAAAATTTGACAGTGCATTTAGAACTAAAGTAATACATCTGATATAAAAGACAAAAAACAAAAACTTAGACAAACAAGGCCTTCGAATAAGTTTAAAAGTAACAAACATTTCAAACCATTTCAACACGGCCTTAACAATAATTGTTTCTGTTTCGGTATATGGATCCGTTTCAAATACAAAAATATATTTTAATATCTATACATGTATCTAGATACAAAAACAGAAACAATAAGTGTTTTCAAATGGGGTTGGATTTGTTTCCTGATAAATGTTTGGAGAGTAAATTACTAAATTTAATCAGAGACGGATTCAACAATTTATTTATATTTATGTATATTAAAATAGATCCAGATCTATAAACAATAAGTGTATTCAAATGGGAACGAAATACAGCTTAATGCTTATTATACTTGCAAACTTACTTGATTATATTCTTCAAGCCAGTTTTCCTCGTCGCAGACAGAAAGCCATCTTTCGATCTTATCCATAATCTCTTTACGGCTAAGTGCTTCATCCTTTATTCTAATGATCTGAGCTTCAATATTCGCCATAAGTTCACACGGATCGACAAGACCTAATCATCAAAACTATTTAGATTAGCTTTTTCAACAATAAGACATCATCACAAGTTGTATATTTTTTCTTTTGAAAATAAACCAGCATCTCATTAAAATTTTGTAAATCCTTCTAATTACTAATACAAGGTCTTTTTCCAAATCACAAAAAAAAATATCATCACAAGTACACGTGATCCTTACCAGAGTCTATCAATGCACTAGATTTCTCAGGAGCGGTGTTTGGATCGGGTAAAACATGGATTTTACGGCATAAATCTTCCAACTCCGATCTCTTTTTCATTACCAGTTCCTTCATTCTGCTTGCTTTCAAGTTAGTTAGCCTCTCAACCTCTTCCAAAGCCTGCCATACAAGAACACATTTTTTTCCTTTTACACTAAAATCTTGAATAAAAGTTAGATGAAGGAATCTACAAAATATGGAAACAATTCCAAGACCTGTTCGATATTTTCGGTTGAAAGGGCTCCAGATTTCAAGATTTCTGTTCCCGAAGCTCTAAATATGGAAACGATTCCAGAAAGTTTTTGTTTCTCTTCTTTCGTCGATCCCATCAGATTCCATAATTCAGATAGTGTTGAAACAATATCTTTCAGCTGCATGAGAGATCATGGGTTTCAATTCAAACGCTCAAAGAAATTAAAAGAAATCGAGATTCAAATACCTTTTGGTATCTGTTTTTTCTCTCTAATTTGAGTCTGGTGATAGTCTTTTCTAGACCTTCTACTGTGCTGTCACTGATGTTGGTGGACTGCTCAACGCTGGTCCCATGCAAACTAGGATGTACATCACCTATTGTCCTTACAAAATCTAGTCCAAGCACACCACATAAGGAATGCACCTCATTCACAAATCCCAAGATCTTTTGGAGCCGGTCAGACTGTCGCAACAAATTGTTCAAGTTAACATATATTATATATCAAAATACCCTTACTTTGTTTTTTTGTTTAATATTACATATTAAGGATATTTCGATCATTTGACACAAATAAACAACTTTTCATCAAACAATGTGAAAAAAATACCAGATTATTTCTAAATAACAAACAAGTCCTAGTCTCTTTGTCCGTTTCTTCTCTTTAACCAATAAATTTTATGTTGTCTCTCTGACTAAGTCTAGTTTCCAAATATAATCTGATCCAGATACGTTTCTCGATCCAGAATTTTTGTATAAGTGTTTCCAAATCGGGTATTTTCCTTTTCAATCTATTTCCAAATATACATATAAATGATGTTTAATATTCCTGATAACAGATATAGCTCTTGCAGTTCATTCATGCTCTAGCATAAAGAATGAGAGAAATTATGGTATAAAAAACAATAGACTAATGTTCAAGACTTGGTATGAACATTATTGTACAAAGAAATACAAATAGGTTTTATGTAATCATTGAGTCATCATACCTTCTGTCTTTGAAGACCTCGCAAGTGTGTTTGGTAATCATTAAGCTTTCTAAGAGATAAATCTTGTTCTTCAAGATTTAAGGAATATAGAGAACCGTTATGATGGCCGTATCCTGAAATCTCTGCAGTGATCTTATCAATCTGTACCTTTAGATCTGCAAATTCCTTAACCCTTTCCTCCTTTTTCAGTTTCAACTCTTCCACTAATGGGTGAAGGGATGAGAGATGCTCCCTTAATGTTATTGCTCTTTTCTCCTTCTGGATCTAACAGTTTGCAAATTATATTGTATTCTTAGTACTCTCCTTAGCAACAGCTCTATTAATACAAATTTTAACATTTAAAAGAAAACGTCATACATGTAGCATAATTTTCTTCTTTTTTCCTTAACATGTCATAATCATTCACAAAAAAATAATAGTTCAGATAGGAAATGGCTCATGGATATGCAATCATCTTCATGAAGCAACCATCTCCTCAATCTAAAGACTAGGGACTCGTTTTGATCCGGGTTTTTTTGAGATTTTTACCCATTTTTTTTATAAATTCTCGCACTATCACATCATTATCATTTTAACCATCAAATCTCTCATTTCATAAAAAAAAAAATACCCTTTCTTTATTTTTATTAAATTTAAATTTTAAATACAAAAGGACATTTTAGTAATTAAATCGATTAAAAACCCAAATAACCTACTTTTTTTTATCAAACCAGGTTTTTGGATAAAACCTCAAAAACCAAGATCAAACCAGCTCTAGAAGAATTCTCAAATATTTAAGCAGAAAACCTATAAAAGGAATTGTAGTTTAATATATTTAGAAATTTAAGCTAACTGACCCATTTGGAAACAGTTTTTTTGTTTTGGGATCTAGATTGATCTGGAATCAATCGAGAAACCGCCAATGATAAATTTTTTTTAATTTGTGTCTTAACTAAAACATGATCTCATCTGGATTCACACCCAATGAGAAATCTAGCAAAAAAGTGTTTCCAAATAGGAATGGGGTCTATGTGTTCATTGAAGGTTGAAAGACGAGTGGTTTAATTGTAATTTCAATCAAAGGTATTTCCAATGAAAAGAATTATTTTAATCATGTTCGTACCATTTTTGTAAAGTTGAAGGGCTTAGTGCACCTTCAACAAAAACTGTTGTCCTTTCTTTTCATATTTTGAGCATTCTTGCACTTAGATGACAAAGATCCATGATCCAACTTTACAAACAGCATGTAAATCAGTCTAAAACATAACTAAACCTTCTTTTTTTAACAAATAAAACAATTTTGGAATCATAATCTAATTCACAATTTTATTTGTCAGAGACAAATAGTAGGTCTCCTTGCAACAAATCTTTTAATACAAACTTTTAACTTTAAGAAAAAGAAAAGAGTACAGAATTTTACCATCAAAATGGTACACATAACCCTATTCTTAAACAATCATCTTCATTAAGCAACCATCTCCTTATCTAAATATGCATTTTTAAAAGTTTTAAGGACTTATGTGCACCTTCGCCAAATCTTAGAGTTCGTTTGATGCTGGGTTTTTTGGAATTTTTACCAAAAACCCATCTATCACATCATATTTCTTTCCAACTATCTAATCACTCAATTCATCAACAAAATACCAAAATCTCCTTACTTTATTTTTATAAATTTTAAATATGAAAGAACATTATAGTAATTCAACCAATTAAAAACCGAAATAACTTATCTTTCCACCAAACAATATATTTTTTTTCAAAAAGAACAATAAAAATCCCAAATAACCCAACATCAATTATGAAGATTCTTACACTTTTGCACATTCAGTCTAAAATCTAACTCTAAACTTTTCTTTTACACAAATGTGGAAATCTGGAATCATAATCCAGTTCACAATTTTATTTGTCAAATGCAACTGTGATCTCACTCAACCAAATTTTTTAATTAAACCTAAAAGCATCTCTATTCTAAAACAGATTGAAAACCCCCCATTATTGAGATTATGATACAACTTTCAAACCAAAAGGCTCATGGTATAAACTTGGAATAAGAATAGAAAAGGAATACAAGGACAATTGTACCTGCAATGTTCTTTGAAGTATTTTTTCTCTTAAATGATGTGAAATGCATATAGAAATGCATTTATAACCAACAAAACAAGTATCCATTAATGAATAAATAAACAAGCAAGATTACCGGTGAATGAAGATTAAGTTCTCCAAGAGAAGCCATCAGTGTTGCAAACTCTGCCTCCTTTGCAACAACAGACTGGTGAAGATTTGCCTTAGCATTAGCAGCTTCGTCTAACTTTCTCTGATATACTTCCAAACACTCTCTTTCAATCTCCGACAGCATCCAATCTTTATCAGCTTCACTCTCGCCCATTTCATTCCAAATTTGCTGTTCATGAAAGATAAAGTGACAAGAGAAACATATTACATAATCAACATGTATTTCATTCTCATTAGAAGCTACTTATCCAAGATTACAAGAATACAAAGAGAAACAAAATGAATAAAACTGTAAATTTTGATGTTTGTCTTTTCTCATGTAGCTTTGATAGACTCTGGCTACATGAACAAGAAAGAACGATTTATTTCCAGAAAAAGGGAAATAAAGGTTTCATGAAATTGGTCAATTGAGAGAGCAAGAAAAGAAATAGAAACAAACCTGAAGCTCTCTAAGCAAAACATTGCAGTTGTTTCTTGTGCCTACTCCTCCTCTGGCTGTAGGAGACATGAAACCCGGTAACATTTCTCCAAACCCCTCAAACAGACAATTCCACTCCAAGAAATTGATTCACCCCCAAGAAACACAGAAGAAAGTAAAGCAAGAAAACCCTCAAAATTTGCAGAGTGGGAGAGATAGAAGACTGGCAGAGACAGAGAGAAAGAGAAAAGGAAATTGGGTATGCGGAGTTTCTAAGACGAAGACAGAGTTTCTGTTCAAGAAACAGTGGGTTTACATATTAACGCTTTCTTCATCATCTCTTAAAGCAACAGATCTGAAGCTTCCTGAAAGCTCAAAAACCCACCTCCATTATCCAACAACTCACCAACAACCCTTGAGAACTCAACGAAGAATCTATTCTGAAGACGAAATGAAGAGATGAGAGAGAAAGGAAGACAGATAAGAGAAGTGATTAGCCGGTAAACAGAGAGGGCCCGCGATGCCCAAAAAATGGACTCCAGAGAAGGAAAAACAATTGACACAATTAATGAGCGGGTCTAAAGGAGGCCAGAACTCTTAAAGCCTCTACCCCAATGCTAAAAAAATACCTCCTTTATCCACCAACTCACCAAATTTTTATTTTTTTTCACTTTCCATAAAGTGGAGAATGATCCCATTACGAAGATGAAAGTTACAGGTGGGAGAGAAAAACAAAAACAAGATGGTAGTGGAGGCAAGCTCAGACGTAAAACAAAACCAAAAGAAATAGACAGTGAGCGGGAGAGAGAAATTTTCACTCACTCGAAGATTAGATAGAAATTAATTCAACAAAAATTAGGATTTGAAGATCAAATTAGGATATAGAGACGATGGATGAGGTTAATTGCGCCAGTGTGGCAGGTGAGACTGAAGAGGGGTCCAGATCCGCGCACATTAGTACAAATGTGGGATGGTTTGTTGTCTCTTTCAAATGAAGTAGAAGTGATGCTTCAACAACTGTGGGTTGCAGGGCCATTAAAATACGCATGTATTTCTTCTATATGTATTATTATTATTAAACTTGTTTGACTTAGTTGTTGTAGTTGCCTTGTTTGGTTAAGATTCTCTTATTCTACTTTAATATATATTTTGATCTCAAATTTAATTTAAATTATTACACATTTTGGGCATCTGAGAAGGTAGGAAGCATTGAATTAAGAGGTATTGAAGTTAGTTACAATCTTTCTTTATAATTGTATTAGATGATATTTTATGGGTTACAATATTTTTTATAATGATATTTGATGGGTTACAATATTTTTAATAATATATTCTATAATATATTTAGTGTAATAAAATAAAATATAATACATATTATCTATATTCATACTTATAACTATTTTGAACATAATAATTTTATAAAATAACATTTGTTATCTAGGAGAAATTTGATAAAATGACCCTAATAATTGACTTAATTGTATTGATGATCAACGCCTAATAAAAATTACGCAAATGATCACTCTCTATTTTATGGACGAAAATACTCCCGTCGCGTGACGCGACGGAACCCTAATTCTTGATATAAATTCTCAATTTTTTTTTCATTTCATTATTTTTCGATATCACTCTTCTCTGCGTTCTCTCTTCTCCGCGTTCTCTCTAAACCCTTAGTGACTCTAACAACGAACGAACGATTTGGCTCTCTTCTAACGAACGACTATCGGTGAACGACGAACACTATGACAGACAAAACTTGTTCCAAAATTTTGTATGAATTTCCATGAAAAGACATTGTACCATCAACAAATTTTCACTCTCCATTATACAAAATGAATATTTCAGGAGCAATTGAAAACATGAATGGATATATAATACTATTAGAATGAGGAATTGTCGCGAGCGACCATACAATTGAAGTCATTCAATTATTCTATAGTAATGGTATGGTCGCGAGACGCGAGCATACCATTGAAGTCATGCAATTATTTATTAAAAATGGTGTCGTCGCGAGATGTGTGTGCCGTCGTGAGAATATCGCTATTAGAGGTATTGAAGTTAGTTACAATCTTCTTTATAATTGTATTAGATGATATTTTATGGGTTACAATATTTTTTATAATGATATTTGATGGGTTACAATATTTTTAATAATATATTCTATAATATATTTAGTGTAATAAAATAAAATATAATACATATTATCTATATTCATACTTATAACTATTTTGAACATAATAACTTTATAAAATAAATTTTGTTATATATAAGGTAGAAATTGGATGAAATGACCATAATAATTGACTTAATTGCGCACATGAACAACGCCTAATAAAAATTACGCAAATGACTAATTCCTAATTTATGGATGAAAATACTTTCGTCCGCACTGGTCCACACCACGAGACGATTGGTAGATCGGATATTAACCGTTCCACATCCGACCGTGGTGCATCGCCGGCCCCATCCGCTTCTCTCCCGACAATTTCAAGCACTCTTTGACTCTCTTTTTAAAATCTTTTTCATCTTTCCCTCGCGGTACTTGTTTGCTATCGGTCTCTCGTCAATATTTAGTCTTGGACGAAATTTACCGCCCGATTGGGCTGCATTCCCAAACAACCCGACTCGATGACAGCGCCTCGTGGTATGACAGGGTCCAGACACGACGCCCTCTCTAGCGCCCCCTTCCAGGGAACTTGGGTCCGGTCCGCCGCTGAGGACGCTTCTCCAGACTACAATTCGAACGACGAAGCCGTTCAATTTTCAAGCTGGGCTGATCCCGGTTCGCTCGCCGTTACTAAGGGAATCCATGTTAGTTTCTTTTCCTCTGCTTATTGATGACGCGATGGAACCCTAATTCTGTATATTAATTCTCAAGTTTTTTTCATTTCTTTATTTTTCGTTCTCTCTTTTCTCTCTCTTCTCCGCGTTCTCTCTAAACCCTAAGTGACTCTAGCAACGAACGAATGATTTGACTCTCTTCTAACAAATGACTATCGGCGAACGACGAACACTACGACGGACAAAACCCGTTCCAAAGTTTTGCATGAATTTCCATGAAAAGGCATTATACCCTCAACAAATTTCCACTCTCCATTATACAAAATGAATATTTCAGCTGCAATTGAAAACATGAATGGATAAATAATACTATTAGAATTAGGAGTCGTCGCGAGACACGACCATACAATTGAAGTCATGCAATTATTCAATATTAATGGTATGGTCGCGAGACGATCAGGCGTTGCGAGATACGAGCATACCATTGAAGTCATGCAATTATTTATTAAAAATGGTGTCGTCGCGAGACGTGCGTGTCGTCGTGAGAAAATCGTTCTGTCGCGAGACGATCATGCTGTCGCGATACGCGATCTTACCATTGTGAATTGTTCATTATAAATGGTATGGTCGTGTCTCGCGACAGAACAATTGTCTCGCGACCATACCATTTTTAACGAACTAAACAAACAACAAACAATGATCGAGGAAGAAGAGTACCAGTTGCCACCATCGTGCTCGTGTTCATGCTCATGGTTGTGTCGTCGCCGTTCGTAGTTCGTCGTGGTTGTCAGTCGTCGTTCGCCATTTGGGTTTTTGTTTAAAGAGAATGAGGAGAAGAGAGGGAAGAGAGAGAAGAGAGTGAAGAAGGAGAAGAGATAAATGAAAAAAATTACGAAATTATATTAAATAGTAAGGGTATTTTTGACTTTTCACAGGTCATCCCGTCACGTAACGCGACGTAGCGTCTCGTTACACGACGGTGTATTTTCATCCGAAAAATAGGAAGTGGTCATTTGCACAATTTTTAGGCGCTGATCATCTGTGCAATTAACTCAATTATTATAAAATGATATTTGTAAACAAGCACCACATTAATACATGTCATATATATAATCTACGTCATCAAATATTTTCTCTATCCTCTTTCTTACTGTATCTTTCTTAATTAAATATCTTTTTCTTAATTAATTTATATATATATAAATTATTTATATTAATATTAATTCAAGATATAATTTTTTTTATAAATACATTTACTTTCATAATTTTTATATTTATTTTATTTATTTATATATATATATATATAAATAATTGTTTTTATAAATACATTCAACTTTATAATTTTATATTTATTTTATATATATATATAAACAATTTTTTTTTTATAAATGCACGTACCTTTTTAATTTTATAATTATTTTATTTATATATATACATATAAATATTTTTTTTTATAAATGCACGTACCTTTATAATATTTGTATTTATTTTATTTATATAAATATATAAACAATTTTGTGTTATAATGCATCTACTTCATAATTTTTATATTTAATTTATTTATATATATATATAAACAATTTTTTTTAACTTCAAATAAAATAACTCATTAATTGAATTTATCATTATATATATAAATAAAATAAATATGTAATATTATATATAAATTTAAAAATTATGAATGAAAAAATATATATATCATATTTTATTCTTAAGACCAGGGTTCAATTTAAATTTTTAAGAATACATTCTTGACTATAATATATGGTGGCGCAACTTTTAAACAAATGGTAGGCATCTAAAAGTATGAGGTCGGAATTAGTGATTGGTTTGACAAATATTTGAAAGTGTGAGGTCACGAGATGGAAGTCGGGTGGTGAATATTTTGTTGAGTGTGAGGTCAGAATTAATGGTTGGTATGATAAGCATTTAAAAGTGTGAATGCAAGAGATGAAGGTCAGAATTAGTGATTGGTTTGGCAAGAATTTGAAAGTGTGAGGTCACGAGATGGAGGTCGGGTGGTGGGTGGTTTGTCGAGTGTGAGGTTGAAATTAATGGTTGGTTTGATGAGAATTTGAAAGTGTGAGGTCACGAGACGGATGTCGGGTGGTGGTTAGTGGTTGGTTTGACATTGGATAAGAGGTCTGTGATCAATTGGGATTGGTTGTTGATTTTTTAAGTGAGAATAAAAGAGAGGTTGACTAAGATTGATGACTGGTTTGTCGAGGGATAGAGGCATATGAAAAAGTGTGAACGAAATTAGTGGTTGGTATGATGAGCATTTAAAAGTGTGAGGCCACGAGATGGAGGTCGAATTTAGTGGTTGGTTTGACGAGTATTTGAAAGTGTGAGGTCACGAGATGGAAGTTGGGTGGTGGGTGGTTTGTCGAGTGTGAGGTTAGAATTAATGGTGGATTTGATGAGAGCATTTGAAAGTGTGAGGTCACGAGATGGATGTCGGGTGGTGGTTAGTGGTTGGTTTGACATTGGATAAGAGGTCTGTGATCAATTGAGATTGGTTGTTGATTTGTTGAAGTGAGAGTAAAAGAGAGGTTGACTAAGATTGGTGAGTGGTTTGTCGAGAGATAAAAGCATATGAAAAAGTGTGAGTCTCAAGATTATGGTTAGTGGGTAGTTTGCCAAGGGGATAAAGAGGCATATGAAAAAGTGTGAGTGACAAGATGAGGGTCAATTGAAAGGTTAGTGGTTGAGTTTGATGAGATATAAGAGGTGTGTCATCAATTAAGGTCGACTAAGATTGGTAGATGATTTGCCTAGGGATAAAAAATGCATATGAAAAAGCGTGAGTCGCAAAATTATGGTCAATTGAGAGGATTAAATGGGTGCCGAGAGATAAAATATATGTTAATATTAAGTGTAAGATTAAACTTAATTTTTACAAACTAAAACTAATTTTAAATTAATTAGATTATAATAATATTAATTTTATTTAAAATAATTATACAAAATAATATTTTATATATATTCTTATCCGTGTAAATGTACGAGATTCATGCTAAATTTTATAAATATTGATGACCATGGAATTTATTATCATATTAGAAATTAGCACTAATGAGTATTTTGGGTTGATGGAGAATAAAAGTTTTAAAAAATAAATAAATTTGGTGTGTTGAAGTTAATATCTCATTAAGAGAATTAGCTAAGATAGTTATAAAATAAAAATAAAAAATAAATTTTATAAAATTATCTCATTCATAAATAGTTATTAAAAATAAAACAATTAAAAATACATAAAAACATTAACATACTTTAAAATTTATCTTTCACATTTCAATTTTTTTTAAATGCTAACACAATTTTCAAAATCATAATATACTTCAATTTAAGATAATGAAAATAAGTTATTGAAGTCTTAATATTTGAGCTATTATAATTCGTTTAGTTAAGTAATTTTTTTTATAAGAATAAAATAACACATTTTTAAATATAAAATTCTTTATATATCTTAACTTTTGATATATATTTATATATAATTAAAGATAAAATAAAATATAAATTAATTAGGAGAGATAAAACAATCTATATAAATTAAGAGTAAATTTAAAAAAATAAAATCAATACGATGAATGGCTTGTATGAAAGCTCTAATTTTATGGCAGGTTAAGAAAGCGCAAAATGTATCATAGACTATGCTAACTAGAGAATCATATGTATTACAGGAAAATTATTTATTTTCTCCTAAAATAAATATCTATTATTCCCTAGAATAAATATGTGTTATTATATATTTATTATTGTTGTATTTCCATACTTTTTTTCTCATGAAAGTTTAAAATTTATATTCTTTAAACATGTCTTCATTCTCATGTTCATTATTTTTTTTTAAAATTTAAATATAAAAATATAAACAAAATATTATTTAGGTATAAATGTTTTGAAGAGAATTAATATTATTCAATTCAAATTTAATTTTGAATTATTTTTTTAATAAAAATTAGCTTAATTAAAATTTAATGTTAATATATATTTTTAAATTTATCAAATATAAAAAAATATAAAAATTCATTTATATGGGTTTGAAATTTAATTTTGTTGATTTGAAAAATGCTTAAAAGAAATATCAATTTTTTTTTAAAATATTAAGTTTTGAATAATATTACCAATTAAATTATATAAAAGTGTACTTTGATATAATATTCCTAATTGTTGATTTATTTATTTAAAAAGTAAAATACTAAAAAAAAACATGTTAAGTTTTTTTTTTTTACATTTTTTATAGTTATGTTAATTTTAACTATTTAGTGAAAATTGATATTTATCAAATATATATATATATATATATATATTAATAAAAAAATAATATAATTAATTAATTATTAAATATATAGAGTTTCAATTTATATTTTTATAATAATAAATAAGTCTCAAATTTTCTTAATCATTATAAAACTTAACATAATTAATTAAAAATATTTTTAAACATATATAATTTTAAAATATTTTTATTAATTTATCTTAAGTTATTTTTACTTTTTTTAAATTTATTTTTATGATTTTTTTATTTAATAATATATTAATATATATATATATATTTAATTATTAATATTATATTAAATAATAACATTAATTATTATTTTTATATAATAAAAACAATTTTATAGTATAATACTTTGTGTAAAATTATACATATATAATACAACTATAAATTAAAATAATAATTTTTTTATTAACAATTTAAAATATGTCAAAATATATCTTTTTTTTTATTTTATTATTTAATAATATATATTACATATTTATTATATTTTATGGACATATATATATAATAATTTTAAATTATGAATATGAAAATACAAAAAAAAAAATAAGTTAAATATATTTGAAAGAAAAATAATATTAATAATTTTTAAAATGAAATTATTTAATTTTTTATTTAAAAAATATTAATATTAGTTCCCTTACCTATTAAGACTATTTTTTATCCAACATTCTACTCAAAATTTTAACTTTTTTTTATTACTAATCAACCATTTTATTTCATATTTATTCATAAATTTAATCAATTTCTGTCTAGTAATCTTATTCAAACCAACTCATCGAATTTATAATAAAGTTGAATTTATGTGTAAACATAAATAAAAATTTTAATTGAAAATAATCAAAAAAAATTTAGACAACATATTAAAATAAACATTCTCATAATTAAAATAAACAAATAACTACAAAATTAGAAAATAATGAGTATATTTTTTAGGGAAGAATCCATGGAAATAATGAGTATTATGATCATTAATAGAGGATAATGAGTGTTATGATCAATTTTAGATACAAAAATATTAAAAATTTTATTTGTTGACTTAAAAGATATTATAATTTAGCATATTAAAAAAATAAGTGTATAATGTCAAACAAATTTTAAAAGGAATAAAAAATAATTTAATATATAAATTAAAATGACAATATTTTATTAAATGACTTAACGTTTATGTTGGACAATTCATCTCACAATTACATTTTAGGGTAATTCGTCATTAACTATAAAATGTATAAATATTTGTATGGATTCTTCACTAACCCGTGTTTGAAGATTTAAAAAATATGCTAAAATTATTTAAAAAATAATATGATAATTATTAGGAGATAATGAATATTATAATCAATTTTAGATAAAAATGTCAAAAACATTATTTGTTGACCAAAATATATTATAATTTAGCATATTAAAAATAAATATGTGCATAATGTCAAACAAATTTTAAAACGAATAAAGAATAATTTAATATATAAGTTAAAATGACAAAATTTTATTAGATAACTCAATTTTTAGTTTGAACAATTTATCTTCAGAATTACTTCTTAGGATAATTCGTCGTGAAACCATAAAATGTATATAAATTATTTTTAAAATAATAATGGAAAAGTGTATTTATTACCCTTAATTCAATTTTTAGGAGTTTCGACGTGAAAGTAGTTAGACTTTTGTGTTAACTTTTATGATATTAGTAATGAAAAGATTTGATTTTGAAGAGTAAAAAATAATATAAATTCATTAACTATCAACATTTTTGAGATGCATATTGTTATAATAGGCACAACAGTTGTATATATTCTTCTCGCATTGACTATATATGTCTTCATCATGAAAGTTTATCATTTATGAGAAATTGGTCATACTCATAATTCATTATAAAAAAGTTTATAATTATATTAATAAAAAAATATTAATATTATTTATATAAAGTCAATGAAAATTATCAAGCATCCACTCAAATTATTTAGTAAATTTGTTGTATGTTCTTACTTGCTTGGACATAGATGTTGCAAACTTGCATAATGCTGTTTTTTATGTAATAATATCTAAAAAAACTGTAATTAAGAAAAATTATTGACGTAAAAGTCTTTTACCATTTGATCTGCAAAATTGTCACAAATATTTAAGCTTTTTAATCTCGCCATATTTACTTAACTCTTCTAACTTCTTCAGATGTAGTCTAATGAAGAAGCGTAGTTAGACGCCATCTAACTTTTTCTGTAGACTTAGTCTAATGAAGAAGTGTAGTTAGACGTCTTCTGACTTGACCAGATTTCCGAAGGAGCGTCTATTTCTCTACTCAGCTCGTTTGCTGTGTTTGTTACCAACAGTCTGACAAGCCAGCTGATCTCGACAAATGAAAGACTGACACATATGCGTTTATCATTCAAATTATCCACGTTGTATCTCTCTAGTACAACACAATATTAGAGGATATTCGGTGCACTATTAGTCTTGTACGGCCACAATCACAATGCTCACAATCTGCTGTACTATTGTACTATTGGCGGTCGTTCAACGAACACATGACACGTGTCCATAAAGAAGATTCGACCGTTGCTTCTCTTTAAGTATAAATAGAAGCTCAAGGACAAGAACGAATCTCTCTAATTCTTCATCTCTAGCTCTCTCTCTCGATCATATCTTGCTTAAGCTCCCTTGCGATCTCAAGTTCACATTTGCTCTTGCTATCTGATTTCTTAAATCTCTCTCAAGCTCAAGAGTGAATTAACTACTCATTGTGTTATTACTATATAATTCGTCTACTGTTTTTTGTGTGAAATTTCAATGTTGTAAGTTGAACAGAGGTTGTTCTGTTCAATAGAGAGTTAGCTAGAAGTTTAGAAGTATGCAATTGTTAAGTCTTGTGGTTTCTAACTGGGTTTATGTAGTGTTTTCTATTCAAATCAAAGTCTTCTAGTAAATATCATTCCTGTTGAGGAAGAAGGGATGACGTAGGAGTTTTATCTTCGAACATCCATAAAACTCCATGTGTTCTTTACCTTCTGTTGATTGCATTCATCTGGCTAACGCTTCAAATCCAACAAATTGTTCCGCACTTGAACTTGTTCAAGAGTTTCTGATGATTAGAAACAAATTTTAACTTCTAACAGAGTTAACATCGAATCGAAAGTAATAAGTTGTTCACAATAGTCAGACCCCCGTCTCTATTGTCAAAACCGAGCCTAACATGTGGTATTAGACCCTTGCTTTCTATTCTCAAGCATCAATCACAAATTCCTAAATCATGTATATGGCTGTCATCAATAAGGTTCCCATGTTCTCTAAGGAAAACTACAACGGTTGGAAGGTGAGAGTGCAAACTCATCTATCTTCCATATATGATGACATGTGTCATGTCATCACCAATAGTCCGATAAAGATTGAGAAGCTGAGATCTGAATGGACCAGTGAAGATAAGAGGAAGAACAACCTTGACAACATGGCGAAAGACATTCTCTACAAGACATTGGATGATAAAATGTTCAACAAGATAATCTCATGCACTTCAACCAAAGAAATCTAGGAGAGGCTAGCTCAACTATGTGAGGGCAATGAGAAAACAAAAGAAAATGTTAGGATCGGGATCGCCGATAGGGGACCGGGGTCCGGCTAAAGGTAGATCGCTTACAACAACAACACGCAACACACTAGTACTAATCCGGTTAAATACTAGAACCGCTCTTAACACTACACAGATTGTCACAGACTCTTGAACCGAGTTCAAAGGCGGAAATGTCTGTTTCAATCTGAAGCAACGTACACGATTCAGTTTGGAAGGTATTAGGAGAAGTTAGTTAAGGTGGAGAGAAAGCCGGTTCGGTTTGCGCGTGTTGTTTCTTCTAGTGCTCTTGGCTTCCTTTATATAGAGAATATGATAACGGTCATATTTCTCTCTCATCCATTGATTGGTCAGCCGAACCGGCTAGAGTAGGTAACCTTGCTTTTTGTACATGTGGCAGCCATGCACGAGGGTAGCCGCCTATACCATGAGGGTTGTTTGTGCATTTGGTTAAGATCTGCAATGATTAGATTTCCCTCATGCTTTATATCGGATCTTTCTTCTGTGCATTTCCAAGAAATCCTCATTACGTCATCTTCACAGATTTCATCACTTTGAATAATTTTCCCGTTGGCCTTAAGATCTTCGATATATTGAGCTATCCGGAAATGATGCTTCATATGGTTTTGTTTTCAGCCGATCCGGTGAGGAGAGACAAACCAGTTTACTTGAAGTCAATCCGATTTACTTGATTATGTCCGGATCATCTTAACAGAAAGTCTCAACCGGTCCGGTGCGGCTTGAGTTGTACCTGCACAAAGAGTTTGAAGCTGATTAAGTAGTTTGGCCGGTTTAAACTTAACTTATTTTAATTTTCTAACAGAAAAGAAACTTATGGTTTCCACACAACAGTTCGATAACATCAAGATGCGTCCTGGAGAGACGATGACTGAATTCGATGAGAGATTTAGTAAAATTATCACTACTCTCTTCACTTTGACCAAGACTTACAGCAATAGAGAGGTTGCGATCAAAGTCATGCATGCTCTTCCCAGAGAATGGAATATTAAGACAATGACGATGAGAGAGTCTAAAGACTTTAACATGATGGAGCTCTATGATTTGCTAGTCGATCTGAAGGCCTATGAGTTTAAGATAAACTCTAGGAACGAAGAGAAGCATTCCACATCTTCTATCTCCACCAAGGAGCTGGTGACTGATGAGGAGCCACCTGCTTCCACTATTGCGAAGACTGTTGTCGAGCAGATTTGCAGCGACGCCATGACTCTCTTCGTGAAGAAATTCGGCAAATTCATGAAGAAGAGCAATCCTAACTCAAGTTCTTCAAATAATAATGATAATGATAAGAGTAATTATAAGGCTAACTTGAAATATTTTAACTGTTATAAACTAAGACACTTCAAAGAGGAATGCAGAAGCCAAAGCGTGATGACAAGAGAAAGGATGAGAAGAAGAACAAGAAAGAGTTGAAGGCTCTCATGGCTGCCGATAGCAAAGCCAAGTGGGCCCAAAGAGACTTAGATGATTCATCATCCAGCGACATCGATGATGAAAACGTTACATACTTCATCGTAGAGGAAGAATCTGAGGAACTTGACTTCTCCTCTAAAGAGTTTACAAGAGATGACATAACTACTACACTTAATGACATGGTCATTGAGTATAAGATGTTGTCAGATTCTCTTAATGAGATGAGATTGAAAAATAAACCTGTTAACATCTCTTCATCTCAAACTTCTGAACCAAAAGCTTTTGAAAACAAAATGACCTAGCTCTCATCTGAGAATGAGAAGCTCAATGAAAAGGTTCAAACTCTTTCTTCTAAAAACCAACGTTTGACTTATGTGGTCAGTTTTTGTACAAGGTTTAGAGATGCAGTCAGATAGCAGATTAGTCTACTGAGGCCTACTGGATACAAATCCGGTTTAGGATTTGACAATGCTAGCCTAGACAAGTCTAACAAAATGTTAAACCCGACGAAAGACAAGCTTAAGGCAATAAACTTTGTCAAGGGTAGTTTAACTGATAAAGGAACTAATCTAAGCTGTGAGAATTTAACATTAAAGGATGAGATTATTTATGTAAAGCCAACTGAAAGCTGGCTGAATCCCAGAAAGGGAGCAATCATAAAGTTTGGAAAATCAAAACCTGACAAGAAGTCAAGGAGCTTTAAACAAAAACTATCCTCTAAGGTTAATGGAACAACTACTAGCAGGAAGACGTCTGCTAAGCCTAAATCATATGCACTAATCACAACACAACATGAGAAATCCATCAAGATTACTCAAATATGGATTCCCAAAGGACTGATTAACCGAGGACACAATTGAATGTGGGTACCAAAAGTTGTAAATATGTTTATTTATAGGTACAACAAGTCAACTGCTTGGAAGAATCCGTTTGGTATCTGGACAATGGCTACTCTAGACACATGACCGGTGATAGACGACTTCTAACTGCAATAACGAAGTGCACTAGGCCTAATATCACTTTGGTGATAACAACCAGGGTAAGACCGTGGGTAAGGGTAATATTATCCATGGTAACCTCACCATCAATGACGTGCTACTTGTTGAGAACCTTTGTTATAACTTGATTAGTATAAGCCAATTGTGTGACAATGGATTTACTGTTGATTTTCAAACTCATGCATGTCTGGTTAAAGATCAGTAGGGTATCATCCTGTTGACCGGAAGCAAAGTAGGAAATTCTTACAAAATGAACTGCAAAAATAAGATATCTAATTCTGTATGCATAATAACCAAAAATGATCAAAACTGGCTATGGCATAAGAGATTAAATCATCTTAATTTTAAAACTATTAACAATATTTGTTCACATGATTTAGTTTATGGCTTACCTAAATTGAAGTTTTCAAAGGACAAGGTCTGTCCTTCTTGCTAGTTGGGAAAACAGGTCAGATCAACTTTTAAGAGTAAGAGAAATCTCAATCCAACCGATGCCTAGAACTATTGCACATGGACCTGTTCGGTCCAATTCCATTAAACAACTTAGGAGGAATAATATTCACTCTGGTCATAATTGATGATTTTTCAATATTTATTTGGGTTATATTTCTACCTTCTAAGGATCAGACTGCTGAAAATTTGATAAATATCCTTAGAAGACTTCAAAACGAAAAATCTTTAAGCATCATCAAAATTAGAAATGATCGAGGAACCGAGTTCGCCAATAGACGTCTATCTTCTTACCTCGAGGAGTTTAGTATTAGACATGAGTTATCTAGTGCCATAATTCCAAAAAAAATGGTGTTACTGAGAAGAGAGTCAGAACACTAAAGGAAGCAGTGAGATCTATGTTAGCCAACTCAGGTGTCTCTCAGAAGTTATGAGCAGAAGCCATAAGAATAGTTTGCTATACTCAAAATCGGTCAATGATTAATAAACACTTTAGCAAAACACTTTATGAACTCTTTTATGTAAGAATTCCTAAAGTTTCATACTTTCGAATTTTCGGGTGTAAGTGTTTTATTTACAATAATGGGAAAACTCATTTGACTGCTTTTGATGCTAAAGCAGATGTTGGAATCATGCTAGGCTACTTCATAGTTAGTAAAGCTTATAGAGTGTTTAATAATCGAACACTAACTGTTGACGAATCCTATCATATTATTTGTAATAAATTTGTTTAAGTAACTCTATTGAGATCATTGAAATTGCTATCAGAATAAAAGTGACAAGTCTTGAATCTAATAGTGATGATGAAGCTATGGTCAACATGATATACTCATTTGATCAGATGACTGATCCGGTTGAGAGTCAACTAGACGTCCAAAATACAAGTCAGTAGACGGCTGACAGTTCGGACGTCGCGGGACTGTCTGACCAAACGTCTGATCCTCTAGGACCAAACTTCAAATGGAACAGAAATCATCCACCTGAATTAATAATTGGTAATCTTAATGCTCCTATTAGGACCAGACACCAATTACTGGTTGAAATGGAAAACTCCGCCTTTATTTCTCAAATTGAGCCAAAGAAAATCAATGAAGCATTGCTTGACCCATATTGGATCAATGCCATGTAAGAGGAGTTTAATCAATTTTAAAGAAATAAAGTGTGGCATCTGACTCCAAGGCCGACTAATCAATCGGTTATTGGAACCAAATGGGTTTTCTGAAACAAGCTTAGTGAAGATGGCATGGTTGTGAGAAACAAAGCCCAATTAATAGCTCAAGGCTATAGACAATAGGAAGGAATTGACTTTGAGGAGTCATTCACCCTTATTTCTAGACTTGAAGCAATCAAAATCTTCCTAGCTTATGCATCATTCAAAAATTTTAAAGTTTATCAAATGTATGTGAAAAGTGCATTTTTAAATGGAATTTTAAATGAGGATGTGTATGTTGAACAGCCTCCTGACTTTCAAGATCACTTATTACCTAATCATGTTTTTAAACTTGACAAATATTTCTATGGTCTTAAACAAGCTCTTAGAGCTTGGTATGATACTTTAACAAAGTTTTTATTTGATCATGAATTTGTAATTGTCACAGTAGATAAAACTCTATTAGATTTGTTAAAGATTATCAAATTTTTCTTGTTAAAGTATATGTTGATGATATCATATTTTCTTCAATTAACCCCAAATTATATGAGCAATTCTCTAAGTTGATGTAGGACAAATTCAAGATGAGTATGATGGGAGAATTTCTTTCTTTCTTAGTTTTTAAGTTCTTCAACTTGAAGATGATATATTCATCAATTATGCCAAGTGCACTAGGGAGCTGCTAAAGAAGTTTGGAATGGAAAACTGCTCAGTTGCATCTACTCTAATGAACTCTTCCAGCAAGCTCGACAAGTATGAGGATGGCCAAAGTGTCGACATTACTTCTTATAGAGGGATCATCGATTCTCTACTCTACCTAACTGCTAGCCGGCCATAGATCATGTTTGCCGTCAGCTTATGCAGAAGATTTCAGGCTAACCCTAAACAATCTCACTATATTGCTGCTAAGCGTATTTTGAAGCATCTAAATGGAACTCAAAATGTGGGACTGTAGTATCCAAAAGATTCCAGTTTCAATTTAATTAGTTATTCTGATGCAGACTATGCAGGCTGTAAGATTGATAGGAAAAGCACTAGTGGGACTTGCTAGTTCCTTGGTGATCGTTAGATCTCTTGGTTTAGCAAGAAACAGACGTCTGTCGCCACGTCTACATCGGAGGCTGAGTACCTTGCTGCATGTAGCTACTGCTCTTAGCTCTTGTGGGTTCAACAACAGTTGAGGGACTACGACATTGAGGTGGACGAGTCACCGACTTTCTACGACTACACTAGTGCCATAGAGATCACATATAACACAATGTTGCACTCTGGGAGCATGTCAGTTAGAAGCATATTCGTCTAGAATATATTCCAACAGATCAACATGTGGCAGACGTGTTCATGAAGCCACTCCCCGAGACTAAGTTTTCTTACTTTAGAAATGTTTTGGGTCTTATAGACTTAAATTAATTTTAGTTAATTAAACATGCACAAATTGAGGGGGAAACTTATTGATTAAGGTGTTTGGACAGACGTGTGTAGACAGAAGTCTCAATCGGACTAATTAGATCAGTGGTCTAAAGAAAAATGTATTGGATGTGTTGTGCTTAAGCAACTTGCAAATTAAGCCTGGTTAGACGTTTATATGTAAGGCAGACGTCTGAAGCATCTATAGACGTGCGTGATTAGACGCCTTCCAGACTTATGCTAAGCGTTAGACGCCTTCCAAACTTATGCAAAACGTCTATAGACGTGCGTGATCAGACGTCATCCATACTTATGTTAAGAGTTAGACGCCTTCCAAACTTATGTAAAACGTCTATAGACGTGCGTGATCAGACGTCGTCCAGACTTACGCTAAGCGTCTGTAGATGTGCGTGATTAGACGTCGTCCACACTTATGCTAATCGTCTGTAGACGTGCGTGATCAGACGCCGTCCAGACTTATGATAAGCGTCTATAGTCGTGCGTGATTAGACACCGTCTAGACTTATGCTAAGAGTCTGTAGATGTGCATGATCAGACGCCGTCCAGACTTATGCTAAATGTCTATAGACGTGCGTGATCAGACGCTTTCCGAATAGACGTCCAGAATTAAGCTCCCTTGCGATCTCAAGTTCACATTTGCTCTTGCTATCTGATTGTTTAAATCTCTCTCAAGCTCAAGAGTGAATTAACTACTCACTTTGTGATTACTCTGTAATTCGTTTACTGTTCTTTGTGTGTGAAATTTCAGTGTTGTAAGTTGAACAGAGGTTGTTCTGTTCAACAGAGAGTTAGCTAGAAGTTCAGAAGCAGTCAGTTGTTAAGTCTTGTAGTTTCTGATTTTGTGTAGTGTGTTATATACAAATAAAAGTCTTCTAGTGAATATCCTTCCTGTTGAGAAGAAGGGGTGACGTAGAAGTTTTATCTCCGAACATCCATAAAACTCCATGTGTTCTTTACCTTCTGTTGATTGCATTCATCTGTCTGATATTTCAAATCCAACAAACTATTCTGCAGTTGAACTTGTTCAAGAGTTTTTGAAGATTTGTGAAGAACATAAACAAATTTTAACTTCTAACAGAGTTAACATCGAATTGAAAGTCATAAGTTGTTCACAATAGTCAGACCCCGTCTTTATTGTCAACACCAATCCTAACCTATACCCTCAAAATATTTAGAAAAATACAAAAATATTATCTCAAACGAGCCCTAAAATCCAAATAATTTGCAAAATTATGAAGAAAAATATTTTAATCCATTTCTTATTTTTATTTTGGAATTTTATAAGATTGTTTAAGCTTTCAAACGTAAAACATGATTCAAGAATCAAAGTTAAAAGAAAACAAGACATGAGATAAGCTTGGTATTAGGTATGATGCTAGGCTTTGTGTGATCTAAAAGTTATGGAGGTTCGGGCCAGGATTGGTCATGATTTGAAGGCTGCAAGAGGTTCGGAAGGTTAGGGTCGAGATCAGGGAAATAGAGCAGCTTCGGGAAAGCTTGGAAACTTGGTTTGGGTCAAAGTTAAAGAGGCTTAGGTAAGAGTTCGATTCCCCTGACGCTCTCCTTTATTTCTTATTTTCTTCGGTTGAAACCCGCACACCGGGAAATCTATTTTCGGTCAAAATTTAAGGCCGGATTTCCTTATTCATGGTTGAAATGCAAATCCTTGTTCAAACTTTTGTCGCTCTTCTCAATCACAAATGGTGTAGGGGCGACCGTTTTCATCTTCGAGTATCTTTTCTTTGACAATAAGCCGAAAGTTCATTTTTGTTCTAAACCTCTAAACTAAAAATTAATGTAATAGAAAGACCCTTGGGACATTTAGAATTTGTCTAAGAGGGCCTGAAGTCACCATTCAACTAGGAAGACCCTCATCGAAGCGTGGTCGGAGAATTATAATCCTATCTGGAAAAGTGAAATAATGATTCAAGGCTTCAATTTAGAACTTCTTTAATGAACCTAAACACATTCTTCATCAATAACACCCGACTGTTATGTATAATTATATTTTGGTAATATATTTCTTATGTTCTCAAATTCTATCTCAACCTAATTATAGTAGTCCAATTCTTCTTCCAATAGATCATAAATCATTTTTTAGACCTTTTCGGACAATCACTCTTGTGCTGAAGTTCTAAGACAATGATCTGACAATTCTAGGATTTTCAGATTGATTTATGATGTTCCTATTTTGAGTGAATTGGTCTATTTCATTCATCAAAAAGTTTGATAAAGACATATATAGTTGATTCGCAAAAATAAATTAAAGAAATAAACAACTATAGAAGTTGTATGAACTTAGCTAACTCGAAATGAAATGAAACAACAATTAGTACATAGGCTATGAATTAAGACTTACAAATACATAGAGCATATTCCTAGACAATTAATGAAACTATTAGCTAGGCCAGAATCTTCAGAATCTTAATGTTCCGGTCTCCTAATGTTCAGGATCTTGCACTAGGATCCCCTATTAAGTTGCTAACCCTTTTTACAATCATCATATCCCTAAATTTATACTGAATCGAAATCCAACTTTTCCCTCTTTTTCTTCCAGCTCAAAATATACCCTCCGCCACAAAGCCTCTCGAATGTTTCGTCAATTGGGATCGGATATTCTATTTCTCAAATTCACGAAGCTTCTTCTCGTTCGTCAACTAATTGAGTCTAAGCAAAGTTGGAATTTCAAAATTTTTCGTTCAATTAGTGAGTCGCGTCATAGACGATGCTAGCGAAAAAGATGGGTTTGCGAAATGTTGTTGTCCGTTAGCTCGTTAGTTTTTTGGTCTGATATTTGTTGGCGCGTGATCAATCGTGCGATCTACATAGTAGCCTAACGATCACCAATTAAGATGACAAAGTCTTCTTCTTATACCATGTTATGTCCCAATTATCCAGTAATGCACTATGCGAGGGAATATAAGACAGAATGAGAAAAATTGATTAGAATTTAGTAAGAGTAAGAATAGATCAACATAAGAAAAGAGTTTAGGAAAAGGTACCAAGTAATTCTCTAGCCCGATCTATGTGGAATGCCCCTTATATATGTTGTAGCGCCCATAATAGAAATAACTGCAGCGCCCACAATAGAGATAATTGCAATTAAGAAATAACTGTCCATCGTCTGTTTAGTGGGATGAGTCATCACATTCCCACTCCTTAAGAATGTGATAGGATCGACTTTATCGATAGAGACGGGGGTCTAGCTAATGATGAATGCTTATGAAAAACGGTTTGAAAGAAATCCTTTTAGGGATTTAATTCGCTTTCTATTCTACGCAAACACTTGTAAACACTTGAAACAAATTTAAGACGGAATTGTTTACTTGGGTTTGAAGCACAAGATGAAATATGAAAATATGACAGAAATGAAAGAACACAGTAGTTTATTTATGGATGTTCGGAGAAACTCTCTTACGTCACCCCTTCTTCCAACCACCGGAAGAATTTACTATAATATGATTCGAATCAAATACAGTTTACACACACACTTAGCTCACTATTGAACAGAACACTTTCTATTCAGTTACAAAAATGAAGAGTATCACTCAGCTAAAGGTGTTTTAATTCTAGCTCTCTCTTGATTCACACACAGTACAATCAGAAAGCAGCTTCACAGTATGAATATTCAAAGGCTTGAATTCTCTCAAGATTGACAAGTTCGTAAGGTTAGCAGTTGTGCTTGTTAAGGCAGATTGTCTGTTGTCCTTGAGATTTGTTAAATACTGAGCAGGAGCTAACGATCGAATCTTTAGAATGATACGTGGCACTCTTCCATTGTAAAGCCTCCATTATACACAACAGGTTCCGAGCACAAGGATCGTGGCCGTACATCACTAGTAGTGCGTCGAATATTCCATCAGGGATGTACCTGCAAAACAAGTAATGTGAGTAAAATTTTCTTACGTGGCATTCCTTAGTTGGTTGCATATAGCTGTTGTACTAATCTTCACTAGAAAGTGGAGCAGGAGTAGGGTACAACTATAGCACATGGGTAGGTGAAATGCTAGCTTCAAGCATATTGCTTAAACTAGGCATTAGACGTATTTCAGTTAGAAGGATTGTAAAATCAGTCTAATGAAATCAAACATATCCTTTTAATAATAAAGTCTATTAAACTGCCTGGTCTAATAGAATTAGACTCATGTCTAATTACAATAACCATTAGACTGCACGTCTAACTCCACTGAGTTAGACTGCACGTCTAATTCCGGTTCTACCTCAGACTTGTCTGAAGGAGTTAGACTCACGTCTAACTTTCACTAATTAGACTACACGTCTAATTATCCAATAACCATTAGACTACACGTCTAACTCCACTGAGTTAGACTGCACGTCTAATTCCGGTTCTACCTCAGACTTGTCTGAAGGAGTTAGACGCACGTCTAACTTTCACTAATTAGACTACACGTCTAATTATCCAATAACCATTAGACTGCACGTCTAAATCCATTGAGTTAGACTGCACGTCTAATTCCGGTTCTACCTCAGACTTGTCTGAAGGAGTTAGACGCACGTCTAACTTTCACTTTCTATTAGACAACACGTCTAACTCCACTGAGTTAGACTGCACGTCTAATTCCGCATAAATTAGACTATCTGTCTAATTGCAAATATATTAGACTACACGTCTAACTCCGATGAGTTAGACTATACGTCTAATTCCGAATATCTATTAGACCATCCGTCTAATTACAAGTCTATTAGAGTATACGTCTAACTTCGGTGAGTTAGACAGTACGTCTAATTTCGAACACATTAGACTTACGTCTAATTCCGTGTATTCATTAGACTACACGTCTAACTCCGATGAGTTAGACTGTACGTCTAATTCTATGCATTCATTAGACTACACGTCTAACTCCGATGAATTAGACTGTACGTCTAATTCTATGCATTCATTAGACTACACGTCTAACTCTGATGAGTTAGACTGTACGTATAATTCTATGCATTGAATGCCAAAAATCGGTCTAATGACCCTCATTAGATCCAAGTCTTATGAAATATTGTTTCAATACACCTGCATCAAAACTCATAAGTCATTTCATCATCAAAATCTCAGTGGTTAAATTATTTTAACACTTAGTCAAAATAATTTGACCCAACAAAATGTCCTTTCTTCCGGTGGATCATCACTTTCCAAACATTTTAATGACCTTCTAGTCCTCTTAGAACGATTTTTCTGAACTGTAAATTGTTGACAAAAAGCAGAAACTGAGAACGGAAGAAAGACCAATCCTCCCATGAAGCATCTTCAATTGGCGAATGACTCCATTGCACGAGAACTTGAACAATTGGCTTCCCTTTTTGTCGTAGAATCCGTCTTTGTAAAATTTTCTCTGGTTCCAATTGAATAACTCTCTCATTTGATACCGTTGAAAAAGATGACTGCACCTCTTGCAAAGGTCCCAACTTAGCTCTTAGAAGAGACATATGAAAAACCGGATGAACTTTACAATAATATGGCAACTTCAATTTATACGCTACCATACCGATCTTCTGCTCTACCATAAACGGACCACAAATCATGGCAGCAAGTTTTATATTCTTTCGAGCTGCAACAGTTGTTTACCGATATGGTTGTAACTTCAAGAATACCCAATCACCTACTTGAAAACTTCTTTCTACTCTCTTTTGATCTGCAATTTGTTTCATTTGTTGCTGGCCATTTCCAAGTTATCCTTTAGAATACCACACATTTTTGTTCTCTCAACCAAGAAATCATTTGCTGCACCAATATTGTTGCGTAGCATAGGACCTAACGGAATCGGAACAGGGGGAAATCCATACACTTCTTGTAAAGGAGTTGTCTTGAGTGATGTATGAAATGTGGTATTATACCACCATTCATCAAGAGGAAGACACTATTTCTACTTCTTGGGTTGATGCCTAGTCATACAACACAAATATGCCTCAAGACATTGATTAACTCTTTCGGTTTGACCATCTGTCTTAGGGTGATAAGCAGTACTTAATAACGATTGAACACCCAGATTTTTTAGTAATTGTTTCAAAAACATACTAATAAAGATGGGGTCTCTATCCGAAACTATCGATTGGGGTAGCCTGTGAAGACGATAAATATAGTCAACAAAGAGGCCTGCTATTTGTAGTGCCGAATAGGGATGGTGCAGAGCAATGAAATGACTATATTTTGAAAATCTATCAACAACGACCAGAATTGTAGAATATCCTTCTGAAGATGGCAGTCCTTCCACAAAATCCATTGATATATGAGTCCACGGTCTCTCTGCTACAAGTAATGACTAAAGCAAACCTGGGTATGCTGTTCTTTCGTTTTTAAAACGCTGACATACGTCACAAGATTTAACTAAATCTTGTATCTACTTTTTGAGCCCTGACCAATAAAATAACTCTTTCACTCGTTGATACGTCGCTTGCATACCCGAATGACCTCCTATACTAGAACCATGCAACGTCGAAAGAATTTGAAACCTCAATTCGTTGTTCTCGCTGACATAAATCCTACCTTTACATTTTAAAATACTTCCTTTAAATTAATAATCCTTTTCTTGTTCAGATTTCGTGGAACATACAACTATAGTATTTTGAACTTTCTTATCCCCCCTCATAAGACTTTTCAATCTCCTTATGCCATAATGAGTCAGTTGAAATCAACATATTTGCGGTAGCATGTTCATTTCGAGATAGAGCATCTTCTGCCAGATTGGAACTACCAAGTTTATACACAATGGAATAATCAAATCCAAGTAACTTCGTAATCCATTTCTGTTGTAAAACCGTTGTAATCTTTTGCTCCATCAAAAATTTCAGACTTTGATGATCCGTTCTCAAAATAAAATATCTTTCATACAAATAATGTCTCCACTTGGTTACCGCCATTATAACTGCTAACAACTCCTTTTCGTATGTAGACAAACCCAAATGTGGTTTGGATAATGCCTTACATAGAAATGCTATCGGTTGATCCTTTTGCATCAGAACTGCTCCAATTCTATAATAACTTGCATCTATTTCTACTTCTAAAGGAAATTCAAAATTTGGTAGCGTAAGAACTGTAGTTGTTATCAATGCTTGTTTAAGCTACTCAAATGCGTTTTTAGCTTCTAGACTCCATTGGAATCCCCCCTTGGTTAGTAAGTTTTGTAGAGGCTTACTAATAAGACCAAAACCTTTAACAAATGGCCTATAGTATCCATCCAAACCTAGGAATCCTCATAACTGTTTGATGTTGGTGGGAACATGCCATTCTTTGATGCACCTTATTTTTTCAGGATCTATCTCCACCCCTTGACTGCTCACAAAATGTCCCAAATACTCTAGGTTTTACAATCCAAATAAACACTTAGAAGGTTTCACATATAATTGATTTAACCTTAACAAGGTTAGGACATTTTTGAGGTGATTCACATGGTCCTCCATTGATCGACTGTATATTAGGATGTCATCAAAAAAACTAACACTTTCCATCGAAGATGAGGTCTGAAAATATCGTTCATAAGAGCTTGAAATGTGGCTGGTGCGTTTGATAGTCCAAACGACATAACATTGAATTCGTACAATCCCGAATGTGTTCTGAAAGCCGTTTTATGAATATCTTCATTGCGAACTCTAATTTGGTGATATCATGATCGAAGATCTAGTTTTGAAAATATCGTTGCTCCGTGTAGTTTGTCTAAGAGCTCATCAACTACTAGAATATGATATTTGTCCTTGATCGTTATTTCGTTTAACTTTCTATAATCCACACAAAATCTCCATGATCCGTCTTCTTTTTCACCAGAATTAATGGCGATGCAAATAAGCTTGTACTACCCTTGATAAAATCAGATTTCAACATCTCTTTTATTAAGCACTAAATCTCATCTTTCTGAATAAATGGATATCTAGAAGGACGTTGATTAAGTGGCGTGGCTCCAGGGAGAAGGTTGTTCGCATGGTCAGTACTCCTCACTGGTGGTAGCATGTTAGGAGTTTCAAATACATCAGCAAACTCTTGTAGTGTATTAATTATCAGCGAATCACTGTTAGAGCATAATGACTACAAGTTACTGATTTGAGTCTCTGTTGAAACCAAAAACAATTGTCCAATAAGACAACCCAACCCTTTCTTCACCGATTTGTTGATAGTAGATCCATCCATAAGCTTGAAAGATGTTACCTCGTCATTCCCATAAAGTCGAATCTTCTTACCATTTAACCTTTCATGCATTAGTCTTTTGGTGAGATCAAGACTTACTGGACCATATTTTTTCATCCAGTCAGCTCCCAAATACGATATCACAACCTCCCAGTTTTATCGTTCTCATACTCATTTTGAACTCAAAACCTTGAATAGTCAGCATCATTTTAGGACATATAAAGCAACTGTAAATCTTTTCACCATCAACAATAGTTACCAATAACGGTATTGTTTCCTTTAGGTTACAGCCGAACTAATTTTCAGTTCCTTCGTCGAAAATGAATGAGAACTGCCATTATTAATTAATATATTCACAAATTTCTTCTTCACCTTTCCAAGTATTTTTAGGGTAGTAGTGCTCGAACAACCACTTAGAGCATACATCGATATTTTTCCAATTGAGTCAACAACTTCCACTTCTGATTCCTCATCTGGATTAGCTTGAGTTGCTAGCCATTCCTCCATTTCCACATCCACACATTCAATTCAGAAAAGATAACTCTTTTTGGAGATATGATCCTTGGTGTACTTTTCATCGCAACGAAAACAAAACCCTTTCGCCCTCTTAGCCCGCATCTCTTCAAATGATAGTGTCTTCTCTGGCATTTTGCTATTTAAATTTGTGTTCGCATTGCTACTATTAGAATTATACTTGACATTTCCATTATTCCATGGCGGTTTTGGCACTACTCCTCTGGTTGTCAATAATGCTGATTTAGGACCAACTTTCTGATTTTTCGTCAATGGTTCTAGGTAAACATCTTTTGTTTTAGCGAACTTGATCGTCTATTCCATCGTACGCGGTTCTAGCAAGGAAAATGCCTCTTGCAGTTCTTTCCTCAATCAACCAATGAAACAAGAAATATAATAGTCTTAAGTTTGTGGTGTTGATTTTGATACCGCGAGTGCTCTTAACTCTCGCCATTTGCAAATATATTCTTTTAATGTATCTGTTTGCTTAAGTTGGTGAAATTCCACTACGACGTCTTGATGTCCAGCACCATAAAATTCTGCTAATATTGTGTTAAGCTTGAAACTATAACTTAACTTTCCGAGTTCTTGATTCAAGAAACATGTTCTTGATTGATGGGACCGAGTATGGAATTCTTTAATCATGCGCAGAGGATATAATGTGAGAAGAAAATTCGAGGTTAAAGAGAGAAGAAACCGAGGTGAGAAGATAATACTACTAGAATACACCTAGTAGTCCAAGATAGAGGTTCAAGACCGAGAGAATAACTTAGAGTAACAACTTTCACAAGCTTCAATTCCTAGCCCAAAAAGTGGGATGTGCATCAGCATTTATAGCGGCTGAATTACCCAATAGTAGTCGGTTATAATTCTGTTATAACAACTTTAGGGATTTAGTCAACAATCAGTTTTGTGAAAATAGAAAAACAGAATTAAAATATTATTATGCTATGAAAACAAAGTTCCCGACCGAGTCTCTAGCCCAAGTGTTCCATAAGACCGTAGAGGGTGCACTTTCTTATTCGTGGATCGTAACATCATCTCCCCCATCAGAAGTTTGTCGACCCCGACAAAGAGAATGTTGTCTTGTTTGCCTCTTTGCTTTTAGCATCTCCGGGCATTGAATGCTTATCACTTCTGCATCTTCCCAAGTTTGGTCTTCTGTTTGGGCCCATCCCAATTGATTAGCAGTTGTTTTTTCATTTTCCCATGCACCATTATGTCTTGTTCACCCACAATTTTACTGGTCCTGTTTGGTTGTGTGCTAAGTTGGTGATTATTTTCAATAGCAGTAGGGGTTCCTTGGAATGATTTTAATTGCGAGACATGGAAGACATTGTGTATCCCGGTGTCGGTCCCGAGTTCCAGCTTGTAAGCAACTTCCCCAATCCTTTCCAACACTTCAAATGGCCCAAAATACTTTGGTGAGAGCTTGTGGAATAATTTCTGGACCGAGTGTTGTCTATATGGCTGTAACTTCACCAATGCCCAACTACCCACTTGCAATGTGACGTCTTTTCTCTTCTTGTCCTGATGCTGCTTCATACGATTCTGGGCTCTTTTCAAATGGAATTTTATGAGTTGAAGTGAGGCTTCCCTGGCTGTTAGTGATACATCCACTTCTTCCACTCTCGAGTCTCCTGCTACATACGGTGTGTGGACCGGAGGGGGGTATCCATATATTGCTTCGAAATGTGTTGTTTGTATTGCTGTATGGAAATTAGTATTATACCACCATTCAGCCAAGGGCAACCAGTATACCCAATCTTTCGGAGTTTGGCCAGTCATGCAACGTAGATAAGTGACCAAGCATTTGTTGACTATCTCGGTATGGCCATCCGTCTGGGGGTGATAGGCTGAGGATAAAGATTGTTTTACTCCTTGTATACTTAAGAATTCCCTCCAGAAGGTGCTTAAGAACACTTTGCCCCGATCACTGATGATGGTTGTTGGCATTCCGTGGAGCTTGGAAATGTTGTCCACAAATAATTCAGCTACTGTCTGGGCAGAAAAGGGGTGTTGCAGACTCATAAAGTGGGCCATTTTCGATAGTTTGTCAACTACCACAAATATAACACTTTTACCTTTTGACTTAGGCAAGCTTTCAATGAAATCCATGGAGACCGATTCCCAAAATCGATGGGGAATTGCTAAGGGCTAAAGCAGACCCCTATATGCTGAGTTATCAGGTTTATTTTTTTGGCAAACTTCACAGGTTCGGAAAAATTCTCCAATATCTTTAAGCATCCCTGACCAAGAGTAAACAACCTGCATTTTCTTCTAGATGACTAGAGTCCCCGAATGTCCCCCTTCTGCTCCCAAGTGCATGGCTGCAATTAAGGTATTTCTGAGATCGTTATTCTTTCCAACCACTAGCCGACCCCTTTTTCTTAACATCCCTTGGTCATATGAGCATTCAGGGTGAGAATCAGCATTAGAAAGAATTTCACGAATGACTTTGACTAAGTTGGGATCTTCTTCATAGCTTTCCTGAATTTGTTTTTGGACAGCAATGTGATAGATCGAAATTCCTACACATTGGAACCATGCTACCTGCATAGACAAAGCATCTGTCACCAAGTTTTTTTTCCCCTTTTATATTGAACAACAAAATCATATCCCACCAATTTGTAGAGCCATTTTTCTTGTGACGGGGTTTGAACTCTTTGTTCCATCAAGTATTTAAGAGCTTCATGATCGGTCTTCACAATGAATTGCTTGTACCTAAGGTAAGATCTCCACTTCTCCACCGTAAAGGTCAAGGCCATCAACTATTTTTCATACGTGGATGATGGTAACTTCTCTGGTTCAATCGCCTTGTTTATGAATGAAATGGGTCGACCTTCTTGCATTAATACTGCCCCTATACCAACTCCACTTGCATCGGTCTCTACTACAAAGAGAATATTGAAATTTGGAAGTTCTAGGACCGGAGGGGAAAGCATACGCTGCTTCAACAATAGGAATACATCTTCAACTTCTTTATTCCATTCAAACTGACCTTTTTTCAACTGGGCCATGAGGGGTCGTGCTATGGAACCGTAGCCTTTTATAAATCTTCTATAGTATCTGGTCAGACCAAGGAACTCTTTCAATTGCTTAGGAGATTCTAGAACTGGCCATGTGCTCATTGCTTCTAACTTCGCTGGATCCGTGGCTACACCATTCTCGTCAAGGATATGGCCAAGATAGGAAATTTGCATGCACCCAAAATTACATTTTCCCCTATTAAGGAATAACTCGTTATGTTGCAATATTGAAAGTACCTTATGTAGGTGCTGGATATGTTCCTTCCAGCTCAGGCTATATACTAGGATGTCATCAAAAAATACTAGCACGAACTTCCTTAGGAATGGTTTTAGGGTCGCGTTCATTAGGCTTTGGAAGGAGGATGGTGCATTGGTTATGCCGAAGGGCATCACCAAAAACTTATACAGGCCTTCGTGAGTTTGGAATGCTGTTTTGTGGCAGTCACTTGGGTGCATCCTTATCTGGTGGAACCTTGAGCGCAAATCGAGCTTGGAAAAGAACCTGGACCCATGCAATTCTTCCATTAATTCTTCAATGACCAGAATAGGAAATTTATCCTTGATGGTTGCTGAGTTAAGCCGCCTATAATCAATACACATTCTCCAGGATAAGTCTTTCTTTCGAACCAATACCTGAGAGGCGACAAAAGAGCTGTGGCTTCACCTTATGACTCCCCTGTCCAGCATATCGTTGACCAAATGTTCAATTTCTGTCTTCTGCAGGGCAGGATATCGGTAAGGACACATGCATATAGCTTCCGTGCCTTCCTTTAGTGGAATGCGGTGATCATGTTCCCTGGCAGGTGGTAAGTCCTCAGGTTGCTGGAATATTGGGCTGAAGTCATCTAGCATTTACTAAAGTCTTCAGGAATATCATCTGGTGCCCATGTAGAGAGTGAGAAAAATTGTGCTTCGTTTTCACTTCTTATTTGGATCATGACAGCGAAATTGCCTTTCTTTAATAACTTCTCTAGGTGATCACCCTTCATTAAGTTGATTTGTGTATGGGGTATGCCTTGCAAGACCATGGTTATCCATTCTTTTGAAAAAGAGAGGGTTAATGTTTCGAAGTCCCATTTTGAAGGTCCTAGAGTAATCAACCATTCGATTCCCAACACAATATCATATCCTGTCATTGTCAATACTTTCATGTTTGTTTGATAAAGCTTACCTTCCATAGACCATTTCAGATCTTGGCAAAAGCAAGAGCATAGAATGTTAGAGCTATCTGCCACTCGGACCGAAAGCACTTGGGAAGAAAGTATGTCATGGCTAATGTTCTTCATTATCCTGCTATTAATGAAGTTATGAGTGCTGCCTGTATCAATTAGGATCACAACCGGTAGATTCCCAACTTTACCAAGAATCTGGAGCGTTTGAAAGGTTTTAGAACCCGTCAATGCATGTAAGGATATGGCTAGTTCTTCCGCTGCATCAAGCTACAAAGGAGAATCATCAAGGTCTACCTCCGGAGCAGGTTCTTGGAGACTTGGACGCCTTCTTGATCATTGGCCGAGACCATGAATAACTCTTATTTACACTTGTGGTTTGGTTGCCATTTTTCATCGCAAGTATAGCATAGGTCCTTTTTTCTCTTTTCATCCATTGAGACCGGGTCTAATTGCTTAATATGGCGCTGGTTTGCACTTGAAGAGGACCCATATGATGAGCTCGACTTGATGTATGGGATTCTGTTCGTGCTTTGCCAACTTGGTTTGACGTTGCTCAGATTGGGAAATAGTGGTGGCTCAGCGCTGTACAAGTTCCCATTGCTCATTAAGGATCGATACGTTGTTTCTTGGACTTTAGCCATGGCCATGACTTCGTTTAGATAATCCGGGAATCGTAACCTGATGCAGTTTGCAATCTCCTACCTCAGACCGAACAAGTAGCAATCTATTACGTAGTCCCTTAGCATATGATATATTTTTTGAGAGATCGACATGTACCGCAAATTATATTCTTGGACCGAACCAACCTGTTTCAAATTCATCAGCTGCCTCATTGGAGTGTCGTGTATAGAGGGACCAAATTGCGCCAAGAGGTCTCTCTTGAACACATCCCATGATAATGCTTCCCTATGGTTGCGGTTCTGAAGATATGACCCGTACCACATTCTTGCTTCGCCAGAAAAGTGAATGGGGGAGATTTCTAATTTAGTGGCATCCTTCGTCTTGTCCACCCTAAAGAATTTCTCGGCGGAAATCATCCAACCCTCAACATCGGGTCCATCAAACCGAGGAAAGTCGACCTTGGTTAGCCGAGTGGGAGGAACATAGTGTTGGTCGCGGTTCTGGCCAGGGTGATGGGGACGATATGGAGGACCGTGGCAAGAAGGCTCATCATCATCATAGGGGCCGGCGCGGGGATCTTGGCCCTTATCCGACGCACCACTTTCAATTGCTGCAAGTCTTTCTTCAGAAATAATGAATCTTCCGTCCATGTTATTGCTTAGTTCGGCCATCTGTTGTTTAAGGGCAACATGCATGGTAGCCAATCCAGTCATGTGTTGGTGCAAAATGGTCTGCGTAGAGGATGATTGTTGGGACAATCCTTCGATTAAGAACTTTAGCGTCTCCATTTCTGTCTGTTGGCGGGTTTATACCATTTGGAGAATCGCCCAGTTCTGATACCAATATGTTAAGCTTGAAACTATAACTTAACTTTCCGAGTTCTTGATTCAAGAAATGTGTTCTTGATTGATGGGACCGAGTATGGAATTCTTTAATCAAGCGTAGAGGATATAATGTGAGAAGAGAATTCGAGGTTAAAGAGAGAAGAAACCGAGGTGAGAAGAGAATACTACTAGAATACACCTATTGGTCCAAGATAGAGGTTCAAGACCGAGAGAATAACTTAGAGTAACAACTTTCACAAGCTTCAATTCCTAGCCCAAAAAGATGGGTGGGCATCAGCATTTATAGCGGCTGAATTACCCAATAGTAGTCGGTTACAATTCTGTTACAACAACTTTAGGGTCTTAGTCAACAATCAGTTTTGTGGAAATAGAAAAACAGAATTAAAATATTATTATGCTATGAAAATAGAGTTCCCGACCGAGTCTTTAGCCCAAGTGTTCCATAGGACTGTGGAGGGTGCACTTTCTTATTCGTGGATCGTAACATATTGCATATGTGAACTCCTCCCAGTTTGGCGACACCGCATCTATTCTATAATCAGTATACCAAATATCTTCTTCATCGATCATGTAATAGGATGCAAACTTTACTTTATCTGTATCATTCATCTTAAAATTGCTAAAAAATTGATTAGTCTTACGGATCCATCCCCTATGATTTGTTCCATTAAACTTAGTGAGATCAATATGTGGATCCTTTACTAACATGCCTCTGTTAGTGTTTTTTGCTTTGATTTAGAGAAAGGAGTTACCAGTTTAGTTCCTGACGGTTTTGGCAGAATACCATCACCTTCTTCTGGTCTACGATTTGATGAAGACGCACTCCCTGACCCTTCATGGAAGCGATTACTGGAATTCATCAATTCCAGCATTGTCACGCATTTCACATTCATATCTTCCAGTCTTTGATTTGAACTGATCAACGAATCATTTTGTAACTTCTCTAGTCTTTCATCCTTTCTTGCATCACTTGATCAAATTTCTCCATTCTTTCCGTTAACCGTCGAAGTAAGTCGTTTGTACTTTTAGATCTTGTTTCTGGAGCCATTTCTTCACTTCCGAACATCGTCTACTCTGATACCAGATGTTACGTCCCCATTATCCAGCAATGCACTGTGCGAGGGAATATAAGACAAAAGGAGAAAGATTGATTAGAAATTAGTAAGAGTAAGAATAGATCAACATAAGAAGATAGTTTAATAAAAGGTACCAAGTAATTATCTAGCCCGATCTATGTGCAATGCACCTTATATATGTTGTAGCGCCAACAATTGAATAATTGCAGCGCCCACAATAGAGATAAATGCAATTAGGAAATAATTGTCCATTGTCTGTTTAGTGGGATGAGTCATCACACTCCATCAGTTGGATGAGATAACGACTTTTTCTTACACCAAATAGTTCACTTAGTGTTGTTTTTCTTCCTGATTTCGGCCATTAGAACTAGATTAAAACCGATTTGAATGTTAGGACTTGTTGGTTTCCTTGAATTCTTTTGGTTGATTTGGCTCATTTATTTTATGCAAGATATCCAAACATAACAATAAGAAAAAAAAACTATTCTTATTTTCTATTAATAATTTAATTTATTTATTTTCTCATAGTATTTTATTTATTTATGCTTTTATTTATTATTTTTTCTAGAATATATATATATATATATATATATATATATATATATATATATATATATATATATAATGATGCTTAATTTTGAAAGTGTCCGGATTGTCGGGTCGAGAGCCGTGGTTAATTTGGATATATATGTGTGGGTAAATGGATACTTGGGTCGGATTCTGAGTTTTCACGCCTATAAACTTAAAACGGTTAAAAATAAATATAAAAATGCTATAGGTATGTTTCAAACTCACAACCTAACAAAAACAAGTACAACTCTTTAACCAACTAGGCTAATAACACTTTATATTTTAAATTGAACACCAAATTTGATGAACGCGGGACATTGTAACAATATATTTTTATCCGTGTCACACGGGGATCTTCCTAGTTTAATTAGTTTTGGATCTGATGTGATTTATTTTTAAATCTCACGTAGTGAGTCCTTTTAGGAGTTTCAAAAACTATTTTTAAGATAAGTTTGAGATTTCTTTAAGTTATAAAATTGGAGGGTGTAAAAAATGATTGTCTACAAAATGCACATGTCCGACAATGTTTGGAGAAAACATTTTGATTTTGTAAACACACATCCAAGCGATGCTTGTTGCAAAAAGTAAAGGATACAAAGATAAAACTTTGTGATGCTTGTTACAAACGAATTTCCCTTTCAGATGTTGATTAGACAACCTTAAATGAATTCAAATTATATCAAATAGCTGAAAACTCTTTAAAGTAGTGCAAATATCATCTTCTTTACTCCACAATACCTCTCTTAAGAAGAATTCATTTGTATTTGAATCATATTTAACACAACCTCTATCCTATGGTCAAATTGTTGTTTTAGAGTGTCAAAATTGAAATACGCATAAGGTTTTAGAATTGGGACCTTCATTGACACGAGGTTTCTGTCCTAACCACCACTATATGAGAATATTAGAGTCGGATCTTACTAGACCTGCGGTTCTTGGCTTGTAGGAGTAATTCACTTTACTATTTCTCAACGTTTTCCCGATTTATGGGAATACTATAGTAATCCAATCCAATCCAATCGATCACTTATTTTTTGTTTACGGGAATAACAAAATACTTCAATCCAACATTTCTCTTCTTCCTAATTTATGGGAGTAGCGAGTACTCAAATACAACAATTCTCCTTTTTTTTCAATGTTTGTGGTAGTAGCGAGGAACTCCAATTTATCCGTTCTTTTTTTTCCCAGTTTATGAGAGTAGTGATGTACTCCAATCAAACCATTATCTTTTTTTTTGGGTTTGTGAGAGTAGTGAGGTACTCAAATCCAACAATTCTATTTTTTCCTGATTTATGTGAGTAGCGAGGTACTCCAATCCAACAATTCTCATTTTTTTATGGTTTGTGGTAATAGCGAGGAACTCCAATTCATTTGTTCTTTTTTTTTTCCGGTTTGTGAGAGTAGCGAGGTACTCCAATCCAACCATTCTTTTTTTTTCCTGGTTTGTGGGAGCAGTGAAGTAGTATCAAACTGTTCTCTTTTTTCCCAATCAGTGTGAGTAGTGAGGTACTCCAATCCAACTATTCTATTTTTTTTCTAGTTTATGGTAGTATCAATGTACTCTAATCGAGTCGTTCCCTTTTTGGGAAAGTGGTGTTGTCTAAAGACAAAACGACTTACACTTATTTGATTTTTAAAAATACCTTCAGTGTTGACATAGGGTATCGTTTTTATTGTTTTATGTTTATTTTAAACAATGTATTTTTCAAACAAAATGTGCCTAGCCCATGGTTTTTTTTTTCATCGCTCTTTACATTTTTTCAATAAATACATGTATTCATGACATAGAAGTCTTATTTAAATAGCTATGCTTTTTATAACAAAAAGTTCCTATGACTAAGGATTTTCAACATTTTTCTTTTAAAAAATGTCCTTAGTATTGATATAGAGGAATTAAAATGAGATATTAACCCTTTTCCCTCTTTGTTTTTAGATGAATCACCATAATAATTTGGATTCAAAATATTTTCATAACCAAGTCTTGGCCATCATTCTTCAAATTGTATGGGAGAGAAATTGACTTTTTCTTACCTTTTTTCACGACGTAAAAATCATGAATTATAAACTCGATCATGTGTCAAAACGATTATATCGAATTTTAATTTCTCAAAGGAATTTGGTTAGATATCAACCAATTTGATTTCTCGTCTTAGGCTTCAACCTTGGGCCACATTCATCAAAATGTTGACTAATCTCGTTCTCATTTTAGATTTCAAAGAGGTTCATAAATCTTAGTTTTGAATAAAGCTTTATTAGACAAGGGTTTATTTGATATAATGGGCACACTCGATTTTTTTCTTTGGAAATCTAGATAGTGTCTAGGAGAATATCGAGTAGTGATTTCAATATCTCAACCATTATGAGTCATTTGTTTTTGGCAATCATGATATATATAGCATAATCGATGCACTTATGTTTTTGTTAAAATGACAAGTGATGTTTTTAATACCTCAACTAACACAAGATTGCTTGTTCAATTTTTTTAGGACCACTAGTATATCTTATAGAATCAATACACTTGTGTTCTTGAAAAAACAACAAGTGTTGATTTGAATATCTCAACCACAACGGGAAATTTTTCTCCTTGATTGTTTTTAGCCATTGAGTTTAAACAACTCTTCTAGGAAGCGCCAAGAGATAAGAAGTCCTCTTTCAATTCACGACATCAGTTTTGGCTTTAGCATTTTCTTTCTCTTTGCAATTTTCTTTCGATAGTTAACTCTTCTTAGCATTAAGAGACACACGAGAATGAGTCCAATCAAATATCTATCATTTAAATCGTTTTTCGTGAAGTGAATAGTTTCATTTCAAGATAGTTCTCAAAATAGTAGCTTCAACGTTACTTTTAATGATTTCTTAAAATCTTCATGTTTATCGTCATTATTATTTTATTATTTTTTATAGGGGTCAATTCCTCGATCTTTCTCACAATATAAAAATTGAAATTTTATAAAAATGGAATTGAGCATGTGAATAGGCTGCCTATGTATCTCTGAAGAAGACGAGATAATTAAGTCAAACACAGTTCCTTACATGTATTTACATAAATGACAGATTATTTTTAATAGGAAAGTCACAATGAACAAGAATTATTAGAATTGTGATAATAGGAAGGAGATCATCCGGATTTTTCGCCTGTTCGCGTTATGGTCTGTACTGACTTCATCGATTAGTTGTGTTTTGGCAAGGGGTCGTTTATTATCGTAGTTGTTTTAGGGATAGTATCGTTGCCTATAAGATCTTGTATCATAATTTTCAAAGTGAAGAAATGTTTGGTATCGTGCCCTTTGGATTATTGGTAGGTAGAAAATGAGTATAAACACCTACCCATCACGGGTTTATCAACTCGAGGGATCTATGGCTCATTTTTAATAGTATGCAGTAGGCAACTTCCATTGTCATGTTTAGGTAATCGCACACTCGACAAGACTTATCATAATTGTGGTTGGGGAGATCTTACTTTGACCTCTAATTGGCTTGCCTTGTGGCACTACAATCCACACAACTAGATTAAGATGATATTGAAATAACCCAATTCACAGCCGAACAATATATGAATATGGTGTAGCTTGAACAAATAATTATTTATACACTTGATCAATCATACACAAAATATTAATGTATAAGGGTCACATCCTTACCGATTGCATACTTCATTGAAACTCTTTAATTCCATCCACCTTATATAATTTGTGACAAACCATTATTGTGAGTTAAATTATATTTTAATTTATTTATATGAAATATATTCTAATTAATGTATTATAAGTTTATAGGATAAATTTCATTTGGAAGACATCAAAATTATCGTAATTACACATTAAAATATATGAAAGTATGTTGGGTAAAATGAGACGAAATGAAACAACAATATGGGGTGGATGCTTGACGCCACTATTTTATCGAGACTTTCAAGGTTAATCTTACCTTAATTTTTGTTTTTATGTTATTAACGTTTTTTTATCGAAAATTATATTAATTATAAAAAAGAAGTTCAACAAATTTAGAGAATAAGAAAAAAAATTAAAATACGTTCACCTGCTAAAATCAATCATTTCTATCAATTTCAACAGGAATTTGTTAGAAGTTATACTTTTTCTTTATTACTAATTTAAGAGAAAACATAAACTGATCTAATCAACTTAGGAATTAAAAGATAGAGAACCTACTTCTTATGAAGAAATATTTCTTGTACAAGAAAAGATTGTATGCATATTATATAATATATTTCATTATATTATTTTTGTGATTAAATTAATGTATTAAATTGAGAAAAGATAACCTTTTGTTTCAACGTTGATTTAGTAGAAGAGGTATTCAACCCAAGAAAGTGTTTCAAAAAAAAATATTGATCTACAAAAACAAATGTTGTAATTAGTCGCTAAAAAAAGGCACAAGGATGAAGTTGAAACAACGAAATTAATTGATAAAGTAAAAGTCGAAGCTAAAAAATTGAAAAAGAAGAAAATATTATATGATTTCAAACTTCTTTTTTAATCAATCATTATCTCATCCATCTTCTCAATTCAAAATTTGTAATGAAACAAGTCATGATGTCAAGATTTAAGTCCAATCCATTCATCAATTACACCATTTTCTTCCATTCATCCTACTACAATACTGGATAATATATATATTAGATTAATACATTGAAATGTTTAATTTAATATCAATGTGATTTACTAATGTTTTTGACATTTTAGGAAAGTTGAATTCGGGTCACAAAAAGTATAGTTCAAATGATGAAGAAGAAAGAGATTAAACTTGTATATTCTAAAATCGTCTAGTCTTTGATCATTTTATTGATTTAGATTCTTCATTTTTTTTAAATAATAATTGCAATTAGTAATTTGCCCTCAAAATCTTCTGTAGATGGCTTCGGAAGACTTTTGAAAAGGTTTATGGAGACTTTAAATGTAGTAATTTTGTATCTTTTGAATAACGTGTTAGGTGTTAGATGTTAGATGTTAGACGTTAAATATATTTTTGTAGAATTTAGTAATCTTATTGAAAGTTTCAAATATTTTGAATTTTGAAATATGTTGTAAATCACCTTTAAACTAAATGTTTGTATTAATTAATTTAAAACATGTTTTTGATTTGTAAAAAGTTTGATTTTAATTTTAAAATTAAAATATTAATATTTTTAAAAAATAGGAAATACCGTCAATGGCTATTAGTCGATACCAACATATAGATACCAATATATATATATATTCAGTGAGTATTAATCAATACATGTAAAAAAAATATTTGATTTTGTACTTCTATCAATACACATTAAAAACATTCCAGTGGGTAGTTCTTTATATACAATCTCGAACAAGGTTTTATCGGATATTTACAACTGAATACAAATCGATCTTTTATGCCAATTGCAACCGGAATTTGGTCTATGTGACCGAAAATTTTGTAGGTATACTCACATTTTCTACTCGTATTATTTATTTTAATTCCGTGGGATGAGTCTGTATATTAATATTTTTTTTAAATAATTTGTCTAGCACGAAATTATTTTAAAATTATAAAACTAGGGTATAAAAAGAGTGTTTACAACCTCAAAACTCACAAATTAATTTGTTGTTAAAATTAAGAATAAAACTAAAAAGGTAACAAAATAAAAAAAATAAAAGTAAGGGTCATTGGGTGAAGATATAGAAAAAAAACAAAAAAGTAGTATTCCTAGTAGTCAATCAATTTGGTGGGGTGTCTTTGGATGATTAATCTGATTAGTTTTGATGATTAGATAATATAATAAAAAAATATTTGGTGGATGGATAAACTTGCAATTATTTTTTGTTCGCTAGTATAGGCGCACGGTTCATTTTGGAATAAGGTACTCCGTCAAATATTTGACCTTATTATACACCAATTATTCTTTAGGTGGAATATTGGTATGGATATTATTTGATTTAGATTTAATCATTACAAAATGTATTTAATATGGATATAAACATGATTTTACAATAGCGCAATAAAATCTTCCCATAAATAAATTTATATAAAAAAATAATTTTCTTAAGAAAAGAAAGAAGCTGGTTTTACTTCATAAACCTACTCTAAATTTCTGTTTCTTATTAAAATATTTGTGTTAAGCTGGTTTCACTCTTTAAATATTTTAAAATAACTTAAATTACTGTCCAGCATAATTTATTAGTCAACTAGATCTTAATATGCAGTTTATACAGAATTATGATTCTATTTGAAAACACTTATCATTTTTATTTTTATATCCATTTTCAAATAAAAAACACAATAAATTTTAACATATGTACCTGATCATTCATCCTTCCACTTTCTACTAACTTGGCCTCAGATTTCTATGAGTTCTTCTCTTAATTACCTACACTTTTGAAGCCATATTATTCTCTATTTCACTAGGATCTCAATCTATAAAAATTTGGAAGGTTTAAAATAGAACCATTTTCAATAGCACTATCCGAACCATCATCTAACCAATCCTTCTCTTCTTTGATACAGTCACTGTCCTAAGCATTCCCCTATGATCTCAACACTTAAGGATAACATTCCAAAGGAGGCTGTCCTTTTATTTACTCCATCTTCCATTAACACTTTAATAATTTACAAAAGGAGCTTTCATTCTCTTCACAACCACGACCTCAATCACCGAATGTAATAGCTAATGAAGAACCTATATGCATATACAACAAGATGTTGTTGGAAACATTGGTGGCCTCTCACTATTCATCAGAAGAATTTACGTATACTCTCACCAACTCAAAATAATAAAATTCAAAAGTCTATTTAATTTTTCTTATGTTTCTTCACGTACAACAATTCTATTTATAATACAACAAAAAGTCTTAAACATGTAAAACCTTTTAGACTTTTTGACTCTTAAACATTCAAAAATAACAACGCTTATTAAGAAACATATTAAACAGAAAAATAATAATTCTTTTTATTAAATATACTTTTAAACTTCATGATTCTTGAACTTTCATGTAATCTATCGATTTTCATCCGACTTTTCGATTTCTTAATTAATCTTATTTTCAACACACCCATGTAAAACTAATTTTCTTTGTGATTCCAAGCATACTTATCATTTTGTTGAAAACTTCCACTCTAAGAGGCTTCGTAAAATATCTACAACTTGATCAACATATTTTACATATTCAAGTTTGATTTTTTTTCGTAATACTCTCTCGGATGAAGTGATAGTGCGTATAGATGTGTTTACTTTGATTATGAAAAACATGATTCCTTACTAGAGCTTGAGAAAACTTGTTATCGACAAAAATTGTGATTGCTTCATTCTCTGACAAACCTATCTCCTTCAACATTATTCTTAGCTAGATTGTGTGACAATCGCATGTTTTAAGCCCGGCATAATCAACTTCATAAGAAGATAGCGAGACTATCGCTTGTTTCTTCGAACTCCACGAAATTATATTTGACCCCATAAAAAACGAAAATCCATTTGTGCTTTTTCAACCATTTATATCTCCGACAAAATCACTATCGAAATATTCAACACGTTGAAATTTCTTGGACGATGAAAAAGCAGTCCAAAATCAATAGTACCTTTCAAATATCTCAAAAGGTACTTTGCCGCATTCATGTGCTTTGTCGTGGGCACCTCCATTCGACTAAAAAATATCACAGTAAAAATAATACTTGACCGAGTAGATGTCAAATACCTTGGACATCTAATAATTTTTTTGAATAGTGTGTGAGCCACCCTTTTCTCCATTTTCGTCCTCGCTCAATTAAGTTCCAACTTTTATAGGGATAACTACCGATTTGTTATTCAATATATTGAATATATCCAAAACTTTCTTCCTATATGATTTTTGGCCAAAAAGATTTCATCATTCGATTGACGCATTTTGTTAGATTAAGTTAAATAAAAAAAAGATATAATTAATTAAAAGATAAAAAATTAATTAAGGAAAAATGTTTTAATTGATTAAAATAAATTTAGGTGAATAAGTTTAAATCAATACGACATAGTTTAAATGATGTGTTCATGAAAATAACTAAGTTGTGTAAATTTTCTATGCGAAGGTACAGTTTGAAGAAGTGCGCGAGAAGACGTCTTGCTTCAACAGACGTGTTAGTCTGAAAAAGTGCTGGAAGACGTCTTGCTTCAACAAACGTGTTAGTCTGAAGAAGCGCTATAGGACATCTTTCTTCTACAGACGGGTTAGTCCGAAGAAGTGCACAAGAAGACGTCTTGCTTCAACAAACGTGCTAGTCTGAAGAAGCGCTGAAAGATGTCTTACTTCAACAGACGTGTTAGTCTGAAGAAGCGTTGGAAGACGTCTTGCTTCAACAGACGGTTAGTCTGAAGAAGCGCGAGCAATCGTCTCTCTTCTTCAGACGTCTCAATCTGAAAAAGCGCCATCAGACGTCTTGCTTCAGCAACCTTTTAAAGAAGAGTCAAATCATCCTAACTCATCAGCATCGTCCGATATCAGTAGTCTACCAAGACAACTTAACACACTATAACTGCTTAAGTTCCACATACTCCAATATTCCACTAGCCCGTCTGGTACCTTATAGTACACCACGTTCTATCGAATATTCAACAATATAATTCGGTTTGCCACGATCCAACGAATATATTCTTATGTACGATATTGTACACATGTCGTACATCCATCATATAGATGACACGTATCCAAGAGAAATATTTGACCGTTGCTATACTTTAGTATAAAAGGCGATTAGAGTATAACGACGAATCTCTCGCTTCCTTGAACAATCACACGAATTATGAATTGTTAAGCGATGTGATTACTCTCGCTCTAAGATCATTCTGTAATTTATCTACTTCTTTATCTGAGTGTATTTTCAGTACTGTAAGTTGAACAAGACTATGTCTATTCAATAGAGTGTTAACTAGGAGTTCAAAAATAGGTAATTGTTAAGTCATGTTTGTCTGACTGAGCTTGTATAGTTTCTATACGAATCAAAGCCTTCTAGTGAAAAACCTTCTCGAAACAGAAGAAGGGTTGACGTAGGATTTTTATCTCCGAACATCCATAAAAATCCTTGTGTTATTTCATTTCTGCATCTTCCAATCGTTTATCTTCCGCTTCAAATCGAGCAAGCATTTCTGCACTTGAAATCATTCAAGAACTTGCGAAGATTTGTAAAGAATAAGAACAAGTAGTGGGAGGGATATTTGAGTACGTGGCGTTCATTCATTTAATGCAAATAGCTGGCGTACTAGTCTGCAAGAGAAATTGGAGGAGGAGTAGCGTACAACTAGTTGATCGTGGGTCGAGGTATGCTAACTTCAAACGGCTGCTAAAGTGAGGCATTAGACATGATCCATTAGACTGCCAAGTCTAAGGGAGTTAGACGCCAACGTCTAACAACGAGTTCCATTAGACCACCAAGTCTAATAGAGTTAGACTATCACGTCTAACTACGCATCCCATTAGACTACCACGTCTAATGGAGTTAGACTGTAGCGTCTAACTTCGAATCACTTAAGACTAATCTGAAGGAGTTAGACGCCAACGTCTAACTACGTGTCTGTTAGACTGTACGTTTAACTACGTATCTGTTAGACTGGAACGTCTAAAAACGTATCTGTTAGACTGACACGTCTAACTACGTATCTGTTAGACTGACACGTCTAACTACGTATTTGTTAGAGTGGCATGTCTAGCTACGTATATGTTAGACAGACACGTCTAACTACTTATCTGTTAGACTGGAACATCTGACTATGTATCTATTAGACTGACACGTCTAACTACGTATCTGTTAGACTGACATGTCTAACTTCGTATTTGTTAGACTGGCACGTATAACTACGTATCTATTAGACTGACACGTCTAACTACGTATATGTTAGACTAGCACGTCTAACAATAACACGTCTAATTAGCCTGCTTTGACCACGTCTATGTTAGCCAAATCTGATGCACCTGCATAGAAATAATTAGACGACTTAGCTTCGTTCATATTTAAACATCATCAAAACTTAATTGATTAATATTTAGCAAGTTTCTGTTAATTAACTATTTACTTAGTTTTTCCAAACAATTTCTTCTAAGTTAATTAACTCTTAATTTTCCCAACAGAACAACAATCATCTTACTGGGCTATTTATAAGTGACTCCTCTGCTCTTGTTAGAACTAGGCTTAAATCATTAGATGAATTTGCAAACTTGACTTTCATCTCTCAGATTAAACATAAGAAAGTGGATGAAGCGCTGCAAGATCCAGATTGGATTTTTGCAAAGCAAGAGGAGTTAAACTAATTTGAAAGAAACAAAGTATGGCACCTAGTTCCAAGACCAGCAAATTAACCGGTCATTGGAACCAGATGGGTCTTTCGAAATAAATTAAGCGAAGATGTTTTGGTCACGAGGAACAAAGCTAGACTAGTGGCCCAAGGATACAGACAGGAGGAAGGCATTGACTTCGATGAGTCATTTACTCTTATTTCCAGACTTGAGGCAATTCGAATCTTTTTAGCATTCGCAACTTTCAAAAATTTCAAAGTTTTTCAAATGGACGTTAAGAGTCTTTATTAACGAAATAATAAATGAGGAGGTATATGTCGAGCAGCCTCCCGGTTTTAAAAACCCCGCCTTGATAAGTCATTTCTTTAGATAGGATAAAATACTTTATGTTCCTAAACAAGTTCCTAGAGCATGGTATGATACACTTACTAAGTTCCTATTTGATCATGACTTTACTATAGGATTTGTGGATAAAACATTGTTCAAATTTGAAAAAGATTCTCATATTTCACTTGTTCAAATTTATGTTGATGACATTATTTTTGGTTCAACTAACCCCAAGTTATGTGAGAAGTTTTCTGAGATGATGAAAAATAAGTTTTAAATGAGCATGATGGGAGAGATAAGCTTCTTTTAGGGCCTTCAAGTTCGTCAACTTGAAGGAGGCGCCTTCATCAATCAAGCAAAGTACACAAATAAGCTGCTAAAGAAGTTCGACATGGAGAGTTTCTCTATTGCCTCCACTCCAATGAGCTCATTAATCAAACTTGATAAGGATGAAAATGGTCAATGTGTTGATATCACAGTCTGTCGTGGAATTATCTGTTCTTTGCTCTACTTAACAACAAGCAGGCCAGACATAATCTTCGTTATTGGTGTTTGTGAGAGAATCCAGGCTAATCCTAAACAATCTCATTATGTAGCTGCTAAAAGAATTTTGAAATATCTTAAGGGCACTCAAAATTTGGGATTGTGGTATCCGAAGGATTCCAATTTCAATTTGATAAGCTACTCTGATGCAGGTTGAAAGGTGGACAGGAAGAGCACCAACAGAACATGTCAATTCTTTGGTGACCGCCTTTTCTGTTGGTATAGCAAGAAGCAAACATCCATTGTAAAATCTACTTTTGAAGTAGAGTATCTTGCCGCTGGAAGTTGTTGTGCTCAACTGTTATGGATCCAACAACAACTTAAAGACTTCTGTATCTAGGCTGAGGAGTCTTCAATCTTCTATGACAAAATCAGGTCCATTGCCATAACATACAATTCGGTCTTGTACTCAAGAACTAAGCATATAGACATACTGAACCACTTTATCTGAGACCATGTGGCACAAAAGCATATCCGACTGGAATATTTCTCAACCGATCAACAAATGGCTGATATCATTACCAAACCACTCCAAGAGACTAAGTTTTCTTACTATAAAAATATTTTGGGTCCTGTAGACATTAACTAAAATTTTCTAAAATACAGCATGCACTTAGGGAGAATCTCCCTCTTTTTCAAAATGCTCATATTGCATATGCTTTCATACAAACCGAGCATGCATTGAGGTAAAAATCGTTGCTTCTCAAAATTATTTGTGTTAAAAATTGTTTTCATAAAAACACCATGCATGGATTTAGGGAGAAGCCTCTGCTTCTCAAAATGCACTTGTTGCATAATTTTATAGAATATATGTGTGCATAAATTTAGAGGAAAATAAAATGATTAGGCAAATAAAACCGGACGGTTTTCTCCTTTTGAAATCGACGAGATCACTCTGCAAAAATAATTGTAGATAAAACCGAACGGATTAAGAAAACTGGAAATCAAGTCGATCGATTATTTATAAGATTGAACAACTGCTACTCGGTTGAATCTCCTTTTTCAAGCGGAAGTGATTTTTTTTCAAACTTAAATAACTAATCCTTTAAATTCAGGATATGCAGATAGCTTCTCTGGTTAATATTCATTAATATTTCGGTAGTTTCATTTTCAAATCAAAATGGGACAGGTGTCCAATTTTGAATTATTTGTCTGTATATATTCTCTCTTGGAAATTAAACAGTCATACCTCAAAAAAACGTGAAGAATTATGTCTCTTAACGTTCAAAAGAATGACTAACATACTTGTAACGGTTACTTTCTTTTGCCCAATGGAATTTAGGATAACTTCCTCCTATTTATTGATGCCTTTATTAGGAATAACCCACACATCTGAAGCATCTCACAATTCCTTTAAGAAATCCTAAGTTCTACCTTCATCTTCCAATTTAAATATCATCCCTCACAAAGAAAAGTCCATATTTTCTCTCTCAAAATCAAGAAATGGATTCGGCTTTTGCTCGCAACACTATGTTCATTGATTTCAATTATGTCCTATCATGTGGGGATGAAGAAATAATTACCATGTTTCGATCTCTAAAAAACTCAAGTTTGAGAAAATTTCTCCAAGGCACACCAATACTTTACGAAGATATCATCTTCGAATTCTTTGAAAACGCAAGAGTTATTGATGATTCAATTCTCTCGAAGGTGATAGGAAAAGAATTATTTCTTTACGAAGAAGACTTTGCTCAGTCCCTCAAACTTCATACGGAATGGTTCTCTAATTTCCCTCCTTCCCAGACGACATTGTCTACGAAATGTCATTTTTTTTCTCAAACTCATCTACACGCGTTGAAAACCATGGGGTTAAATTGCTGCTAAAAACCGAATTCCAAATTCTCAATGATATCATTGCCAAATTCATTCTAGAAAAAGAATCTACTCATATCTATTCAAAGAAAGTTTTTGAAATGATGATTGCTTTAACCAGAGGAACCCCAATCAACTAGTCGAAGGCCATCTTCGACAACTTGAAGAAAATGGTTTCATCTCCAAAAATGATGACCGATTATGTATTTCAACTTTGCCACGTCTTCTTCGACATCAATGCCTACAAGGGACCTGGAACTAGCCCAAGACCCTCCCTTATCCTGACCAGAGACAAAATCTATAGCTGGATCGATAGGGTAGAAAAATAGAAAGCTAAGAAAGAAATACTTCTAGGATCCCCAAGCCACTAGTTTTAACCTTATCTTCTCTAATATTGTTAGGTATGAATCGAAAAATATTTTAAATGTAAACCGGTTATTTTGTGTCTTAAACTGGTCATTTAAATATATATTTATGAAATTATTTTCTATTAAGTAAAAGCTGCATTTATTTAATTATAAGTTATATCCTTAATTTATGACCGTTATAAATATTTTATAATTAAATATAAAATCATAATTGTATCTTGGAAACACATCTTTTCAAATTGGCACCATCTTTCCTCTTTTAATAGCGCTTGGGAATACACGCTATTAAAGTGACGGTTCAATTTTTGGCAGTTTGAAACACGTTTGGTAAAATCTTTTTTAAAACGAAGTACATGCCGAAATTTTGGGTTACACTCTACTGCAAACTCTAAATCTATATTTCTCTCTACCTTCTCTCTAGAACAGACTTTGTGTCTTCATTCGTTCATCTAAGACTACCTACATGGCTAAAGAATCGACTGTTTCTATCAGTATTATGTAGGTAGATTTCTAATCTATTTATGAATTTGGAACTCCGGAAATGGCTAATATCTTTTGTTACTTCGAGGCGTCTGGCCTCAAAACGTTCTTGGGAGGGTCGTTCATATGTTATGATTATGCGGTACGGGATTTCTTCAAATCGTCAAAGGTTGTCGGCGAGTACATTTATGCCGAGATAGATGACACCGAGTTGACTATCACAGAAGAAACATTCGCTATATTCTGATGCTTCCAAGAGAAGGTCATAAATTCTCTCAAGCGTTTCCATCCGACATCCTATCTAAAATGCAATCCAACGTTCCAGTAAGTTTAAGCGGAAAGAAAAAGGATTTGAAGTGTGAGTACTGTCTTCTATTCGATATCGCAGCTAAAGCACTCTAGAGAAGAGGCAGAAACTTAGACACGATCATCCAGTCAAAAATTGATATGATGACGGCTATTTTCATGGGCAATAGCGTCAACTAGGGACTAGTTTTATTCAATGTCTTGTGTGAAATGGTGTCTCCCCATACTAAACGAAGCCTCGGCTTATCAATACAAATATGATAGATTTTGAAGCATCTTGGTGTGTCTACCAGTCCAAGTACTCCATTAAGTTCTAAGAAAATAATGTCTGTTGTGATTGTTGGTAGATATATCATTAAGATAAGTAAAGCCAAAAAGTCTAACTCTGAGTCTTCCGGCCAATAGTCTAGTGGAAGTAGTACTACTGTTGCGAAATTGGCATGTGGAAAGTCGATGGGCGACTCAAAGCGTACAAACACAATTATTCGCGCTGCCTTTAGTAAATGACTTAGATCCAAAGTTGAGTCCACTACAAGTACAAACAGTGTTGCAAGAACCGGACCTTAAGAAACTAGTGAAATCACATCATGTCGAAAGAGAACTCGATCTGAGGTAAATATCCAACCCCCCTATATTTAATGCCTCATCTGTACTGGCAGAAAGTACAACTCCTCCTACTGCGATTGAGCTTGCGACTTTAAAGGTTCAATCGACATTAAATGTTTCTACACTAAAGACAGTCGATCCTATTGTAAATGATCAGTCAAATACTATTGAAACCGAGCGGTTAGAAGTACTGCAAACCAACCGGCCAATTGAAGGTCCCCAAACCGAACAGATAGAAGTATTGTAAACCGACCGACCAATTGAAGGTCCCCAAACCATACAGATAGAAGTATTGCAAACCGACCAATCCAAAGCTGATAAAACTGGTCGGTCCAATCATCTACAAACCGGCCAGCCCGAAGTTGCTACGACCGGTCAAACCAATCTTGATCATGCTATTCAGAAGGAGATCCCAACTCCAGTAATGGTTTCCTCATCTGCTGGTGATAAGACGACTACAACAACCGCCAATGAGGACTCCATTCCTATTTCAACATTTCTTACAGGAATTTTGCACATTGCATCTCCTCCAAATTAACATTCCATAAGAAGGGCTCCGATTGAATCATTTTCTTCCTTTGTTAAAATGAGAACAACAAGAAGACTTGAAATCAGAGAACCCGCTCTAGAACCTGAACAAGCGAAAGCTACTCAGACAGGAAAAGGTAAGCTAGACAAAGGTATCACTCCTCCTCCTCCTAACTCTCCTCTTGATGTCACCCTAGAGGCACAACATTCATTTAATTGATTCTCGAACTGGTTGAAGCTAATGCTATGTTGAAAATTGATGTTTTCAATTCTTGGGCGAACCTCAGATTGGAAACGAGTTTCAGTGAGGTGTTCCCGAATTTAGCAGAAAATGAGAAATGGTCAAGTATTTTAGAATTGGAGGAGTCAATATTCTCCATCACTAAAATAAGGTTTGTCACAATAGCCCTCAAAATAAGTGAATTCTTGGAAGCTTATGTAAGGGGCCATGCAATTTTTCCTGCCCTCAAAGCATGCCAGATGAACTTTAATCATACCTCTGACACAGGAAAAACAGATGCGGAGGTAATTAATCACCTTAATGGCCACTAGAGATGTACATATCCACTACCCTCAAATATGTGGATGGTGGCAAATATTCTAACTCGGAAGAAGCTAGAATCCCTCCTCATCGAACCGACTTAAACCATGAAAACTAGAATGAACCCTTGGACATCATTGAAGAAATGCCTCCTCCTCAACGCGAAACTCAAATCATAAGAACCGAGCAGATGCCGGTTGAAGAAGCTCAGACATCAAAGCGAATATGGACAAGTTTAGAAGAACGAGAATTGTTCGATGGGTATGAAGTATGAGGACCTTGTGTTAAGGAGTAGTACGGAGGTATGTGAAAGAAAAATTGGGAACGATGTCATGCTGTCACGAAACATAACTCTAACGACATAACAGAGTCAGGCCTCCTCGGGTCTCCATCTGAAGGAATTGGGATCGAGGTTGGGCAAGATGAAGCCCATTCGATTCCATCATCCATAGTAGACAAGGGTCATGCATCCTCTCATCAAGTCGAGAATCCTGAACCGAACTGTGGTGAAATTCCTCCTCCAGAACAACCGGTCATTTAAAAGAGATTAAAGTTCAAAATCCCAAATTTCCAACCCATGTTTACTCCTCTTTGGGTAAGTCTCTTAAATCCAAACAAATCTCCTACCGTACTCATGTGAAAAGGGATAAATGTAGTGAATAATTGGGAAGTCAACAAGATGTTCCAACAAAACTTGAAATGTCGATGGAGGTTAGCACTCGTCGCCCTGTTCCTATTCATGTTGTTCCACTTGGCACCTATCGATTCACATCCAATGAAGTGACACCAAAACAGGTGGATATTAGAAAAAGAGTCTTGGAAACTATAGCTCCATTATAAGACATTTTTCAATCCTTTGAATCTCTACTAGAATGAATGGAGAACTTGCAAGCGTCCTCCTCTAACGCTAACAACCAAGGATTAGAAAAGCTGAGAAAAGAGATGTGAAAAGATCTCAAGAAGTTCGAACCTTTCTTCAGCAAATCTTTTAATCTCCATACTGAAACCAAATTTGTTGTTTGCTGAGGTTCTCACATATCAAATTTTGGAAATGGTTAAATCTCAAAATGTTGTTGATGCTGAAAAGTTAAGAGAACAAGAGGCAGTAACTCAACGATACCAAGATGAAGAAAATGCAGCTACCGAGGCTGATAAACAAACTGAGACTGATCAACAAAATGTGGCTGATCCCGACGGATGGACCTTATCCAAAATAACGACTCAACCTGTGAACTCTCGCCCTTAATATGAAATTCCACGCTCTCGTAGATTACGTCGAGGTGGTGGAATTAACATTGACGATATACTTGATCCACCAAGGGGAAGGGGTCGTGGGCGTAACAACGAGGATCAACCTAGTGAGGATCAATCCAATGAATCATTTATGGTCGGACTAAGAAAGGACATCAAAAAGAGGACAACAAGTGGGAGACAGTAAACCTTAAAATCTCTCTTTAATGCTTTTCCTTTTCTTTTGTCTTTAATCATAAACTTATCTTAACACTTTTGTGGACCTATTGATTTTTGACTAATTGCGTTCTTTGTTTTAGAATATTAAACAGGTCAGTCAAATGATGAATATTATATACGTTTTGATCAAGTTAACTTGTTTTGATAGTTTTAGTTTAAAACAATCAAAAAGGGAAAAATTGATAAGAAAATAGAACACTGACTTTGAATATTTAGTGTAAATAATCAAAGAGGGAGAAATTATAAGATTAAATTATCCAACGATTATAATTTACCAGGTTTTGAATATTTATTTCCTCGGTAATATATAAGGACATTTCTGGTAGCTATAGTCATCAACTTTATCAGATCTCAGTATTTTGCTTCCATTTTGGTGTAAGGACTGATGAAGACATTTTTGGCACCAGCAGAGATATGATAAAATAACCAAAGATAAGTCAAAAACTTTTGAGATTTAGGCTCCTCATAAATCATAATTATAGTAATGACAACTTGGCTTATTATCATCCAAGTATAGACAAGATCAAAGAATATCTCATATGATGTACTATCTTGGAACTCAACCAATCAAGATAAAGAAAAATATCTTATGAAGAAAAATATGTCCATTGAGCTGCAAAATATGTCCGTTGATATTTTCCTACTTAAGAAGACAAAGGACAACTTGCGTCACACCGATCATTCTGAACTATCCTTTTACATTAAGCCATCAACTCTCTCAAGCTCTCAAAGTACCATAAGCCTTTAAGTGTGTTAGAGTTATAAATTTTTATTACAATTCTACCTATTCTGTGTGAGTTCGTTAGCATTGTAAGTTGACAAAATTTGTTTATGTTCAACAGAGCATGTGTTCTAGGAGTTCGAAAACAGGCAGTAACCAAGTCTTGGTTGTTCGACTGGGTTGTGTATAAGTGTTGTATTCAATCAAATATTCTAGTGAATATCCTTCTCAAGGTTTAGAAGAAGAGGTGACATAGGAGCTTTATCTCTGAACATTCATAAACATCTTTGTGTCGTGTGTTCTTTCCTATTGCATTACTCTAATCTCGATGTGTTGCTTCAAGTCGAAACAAATATTTCCGCACTTGAACTCGGTTCAAGAGTATGTGACGTCTTGCAAAGAATATAAACCATTATTAACTTCTAACAGAGTTAATATCAAACGAAGTAAGTGTGTAAGCGTTCAACTTTGTGAGACCCCGTCTCTATTGTCGATCCCAATTCTAACAGCATTAATTTTCTAAATAATTTTTTTTTTTATTTTTGCCTTAATTTTAATTATTTAAATTTATTTAATCAAGGGTAATATTTAAAATTTATAAATTCGGATACTAATATTTTATTGTTTGCAACATTATATTTTCTTTGAATATGTCTTTAACAATAAATATATTCTAGTAATGATAGGGAGAAAATGTTTTGTAACCAAAGTGTAAGAAATGAGTTGGAAATGTCATTAAGACTAGTTAACTATGTATATAATAATGTAATAACCATTATTTAATTTTCTTTTTTCACTTAATAATTTCTCAATTATCTTTATGAATAAGTTTTATCTCTTTTTATCTGTTAATTTGGAATTATATATTTATTTATTTTGTGCTAACTTATTTATTTATATATTTTAAAATTATGAATTGGAAGAGTGAATAAATAAAATTAACAAATATATATATATATATATATATATATATATATAAATAATATAAAAATTATTAATTTTTTTTTATCTTATTAATTATTTCACTCATCCATTAATGTTTAAATAATTATATTTTTTTTACTTTAATAATTAATGTATTTATTTATCTATTTTTAAAATGAGTGATAATAGGGAGAGTAATTAAATTAATAAATTATATCTAGATGTTTTCAAAGTAAGTATACTACTAACTCTTTTTGAAATTGTTACAAGATTAATTAAGAGAGTTAATGTTTTGTAATTCCTCGTACTAGTAAAATAAAAAGGAACAACTTTGATATTTAAAATAGTTAAGACTATATTTGGAAGAACATGAGATTCCTTACTCATTTTTATTTTGTGGTACATTAATCCAAATTAGATTATTAAGTGTTTAAGTTAATTATTTGAGTTTTGGGGAATATTTTATAGGCATGTGATTTCCATGTTGATAATAAATGAGGTGTTTGAGGTTTGTTTAAATTATATTATTGAGAGATAAAATATTAAGTGTGGGTATCAAAGTATCCATAACATTTATGATGATTATAGTAGATGATGTTAATTATTGACGCAATATTATCATACATTGATATATAAGATTCAATGAGTTCAGAAAAAAATGACGAAGGTTATTATGATTTGCGATATATTTTGAAAGAAGTGAAAGACAAAATAAGAGAAAGTGTTAAAAATGACTAAGGATAGTAAAAAATAAAAGGAATGACTACATATTTGTAACCCCAGAATTCTCTTAGTCTCTAGCTTAGTCGTGTCATGGACACGTGAAAATACGGGGATCACGGGGTGGCTCGAGGTTCGATATGTTTCAACATTGGTTTGTGTGTCGACATATTTTTAAAATAAAACCTTATTTTAATATATTTTGAAATTAATCGTATAAAAATAATTAATTTTATTCAAATTTTAATAATTTGGGTGTTTGTAGTAATCAAAAAATAATTTGATTTGAAATATGGTTTAAATTAATTAAACATAATAAATTAAAAGATTATTAATTTGAAAATAGAGTCACCAAATTATTTTAGAAAAATTAGTAAGATGTACATGTAGAAATGTACTTTATACTAGAGTTTACATAAGGAGTTCGTTATTTGGTTACGTTGGGGAAAGAGATTTCGCGCTATATTCTCTACGCCCATAGAATGACGATTTTATTTATATAGTAAATGTTTGGCTATCAAAAGTTTTATTTATAACATTTATTTCCTTTAATTAGTAGTCCAGTGGTCCTAAATAAGAATAGGTATAGATTGCGTAAATAATCGCACAATGTTATTTAAAAGGGGGTGTTTGTGATTGCGTTGATATAAGATAGAGTAAAAAGCCTGCAAAAATATCATAAAAGTATTAGAATTTAAAAATAAATTCTAAATGGGGCCTTAGCCAAAATATATGTTTGAGAAATATCCCAAAATATTTAAAAATTATTTGAAAATAGATTGGGGTTCCAAATTAAAAAAAAAAAAAGATTTTGAAAAGTGGAACCAAACAGGCCTTAGGATCGGAGTCCTAGGGCTTTGGTTCATTTGTATCGATTTGGGATCGGACGGGATCGGTCTGGACCGAAGGTGGTTTGGATTGGGGCACGGGACACTCAGTCAAGGAATCGAAGGGTTCGGTTTGGGATTTGGGAGACTCGGTCTAGGTATCCGACTGAGGATTATAACTTAGCACCGAGAGTTCTGACCTAGGACCGAGACTCTCGGGGCTTACGAACGAGAAAGCTAGATCTGGGACCAAGACTATTATACCTAAGACCGAATGAGTTTCAAACAACTAATATGTATGTAGGGATCATAATCCTAACCCTAAACACAATCAATTGAACTCTATAACAATTGATTTTTCAAAATGATTTTTAGAGGAAAATTTGGGAACTTTTGATTTAGGCCATCTCATGGTCTAATTATTATTCAACTAACTTTGAAATGATGTTTATAGTCTAACACAATCAAAACAAGAACATCAATCAAGCTCTGTAACAATTTTTAAAACTGAAATTCAAACTTATTTTTTCAAAAATTTAGTTGGATCAAACATGATCGGGATGTTTATTTTATGATTTGGAAATCATCCTAACATGTTTACAAACATGTTATAAAACTATTTGAAGCTTAAAGCTCAAGAACACAAAACTCAAAATTTCTAAATTTTAAAATCAAATATGGGTTTTTTCAATTAAATTTGAATTGATGAAATCTCTTTCGACAGAGAGCTTAGAAATCATCTAGGGAATGAATTCAATCAATGAAAACACAAAATTGAATCCTAATCAAGATCAACCCAATCAAACTTGAAAAATAAAATTTTAAATCCTAACTTGAATTACATTAGGTCTGGAAGCTTACAATTGATTGGAGAACACTCGAATGATGTGCAAGAAGCTTTCCCAAGCCCTAGATCGAAGCTTAGATCGCTGGAGCAAGTTCTACAAAAAAACTAATCGAAAAAATTCTTTACGGATCTTCAATAAGGCTTTAATGTTCGGATTTTGTTTGATGGATTAATATAAGTTCTCCTAGTGGTTATTTATACCCAAGCTAATTCAGCGTCATTGATGAATTCAACTTCATTTTGGATTTCGAAATTTCTTCTTCTTTGTTCTATTTTGTCCTCGGCAGTCTAGCTAGGGTATAGGTTTTGAATTCAAAGTTTAAGAGTAATGATGGTGAGGGAGATACGTGTTCGTGGTTGAAATATGGAGGGATAATGAAGGAAGATGGAGGAAATAAGTTTTCTAGAAGGTCGTGGGCTTCCGGCGTTCGCAAAGGAGACGCACAAAACGACGTCATTTTGATAAAAATGAATGCTCTATTGTGTTCCGTTGGAATTTTGTCACTTGCTGGCGATTGGGATAACGGGGTTAGCGATCCCGTTAGTTGATCCGGTGTCGATCGGGAGCACGCGAGTTTCCGCTACAATGGGGTGTGTGGCTTCTTCCTAGGCGCTATATGAAAATCCAGCGTTGATTTGATGGATATGGATCTTGCTACAAAATTTAAACATAATTTCTTCCACATGATTATCATTTTATATTTTTAATAAAAGGGTTATTTGAAACCGAATTTTTAACCCTCTTTCGTGATTTTCTTCACCAAATTAATACACAAAAATATTTTTGACAACATCATAAAAATTATGTTAATTTATTTTATTTTTGGGTGATTTGTGGTATTTTGAGGGTATTTATTTAATTGCTTTAAGCCATAAATTATACATAATTTATGTTTAAAATCATAATGAAGTAATTTCAACCCCTTTTTGGTTTAATTTGGGTAAAATAAATACAATATTTTAATCTCAAATTATATTTGAATTTTTTAGTTAATTTTTCTAATTAATGTTTAGTTATCACAATAATTAATTCTACTTTAATTTTAATCTCTTTTTGGCTATTCTAATATTTTTAAATTCAAAATATTATTATAAATTGGGGTATGCTATATTTTCATGCTTATAGAATTCCCCTCTTGAACCAAGTTTTAATAAAACAAACTTCTATTTTGGAAAATGTGGGTTCGAGGTTTGAATATTCTGAAATTTATATTCTACTAATAAAGTTTAATGATAGAACCTGGATGGCACTAGATGCTGGGAATGAATCATGATAATGATTCATAAGTTAGATTGTTAGGCGACCATTCATCGGTTGAATCTTGTTTGGAGATAAACTATCATTAGTTTTATGCGTGCTGGGGTGGGTTAATTAAAGACTCTAGTTGGAGATGAATTATTATAATAACCCTACCATAATAATGATTGATAATGCTTATCAAGAGATAAGGCTTGATTGGGGAGTACTTTTATGCAAGTAAGACTTCTTTTTTGATGTCTATCAACAAATTGGACTCTCATGGGGTATACTCTCCTAGAAATAGTGATAATAATCACTCTATGTCCATCACAAGATGGAATTTTCCTTTGAAAAATGGTCATAATAATGACTTCCATGGATGTCTATCATGAGATAGGTCTCACTCTTTGGGGAATGGTGATAACAATCATTCTGAGGGAATAGTTTATGACAATGACCAACATAGATGTCTATTAAAATAGGGCTTTAAGAATCATTATAATGATCTATTGTTCCTTTCAACAAACAAGGCTTTGGAGAGGTCTTATACATAGTGACCTTCACAGCTTGTTGAAAAATCATAATTCAGTTGGGAATTGTTTACAAGAGAATTTTCTATGATTGAAAACTTATATTTTCTAGTTTTGAAGAAATGTCCTTCGCAATTGGGTGATCAAACGGTTGTGTTGAGGGGTGCTTTGGATTTAACGTGACAAAATATTCTTCACAACCGGATTAAAATCGTCGACTTCCAAGGAACTTCTATCACTTAGGGAATATTTCAAAAGTTCCTTTGTCCTTTTTATTTTATGAAGTGACCTTCACAACTGGGTAAAACATTGACTGTAGTTTTGTAATCTTTCACCACAAGGAAGGGATGCATGTTACTTCTTCATTCTTTAAGGTGCCTTATTTATTTATGACTTGGCGGAGCTTTAAAAAAAGCTACTTGGGGATGGACTATTCCTAATTCTGTCTCAAATGTTGCTTGAAAATAGATGAAACTTTGATCCTTATCCGACAATCATGGAAACTTGAATTTGAAATGTGTTCGGGGTTAAGTTAGGGGAATTATGCAATTGGTAGAGATTATCTCACTTAAAGAGCCAAAGTTACTTTTTCTCATATGTTAAGATATAGATGATAAATTCAATCTCGTGTAGATGATTATACAAACTCTTAACTTGTAAGAAAGGTGACCAAGAGGTGAGGTCGCCATATTTTGATTGTTTTTTCCATGGGCCGCAATTCTTCGAAAGTCTAATTATTCCTAGTATAGTTGTAGAGAGAGTTTCAACTTTCTTTCTTTGAGAAATTTCTTGGCTTCCGGGGTGTATCTAGAGAATTCATACGTTTTACTCTTGCAATAGTCATAAGGACAGCTGCCCGAGTGAGCATAAACAATAATTTTAACACCTCAACCTACACGGGAGCATTTATATTTTTTGGTTCCAAGGATATATTTGGTTAGTTGATACGTTTCGCTCTTATAATAGTTATCAGGACAACCACTCGATTGAGCATAAATGATAATATCACCTCAACATACGGGGAGCATATATTATATATATTATATACATAAATAGATTTTTGAAGTCTTGAGTCTAACTCTATTTGTTTTCTTGTACAAAAGGAAATGAGGCGTCCTTTATCAAATTGCGGCTTTGCCTTGGTTTTTGGGGTTTATTCTAGTTCTTTTTTCAAAAGCCTTTCATAAAGGGTTAATTTTCTGGATAATCGCATAGCACGAAAACAAACATATTAAGAATATTCATCGATTATAGTTTTCTAGAAACTCGGGGTTATATTCGGGAGAATAATCACTATTAGATTATCAAAGTTGTTATTGGGTTTTGTCACTACTTATATCCTAAAATCTTTGTCGCCGATTGGTAGAAAGAACCAAGGTTTTTAATGTCTTTTGACTTTATGTGAGACAGAACTAGGAATAGATATTCCTTTCTTTATTTTTTTTTTGAGCTAAGACCGAACCTATATATAGGCTGCCTACGTATCTTCCTTTTGTTCTTGATATATTTATTGTTATTCTTTTGGAAGAATCAGGTCTCACATATTTCTCCCTTTAAATGACGTAGTTATACAAAACTAGAGGTCGATTAGTCCATTCGAGGTTGGGGACTAAACCCGTTTTAATCATGATAAGGTTGGATTATGAGCCGTCATAATCCTGGTAAGGTCGGATTGTGAGTCGTCATAATACTGGTAATTTTGGATTGTGAGTCGTAATTTGCGCGGGTTGATATTAATCCTAATATTGTTTTAGTGCGTCTAGATTTCTTGGAGCAATAAATTCTTCTCCTTCAATTGTAGATAGGCGAACTTCACCTCTAAAGATGATTTTCTTAATTAGAAAGGGTCATTCCTATCGTGGTCAGAACATGCCCCTTAGGGTCTAACAGTTCTCAGGTTCGTTTAAGCACCAAGTCACCTTCTTTTAGGTTCATGGGCTTTACCTTTTTATTAAAGGTATCGGCCATTCGTTTCTGGTAAACCTTGGATTTGCATAACGCATCCAATATGTGGTCTTCCATTAATGTGAACTGGTCATATCGAGATTTTACCCAATTTTCTTCATTGACTTGGGACTCCAAAAAAACTCTTAGTGTAAGGATTTATATCTCGATAGGTTGTACGACATCCATACTATATACAAGAGAATAAGGAGTTTCGTCTGTCGAGGCCCGAGTAGTCGTACGATATCCCCACAAGGCAAAGGACAATTTTTCAAGCCAATCCTTGTATGTGCTAGTCATCTTTTTTAATGATCCTAATCACATTTTTGTTAGCCGCTTTGACCGAGCCGTTAGTTTGGGGTCGATAGGGCGATGATTTGTGGTGCTCAATTTTGAACTCTTTGAACAATGATAAAAAAATTTCTTGAAAGTGTCTCCCATTATCTGAAGTAATTGCATAAAGTATCCCGTATCTGGCTATGATATTGATAAGAATGAATATTTCCACTTGAGTATATTTCAGAATTTTATAAGACGCTTCCTCGACCCTTTTAGGAAAATAGTAGATAACTACGAGTATGAACTCATGTTCATTTCACGCATAAAGATAAAGTTTTCCAATGATATCAATGCCCAATGTGAAAAGAGTCATGATGATGTCATACTATAAAGAAAAAATGATGGTGTATATTTTAGGTCAGCATAGATCTGACACTAGTAACAACTTTTTACATAGATGACACAGTCATTTTCCATGTTTTTCCAATAATACCCAAGATAGAGTATTTTCTTGGGAAGGGATAGTCCATTCATGTGTCTACCATATACTCCTGCATGTACTTCTTCTATGATAAGTCATGCTTCGGGACCATCGACGTAGAGCATGTTTTGACCATTAAAAGATCGTATGTATAATTTGTTAGTTATCCAAGCATAATTAGAGGAATGTTGGCGCATGGCTCTTCATTCCTTAGCAAAAAAATGAGACGGATACTCTCCATACTGAATGTATTTTTGAAGAATATCAAACCATGGTTTAGTGGGCACTTGAATAGAGACTACCATTCCAATTTCAAAATTGGGCTTATGTTTCTGCTGAATTTTCAAAGGTTTGACCTTAATACCAACAGGGATTTGAGTCATAGCAGCTAGCATAGACAATGCATCAGCAAAGCGATTTTGAATTTTTGGCACGTGAACGAAAGACATGTGATCGAACTTGACAATAAACTAGATTAGGTAGGTATGATAGGGTTTAAGGTTTTCTCCTTGTACTTACCAAGTTCTTTTGACCTAGGATATAATCAGGTTAAAGTCGCCAACTAAGTCTAGTTTAGTTGCTCCTTATTCATATGCGATTTTGAGACCTAAGAGACATGCCTCATACTCGGCCTCATTGTTGGTTACAGAATATTCTAACTTAATAGAGATGGGGTTATATGTTCCTTTAGGATCTATTAAGAGAATTCCAATTCAATAGTCATGTTTTGATGAAGCTCCATCAAACATTAACTTCCATGTGTCTGAAGTAACATACATTATGTTATCATCTGAAAAGTCGAATTCATAGGAATGTTCAAATGTGATATGTTGATCATCCAGGAAGTCTGCAACAATGCTTCCATTAAATATTTTTTAACTGTATACGTTAAATCGTATTCAGAAATCATCTTCATCCATGTAGTAAGACTAGGCAATAACAGCGTTCGCTAAAACAAATAATGGATTGGATCCAACCTGGATACCAGCTTGATATGGTGGGCTTACATATAATGTCTCAGTCTTTTGGTGACTCATGCAAGTACCCAACATACTTTTTCAGGTGTAAAATGGTTTAATTCGCATCCCGTGATTCTCTTGCTCAGATAGTAAACGACAATCTCGAGCTTATTCTCATTTTTTTAGCCAATAGACTGCCCATTGTCGAATCTGACACTGTGAGATAGAAATTAAGGGAAAACCAGGCCTTGGTGGCTTTAGGACCGATGATGACTTTATATAGTCTTTGATCTTGTCAAATGCTTATTGACAAGTTTCTTCCCACTAAAAGTTCCAACTCTTTTTCAATAACTTGAAAAGGAGATCTCAAGTAAGGATCAATTTTCTAATGAACCGACTAATGAACTGGATTTTGCCGAGGAAGTCCTGGACATCTCTTTCATTATGAGGGGTAGGCATAGTTTTAATTACCTCGATTTTGGATGGGCCGATTCCTATTCCTTGTTGGTTAATAAGAAAACCTAACATTTTACCAATATTGACTTTGAACGCATACTTCTTTGAGTTTAATCGAAGTCGGGATTTTCTAAGTCTTTGTAAGAATTTGTCCAAGTTGGGAATGTGTCCCTATCGATCTTTAAATTTTACGATCATGTCTTCTATATACACTTACACTTTTTTGTGGATCATGTCGTGCAAGATCATAGTTATTTCTCTTTGGTAAGTAACTCTGACATTTTTAAGATCAAAGGGCATGAATCTGAAACAGAATGTGCCTACCTCTATGATAAAGATAGTTTTCTCTTTTTCCTCTTCAGCGATTAAGATTTGGTTATATCCTAAAAATCTATCCATGAAAGACAATAGTTGATTGTCTACGGCGTAATTGACCAGAATGTCGATATGAGGTAAAGGAAAACTATACTTAGGGATTGCTTTGTTCAGATCACGGTAGTCTACACACACGTGCATCCTTCCGTCTTTATTTAAGACAAGAACCACATTGGCAATCCATGTGGGGTAGTCCACAGTTTCAAGGAATCTTGCTTCCAACAGTTTTTGAACTTCTTCTTTTATTTTGGCTATAATCTCAATTTTCATTCGTCTTAACTTTTGTTTGATGGGTTTAGCCTCTAGATAGTGAGGAATATGATGTCGAACAATATCAGGATCTACACCGGGCATATTCTTACAAGACCATGAGAACACGTCTCTATTGAATTTTAACAATTCTATCATTTAATGATGTTCGTCATCACTCAAAATCTATCCAATCAATACAATTTGAGGATCGTCTTTCATATTGAAGTTTATTAAGATTATTGTTTCAGCAGCAAAAAAAAAATTGGTCCTCATGTTCCAAAAAGTTTTTCATTTCAAAATTGATATTATACTGAAAGGAAACATCATTATCTGACTTATATTCGAAATTATACTCTAGTATTTTATTGGACGCTTTATTACAAAAAGTAGATGACATCCCATCAAGATTGTCATTACAGACTTCTTTATTTATTACAACATCAGACACTTTTTCACAATGAGAAAGGGGTGTATTGTTGCCATCAACTCTTAGGTTGATCACATGAGCTTCGTTAGTAGGTTTGGAGAATCGTTCTCACAAGAACTTTCATCATCTGTGCCTTTTTCGGTCACAGAGGAGTCAACTCTAACCAACTTTTCCAGGGTTTTGTGCCAATAAATAGTCCTTTTCCTTTTCTAGAATCCTTATAACCTATCGGAGTATATCCAATACCAAAGTCATCCAAGTCATAACAAGACCATGTAAAAGAAGGCATGTCAATAACATTTGGTCCTAGACCCATTCCTGGAAAATATCCTATTTTTTGCATAAGACGCATAGACATGACACTATATGGTATAAAGTCAGGAATATGAGATGAATCATGGTCTTGCCTAAATATAGGACAACTATCAAATCCACTTAACTCAACCTCTAGGTTAGTGAAATAATTTGATCCAACAATGGTTTTGATGTACTTCTCACTTTTTATGGTGATAAGTTTACCGTTAGCCATGAACTGTATTTTCTAATGTAAAGTGGAGGCCAAAACCATAGCCTAGTGCAACCAAGGTCTTCCCAATATTAGGTTGTATGATGGTTGAATATTTATTACACAAAATTCTACCTCAAATGGTATATCAGCTACGTAAATCATTGTTCGGAAGCTGCCCATAATCTCGACGAGAATTATCAAAACCTTGGACACATAGATTTGATGGAATAATTTTATTAGTAAAGATGTTGATTTCTTGGAGAGTCCTCCATGGACATATGTTTAGTGTTGAATCATTATTGATTAGGTCATGGGAATGAATTTATATGTCATCTTTATAGAAATCTAAGGTTCCTAATGTGTTTCATTAGGAGCAGATAAATCTTTATCCTCGAAACCTATTATGTTGATTTGTGAGGTTGCTGAAATGCTTCCAACCAACTCTTCAGGAGTTGTGTTACTTGGTATACTAGTTTTATTACCTTATTTAGCATGTTCTACATGTGTTCTATAGAATTCATTATGATTTCCCAGATGGAAATAGTGGCATTTGTCTTTCTTAATTGAGTAAGAAGACTATCGCCCGAGTTTTGAGCACTTGGCTTATTTTTCTTTCTTGGGTCATTAGATAGTCCAAGAAGATTATCCATATTGGAAAGGACTGTTTTCATAAAATTGGGATGGAAGACATATGCTCTTTGGGTTTCTAGGACTTCATGGCGTACATTTCTTCTAGGAGAACTTGTGCTAGGATTATTAGGAATCCATCAATTTCGAGACACCGTCGGTGGGGGTGGAATTCTTCGATCATCCTTTTTAGAACATGGATTGATCATATTGACTTTAAGATTATCAATAGGTTCATCCACGGATATCATATTCACCTAGTGATCGGGTAATGGATTTTCCACGATTTTAGGTTCAGAGATGATCTTCTAATCAATCAGGTCTTGACACTAATGATTAAGGGCAGTACATTTATCAGTAGAGTGACATTTCATATTATGGTATGCAAACCATACGCTTTTAAACTTTCCGAGGAACTCTATACCATCTTTGGGTGTTAAGGGTTTGATTAAATTTCTTTATTGGAGGAGAACAAAGGCTTGACTCAAGGTCATACCCAAATCTTCAAAAGTTCTGGGATGTCTCAGAGCCTTTGGTATTGACGGTTAAGATGTCATTAGGACATTTGTTTTAGCCATCATAGGTTTGCTCGGAGTTGGTTTAGGAGAGGTTAGATCTTTCCAGGAATCTATGACCTGATGAACATCGGTTTTGTCATTTCTTTCCTTTATAAAGGCTTTGTCAAGGTTATTACCCTTCTTGAGGAGCTTCTTCATGTTTTGGAAAATTTGAACGACGAATCCAACATAATATCGGTCATTAATATTATCTAAAATCATGTTGATTTGTATTTGTTCGCTGGGTAAAGAATTTATTTCCTTAGTAATAGCTTTCCATCTTTCGATGAAAACTGCAAATTATTCATTCTCGCCTTGTTTCACGTTTTTGAGATTCTTCTCAGGTCATTTTAAGCTAAGATGCATGCTAAAATGTTCTATAAAGGATGATGTGAGTTCATCGATAGTTTGAAGGGACGCTACTTTCTTTTGATGATACCAATGTAATGATGCATAATATTGTGGGAATAAATGGAGGGTTGCTTGTTCTCCTAGATGTAAAGGTGTCATAGTAATTATATATATTTGAAACAATGCGGAAGAGTCACTCTTGGCTATGTATTTTGTTAAAGATGGTAGTTTTATACCAAATGGGATGATTGCTCGTTTGACAGTTTTCATAGTATGTTTTCAATCATGGTGTTCATCGATGCTATCTTTGGTCAACTGATTTAGCTAATCCTGAAACTTGGCTTGATTGACATTTAGTTGAGCCATTTGGACCTCCTATTCCATGGGAGGAATAATCATAGGGTTAGCGCCTTCTTGGGCATTGGGGTTAACGTCGGAAACTTCTGGCTGGGTTTTAGTTGATCTATTATCATCATCTTTAGGTTCCTCATAAAGAGAAGCTTTTTCCATGTTATAACGAGTTTGAAGGTTAATCTTTATTGGTGTGACGATAAGTGGAACCATTGTTGTGGTTGTCGTGATGAGGATGGCTGATCCTAAATAGGAATAACAGGCTTGGTCATTAAACTTGTTAATATTGCCAACTATTATGTTACTTGTTTAAGATTTGCCTTTACTTTAGCAAACTCAATTGGAGATAACCTATCCTTATTAGTATTTGGAGTTCCTTCAGCCATTCTTGGCACACAAAACATCCAGTTTTGGGGTCTCTTCTTCGTGGTGCCGTATCGACTTGTTGCAGTGGTAAACTATAATTGCGAAGAGAAAGGTAAGGGTTTTTCTATGTAACAAAGTACAAAAGAATATGATATGAATCTTAGAGAATGAGGATCTATTTTTGTGATTCGATTAAAACAAACATAGAATCGTATATAAACATGCTCACAAAGTTTGTTAAAGACAAGACTCTTTTGTTGATATTTTATAGAGAGTCTAAAAGGGAAAAAACTCTTGACAGAAATTAAAAGCTTTAAGTCTAGCCTTAGTTTGTTTCGACATTAGCATCTTCTTCTGCTTAAGTTTCCTAAACTTTCTGTTAGATAAATTAGATAATTAATTAGTAATTAATTATCTAAAGAAATTAACCAAATCCATCATTTGTGCAGGATAAAAGGAATCCGGAAAGCCAAGAAGTTTGGTTTTCATCAAAACCAGAAATACAGGAATCGGTATAACCGAAACCGGCAGTTTTATCCCTTCCGTTTTATAAAAGATGGCACAGGCCGAATTATGTTCAGATATCTATCAAAAAGGAGCAACTAGTTATATGTTCGGTTCGGTAATGGAAATCGGTTTTACCACTCATCCCGGTTAACCGATGTTATAAAGACGACAAATCGGTCTTATTTAATTGGCTTTATATTTGGCTATCTATACAAGAAACGGAACCGGTAGTGGATCGGTTCGGCAGTGAAAACCACTTTACCACTCAGCATCATGATCGATAAATTCATCAGTTATATATGAAGAAGCAAATCGGTTCAGTAGTGAGAAATTGGTTTTACCGCTCAACTAACTAGTGAAATTATTGGTTTTTATGCTATGAAACGGAACCGGTAAACCGATTAGCCGTATGACCAGTAATATCTTCGGTTCTCTAATGAAGGCACAACAGGTACTCTGTCCGGCAATTTATTTGGTAAAATCTTCGGTTCTTATAAAAGACACAGAATCGATTATTTGACTAGTTTCTATCCTAGGAAGCGGAATCGGTAATGTCCATGCAACGGTAACTTGAATGGTTATTTAAAAAAAGGGTAAATTGGTATTATGATTGGTAGTTTAAACGGTCATATCCAAGAGGCGGAACTGATTTTATGCTAAGAAAGATTTATAATGTGAGCAACCGACAATTTCCCTTTTAGTGCAATAGAGAACAATTTCGATAATTACAGAATGGAGCCTTCACATGATCAGACAGTTTTATTGCCATTTTAATATAAGTCTAATGAAACCTTTTGGGAAGCAGAAACCTGCTAAAGAAAGATCATACTACATCTTTGGTATAAGTCCAATACAGTCTATTTGGAGCAGATATTTGTCACACTATTCAAGATAGCCTCATTAAAAGACAAAAGTGCATGATGATCTGCTCCTCGGAAATCATTAACCCAATTAATGGCCATGTTGACTTCTTATCAAACAAAATCAGAGGATATCCGAAGAATGTACTACAACGATTCTCAACCAATCAGATCCAAGAAACCATGTACTATCAAGGAAATATATCCGTTGAAGAAGAAGAATATGACCGTTGTCATATTCTCTACTTAAGAGACCTCAGTTTAACCGAAAAAGTACGCCACAACCTTTTAACAACCTGCTTGAATCTTACAACCTTGAAACCTTTTGAACTAAGAAGAATATGACCGTGATAGATTTTCACGTTTAATACAAATTCATTTATTCTATGTGAGTAGTGAGTGTTGTAAGTTGACAAAATCTGTTTCTGTTCAACAGAGTGAGCGTAGTAAGAAGTCGAAAACGAGCAGTAAATAAGCCTTGGGTGTTCAACATACGTATAGTAAATTGTTTGAATATTCTGAGTGAATATCCTTCTCAAAGTTTGAGAAGAAGGGGTGATGTAGGAGGTTTATCTTCGAACATCCATAAATCCTGTATTGTGCTTCCCTTTTACTTGGTGTCCTCTTGTTGTTGTCTAAACCGTTCTTGTGTTGCTTCAAGTTGAAGCGAACATTTCCGCACTTGAACTCGGTTCAAGATTTTGTGACAACTTGCGTAGTATTGAGGCCGATATTAACCTCTAACAGGGTTAGTATTAACCGACGTGTTGTGTAAGCATTTACCCTAGTAAGACCCCAGTCTCCTTCGGTGATCCCGATCCTAACAAGTGGTATCAGAGCAGCTAGTCTCTATACTCAAGGAACCAGGCGTCAGCATGTCTTACAACAAAAAGCCATACTACTCGAAAGCAAAGACTTCGTTGATTGGAAGCTACGCATGCAACTGCACATAACCACCATGGACGATGAAATGATGTTCATCCTCTCTAATGGACCAACAAATATGGACAAGGAAAGGAGTGAATGGACAGTTGAGGACAAAAGAAGTGATATGATCAGCTTAATCAATTGAGGCGGGGCGCCTTTAACTTTTCAGCTTTAGAAACAGATGACCTTGAAGATCTCCGCAACTGACTAGCAGAGGAGACAGGGGAATGGTGGCAAGTTCGATTGGACCTTGCCTGACTCTGGAATCAACAATTCCAGAATCCTTCTTCGATGAGCTCTTAAGGCTGGTAGAGCTAGCCTCAGACTCATTCACCGTCTTGGTTCGTTTGGCTCCTGTAGACAGGACAGAAGCCGCTAAATGTTTAGATCGAGTGACAGACCTTCCTGCTGTCTGTTGACTCGAGGCTCCGGAAAGAGACTCTTTGGTGTTTTTCATTCGGACTAGGGTGTTTGCAATTGTAAAGACACTATACACCCTGGTCGGGTTGATTGGTTTGGAATGTTCCATTAGAACCCCCAAGTGCTCTAGCAATCTACTTATCTGAGCAGCAAAGTTAATACTCTTCTTGTTCTCCTGGTTAATTGAAAAGTAGAGGTTCTGGAACAGCGTTAAGGCCCAGTTGACCCGAATCCCCTTCGAGATGGCAAACATATAGTCAAACCGATCTTGACTGTAGAGATTGAATGACCCCGCCTTCCCCTGAAGCGCTTTCGCCACCACATCATTCAACAGAATGAACTGTGGTTTGAGAGCCTTTTTTCTCCCATTAAGTCGAATCTCCGATCCATCGGCAGAAAAGACCGTCTTCATTTCCTCCGTCACTGCCGCTGACAGATGTCGGTTGAACGTATGCCCTTCTAATGGAAGTTCAAAGAACTCTTCATATACCGCCTCGTCGAAATAAATTTCAGTTTCATTTATAGTTGCTACAATGGAACCACCCACCATTGTTGCAGACTTGAAGAACTCCCTCACTTCCTTCTCGTGGAAAATGAAAGGTCCTCCTAGATACTTTTCCAGACCGGAATACTCGAGAGATCTGAACATTTCGACCACCTCTTGCTGATCGAATGTGTAAACGGAAGGAAAATCCACCTACAAAGTACAGTGACCGAGCGTGATTCTCTTGTTTCCCATTTTTCAGAAGAATACGAACAAACAAACAAAGAACGAGGGTTTTTGAGAGAGAGAACCAAAGAAATCTAGGGTTCTTAGAAATATTGAGTGAGAAAAGTTTTCAATCTCATGCACAACTATCCTTATATAGACTGCCAAAAGTCACATAGGATAACCGTCGTTTTTCTTAGGGGTATGGCCCATCAATTAATATTAGACGTCCTTTCCAAAGAGTCATCATTATATTGAGGGTATATTATTCATTCTATTTTAACTTGAAAGACACGTGTCTTCATGTTATTAGCAGATGACTTTTTTAATGTTTGAGCGGGAAAATCAGATATCTCCTCACGTGGGACAGCTGTCCTTGACCAGTCTAATGAGCACGTAGTTAGACGTTTTTCTTATTCTTACTTCTATGAAAACTGAACGTCTATTAGACGCATGGGTCCATTAGACGCACACGTCTAATCTCGTGTCGTAAAGTACATATAACGTTTATCAGATGTCGACGTCTAATTACGCATGAACAACACATATTAGATGTGTGTTTGGTTAGACGTGAGCATCCACTTGCTCTAAACGTAAAAACGTCTAACGTCTATTAGACGTGTACGTCTAACCGCGCAGGTTATTCACCAAGACACAGACTTAGATGCATAGAGTGTGAACAAAAATACGTCTATGTACAAGTTTTTCAAACGACCTCGTCTGTTAGACCGATTAAGGTCATTCGTCTAAGTGTATCTTTAGTTCCAAAATATGTTTTCCCTCTCATTCTATGCATGTACAAAATGAATAACCAAGTGTTTTGAGGTCCTTCGGACCAAAAGTATTTTAATACAAAAACATAGAAAAACATTTAATCTTCTGGAATGGCAACATCCATTGTTGATCTTCTGAAATGTATACTCAAAAGAGTATTCTCCGTGCTTCCTTCCTGCAGCCCTACTACATCACCTACATAAGAAACTATTTACAAACTTGGTACCCATATTCAATTGGGTCCTCGATCAATTAGTCCCTTAGGAATCCATATCTGACATATTATAATGGATTTCCCATGTTGTGTTGTGATTAATGCGTATGATTTTGACTTAGCATACGACTTTCTACTAGTCACTGATCCCTTAGCTTTTGAAGAAGAATTTCTTTTAAAACTCCTTGACTTTGAGTCAGATTTTAGGTTGCCAGACCTGTTAGCTGCTTCTAACTTATTTTTCGGACAACTAACAGTTGGCGGAACATAAATAATTTTATTCTTAAAAGCTACTTCTTCATGAATGGGATCAGATTCACTGTCAGTCAGACTTCCTTTAACAAAGCTTATTGACTTAAGTTTGTCATTCGATGAGTTTGACTTTTTGCACGACAGGTTTAAGTCATTTCCATCAAATCTTAGACCAGATCTAGATCTAGTAGGTTTTAACATGCTGATTTGATATTTGACAGCTTCTCCAGACATTGTCCATGCACTGATAACATAGTTTAACCTCTTGCTTTCAACTGAAATAGTTTGAATCTGTTCTTTGAGCATCTCATTCTCAGATGAGATCTCTACAACTTTCTTTTCAAAAACATTTGATTCAAGATTTTGAGGTAAAATTGGTTGAGATACTTCAGGTGATGATTTTGTTTCATTTAGGGATTCTTCTAGCTTTCTGCACTCTATGACCATGTCATTTAGTGCAGCTACCAGTTGTTCCCTTGAAAATCTTTCAGAAGAGAAGTCAAATACCTCAGTTTCCTGAGTCTGTTTTTCATCTTCTCTTGCCATAAAGTAAGCCACTTATTCGTCATCACTATCACTGGATGAGAAGTAAGAGTCACGAATTCTTCGTCTGTTCTTCCCATCTCCTGCCATAAAAGCCTTCAGATCCTTTTCATCATCCTTCTTATCTTCACGCTTAGGCTTCCGGCATTCCGATTGGTAATGACCTGCAATACCACAGTTATAACATTTAACATTAGCCTTTGATTTCTTAGTATCATTGGAATTTGAAGAGCTTGAGTTAGGATTGTTCTTCTTCATGAAGTCGCCAAACTTCTTCACGAAGAGAGACATGGCATCGCTGCTCAGTTGCTGTGCTGCCATCTTCACATCAGAAGTTACTGGTGGCTCTTCAGCAGTCACCAATGCTTTTCAATGAAAATGGATGTGGATTGATCTTCTTCCATCCTACAGTTCAGCTCGAACTCGTAGACCTTGAGATCAGCAAACAGGTCGAAGAGAGAGATCTTGTTGAGATCTTTGGATACCCTTATAGAAATCGTCTTTATGTCCCATTCCCTTGGAAGAGCACGCACGACCTTAATAGCAAGCTCTCTGTTGCTATAGGTCTTGCCAAGAATAGATAAGGAGGAGACAATCTGGCTGAATCTGGTGTCGAACTGATTCATTGTTTCACAAGGACGCATCTTGAAACTGTCAAACTGTTGAGTGGCAACCATGATCTTGTTTTCCTTGGTTTTCTCGTTGCCCTCATACTGTTGGGTGAGTCTATCCCAGACCTCTTTAGCAGTATCACACTCGATAATGTAGTTGAACATGTTGTCATCGAGAGATTTGTATAGAACATCAAGAGCCATGTTGTTGAGGTTGTTCTGCCTCTTTTCTTCACTGGTCCATTCGAATTTCTCCTTATCGATCTTTATAGGACCCTCTGTGATTACACTCCACATGTCGTCATGAAGAGAAGAAAGATGTGCACGAACTCTCTTCTTCCATACGATATATTTTTCTCGGGAGAAAGTTGGAATGGCGGTTGCACTAGCATCTTTGGTTATGGTCAACATTCTTTAGGAAAAGCTTGTGAATAATAATAAGGCTCTAATACCAATTGATAGAATCAGCTTAATATATAGAGGCGAGGGTAAGGCTATTGTGAAGGCTTAGGAAAAACGGTTTGATAGAAATCCTGTTAAGGATTTAAATCATTTTCTATTTTGCACAAACCCTTGCAAACACTTGAAACATAATCAAGTGCGGAAATGTTTACATAGGTTTGAAGCTTAGGATCAATAATGAGAAGATGACAGAAAGAAACAACACAACTGTTTGTTTATGGATGTTCGGAGCAAACTCTTCTACGTCACCCCTTCTTCCAACCATTAGAAGGATTCACTATAATATGCTTTAAATCAAATACAGTTTGCACGAATAGCTCACTGTTGAACAGAATAGACTTTGTCCAACTTACAATATGATGAAGAATATCACTAAGCTAAAACGATACTTTAATTCTAACTCTCTCTTGATTAACACATAGTAAAGCAAGAAAGCATCTGACAGTTTTGATAGAATAATCTGAGTATCAATAGATCGATTAATTGTCTGGCGGTTCGTCCGTTGTCCTTGAGATTCTTTAAATAAGGAGCAGGTACCAACGGTCGAATCTTCATCATGACACATGGCGAGCTTCCATTGGAACGCCTCCATAGTACACAGCAGACTCTGAGCACAAGGATCGTGGCCGTACCCACTAGTAGTGCGCCGAATATTCTTATGCGATGTACCTGCAAAACAAATAGTGTGAAGGATATTCGCTTACGTGGCATTGGTTGATTGGTTGCAATAGGCTGTCGTACTAATCTTCACTAGAAAGTGGAGGAGGAGTAGCGTACAGGTAGAGCACATGGGTAGGCAGGTACTAGCTTCAAGCAACTACTTAAGCATGGCATTAGACGTATTTTAATTAGACGATCTCGTCTAATGAAATCAGATGTCCCCGTCTAATAACAGGATCCATTAGACCACCCGGTCTAATGGGATTAGACTTCTCGTCTAATTACAGTTCACTTAAGACTAATCTGAAGGAGTTAGACTGCACGTCTAACTTTCACTACTTAGACTACACGTCTAACTTTCACTAGTTAGACTACACGTCTAACTCTCACATTCCATTAGACTCCACGTCTAATTACGATTCCCTTCAGACTAGTCTGAAGGAGTTAGACTGCACGTCTAACTTTCTCTTTCCATTAGACTCCACGTCTAATTCAGCTAGTTAGACTGCACGTTTAACTCCGCTTGTTAGATTGCACGTCTAACTCCGCTAGTTAGACTGCACGTCTAACTCCGCTAGTTAGACTGCACGTCTAACTCCGCTAGTTAGACTGCACGTCTAACTCCGCTAGTTAGACTGCACGTCTAACTCCGCTAGTTAGACTGCACGTCTAACTCCGCTAGTTAGACTACACGTCTAACTCAACTAGTTATACTACACGTCTAACTCAACTAGTTAGACTGCACGTCTAACTTCGCTAGTTAGAATGCACGTCTAACTCAACTAGTTAGACTGCACGTCTAACTCAACTAGTTAGACTGGACGTCTAACTCAACTAGTTAGACTGCACGTCTAACTCAACTAATTAGACTGCACGTCTAACTCTGTGCATCTAATGCCAAATTGGTCTAATGAACCACATTAAGACCACGTCTAATAAAGTCTGATTTCGAATACATCTGGACCAAAGACAATTAGACGCATGGATTAAGTTTAATATCCATTCATCATCAAAATTCCAATAGTCAAACTACAACATTGACAATATCTGTACAAATGCCATCTAAAAAACTCTATATAGAAACACATTTGCCAAGATCAAAGGATGTACTACTAGAAAAGAAGTGTGGGACACAGTCATCCAGCTTCATGAAGGAAATGAGCGAACCAAAGAAAACAAGATAATGGTGTCCACTCGAAAATTTGAAAATATCAAGATACGCCCGAAGAAACAATGAAGAAATTTGGTGACAATTTCTCAAGTGTTGTGAATGAACTCTCACTTCTTGGAAAGAAATACGACAATAAAGAGACGATTGTCAAAGATCTAAGATCGCTTCCTAGCGCTAGGGATATCAAAACCATGGTGATGAGAGAATCAAAAGGTGTTCACAAAATGAAGTTGCATGATGTCTTTGAAGATTTGAAGGCATATAAGTTCGAGATGAACTCAAGAAATGAAGATGAAGCGTCAGCATCAACAACTACCAGAGATCTGGTGACCTCCGTGGAACCGGCAGCTTCTATACTTGTCAAATCGACTGAACAGTTCAGCAATGATGCAATGGTCATGCCAGCCAGGAAGTTCGGAAAGTTTATGAAGAAGAACCAACCCACAAACTTCTACAACTACAACTACTCTAACGGTAACAAAGCTAACGTTCATTGTTTTAATTATGATGCCTTAGGTCACTACAAGTCGGAATGCCGGAAACCAAGAAGGGACGACTGAAAGCCAATCGAACAGAATCAAATGGAAGATCACTAATCAAACAGTGAAGGCAAGGAGATTCAAAAGGCATTATTAGCTGATTATGGTGGAAGTCAATAGGCACATAGCGACTCAGACAGTGATGATGAAGGAATCAGATGTCTTATGGAAAACAAGGAAGAGGTATTCGACTTTGCCTCTAAGGAATTCACCCGAGAAGACTTGATCACTGCACTCAATGACATGGTCATTGAGTATAGGAATTTGTTAAATCTCATACCAACATGGAAAAATACTCAAACCGGTGGAACTATTGAACTATCCTCTGAGAATGAGAAGCTCAAGGAGACTGTCCAATCATTGACTAAAGAAAATGAAAGGACAAAATACGTGATTGTTGCATGGAAGAGATTTGGAGATGCTGTGAGCCAGATGACAAGTCATTAAAGACTCTATAATTGCAATTTTAGTCTAGGCTATGACAACAACAATCCAGATAAGTCTAAATCTTCTAACTGCAAAGAGTTGAAACTCAGTAAAGATAAGCTGCCATTCATAAACTTTGTCAAGAGTACATCAACCGACAGTGAAGTAAGTCACGATTCAAAACTGGCAAAAGAATAAACATATGTAGGACAAACCGACAAGTCGCGATGGCTCATTCCTGAGAGAAGGAAAGCCAACCGGCCGGTTAGGCAAGAACATGATAGAAAGTCAGAAAAAACTCATTAAAGATCATCACCACCACACAACGAGGTATTCAAAGGCAGACAGAGTGATGTCAAGCCTGATATAAGTAGAACTATTAAGACTTTACAGGGAGATTTATTCGATTAATTCGAGAATAGATTCCCAAGGGACTAATTAAACGTGGACCCAATTAAATATGGGTACCAAAAGGGTGTAAATAGATGTATTTTTTACGGCAAACAGATTAAACGCTTGGAGAACTCGGAATGGTACTTGGATAGCGGATGCTCTAGGCACATGACATGAAACAACAAGTTATTAACTGACATTGTGAAAGAATCCGGTTCAAAGATCATCTTCTGTGATAACTCTAAGGATAAGTCTGTGGGCAGGGGTAAGATTGTCCATGGCAACTTAAATATAAATGATGTATTACTTGTTGAAAATTTATGTTTTAACCTACTTAGTATCAGTCAAATGTGTGACATAGGATATACTGTTGAATTTCACAAACAAGAATGCTTAGTTAAGAATCAATAGGGTAGTATTTTGTTATCAGGGCATAGGATAGGAAACATTTACAAAGTAGACTGGAAAGTTATATGTTCTAAATCTATATACATGATAACTAAGAATGATCAAAACTGGCTCTGGCATATAAGATTAAATCACTTAAACTTTAAGACAATCTACTACATTTGCACTAAGGAACTAGTTCAAGGAATTCCTAATATGAAGTTTTCAAAAGATAAAGTTTATTCTGCGTGTCAAATGTGCAAACAAATTAAATCAACCTTTAAAAGTAAGGGAAACATTCAATCTAGCAGATGCTTAGAACTTCTTCACATGGATCTTTTCTGACCTATTAAGGTAACATTCCTAGGAGGAATGAACTATACTATGGTAATTATTGATGACTACTCTAAATATACTTGGGTTATTTTATTAGTTTCTAAAAATCAAGCAACTCCAAATCTGATTAAGATGCTTAAAAGAGTACAAAATGAAAAATCTTTACGTGCCAATAAGATCAGAAGTGATAGAGGCAGTGAATTCATTAATAGAACATTAACGTCATATCTTGAGGAATCCGGTATTAGACACAAGTTGTCTAGTGCAAGAACTCCTCAACAAAATGGAATAACTGAGAGGAGAAATCAGACCCTCAAGGAAGCTGCAAGATCCATGATAGCCGATTTGGGTGTTGCTCAAAATATTTGGGCAGAATCTATCAATACTGCATGCTATACTCAAAACCGATCCATAATAAACAAACGTCTTAACAAAAAGCCTTTTAAAGTATATCGTGACAAAGTTCCTAATATCCGGTATTTTAGGATCTTTGGTTGTAAGTGTTAAATCCATAACAATGACAAAAATTATTCAACCGCTTTCGACGCTAAATCAGATGTTGGTATCATGATAGGTTATTCTGAAGTTAGTAAAGCATATAGAGTATACAATAATAGGACTCTAACTATTGAAGAATCGTCTCACGTTGTATTTGACAAATCTGTTGAATGTAATACTTCTTCATCCATTGATTTATCTAACTGATTGGAAAACTTAAATATGCAATCTGATAGTGAAGATGAGGTTTCGGTCTATAGAAGATTTGTTTATGACCAAACGGTTAATAAAGCTGAAGTTCAGCAAGATCAAGCTGCTTCACAGCAGGAAGTTGACACCTCAAAAACTGCTGAGGAAACCGGTCGGTCAGAAAGCATTTCAGGACCGAACTTTAAATGGAACAAAAATCATCATCTTGAGATATTTAAAGGTGACCCCTCTACACCCATCGGAACTAGGCATCAATTATTAAAGAATATGAAAATTCTGTATTTATCTCAAAGATTGAACCAAAAAAGGTGGATGAAGCGTTGATGGATCCCGATTGGATTCTTGTAATGCAAGAGGAACTAAACTAGTTTGAGAGAAAAAAAAAGTCTGACATCTAGTTTCAAGACCAACTAATCAATCTGTCATTGGAACTAGATGGGTCTTTTGAAACAAACTCAATGAGAATGGTTTGGTTATAAGGAACAAGGCTAGACTAGTGGCCCAATGATACAAACAGGAAGAAGGCATTTATTTTGAATAATCATTTGCTCATGTTTCCAGAGTAGAAGCCATCAGAATATTTCTAGCATTTGCTGCATTTAAAAATTTTAAAGTGTTTGAAATGGATGTTAAGAGTGCTTTTCTAAATGGAATCATAAATATAGAGGTGTTTGTTGAACAACCTCCTAGTTTAAAAATTTTTCATTAATGAGTCACATTTATAGATTAGACAAAGATCTCTACGGTCTTAAACAAGCTCATCATATGACACACTCCAAAAGTTTATTTTTTATCACGATTTTACTATAGGATCTGTAGATAAAACCTTATTCAAATTTGAGGAAAATGAGCACATATTACATGTACAGATCTATGTAGATGACATCATTTTCAGTTCAACTAATCCAAAACTATGTGATAAATTCTCTAAAATAATGACTGACAAGTTCGAAATGAGTATGATGGGAGAATTGAGTTTCTTCATAGGTCTTCAGGTTCGACAGATTGAAGGAGGACCATTCATAAATCAGGCCAAGTACACGAAAACATTATTAAAGAAATTTGGAATGGAAAGTTGTTCCGCTACCCCAACCCCAATGAGCTCCTCGATCAAATTAGATAAGAATGAAGATGGTCAAAGTGTTGACATCACAGCATATCGTGGAATCATTGGATCTCTTTTATACTTAACAGCAAGTCGACAGGACATTTTATTTGCAGTTGGAATATGCGGAAGATTTCATGCTAATCCAAATCAGTCTCATTACACTGTTGCTAAAATAATATTGAAATATCTTAAGGGAACTCAAGATGTGGGACTGTGGTATCCGAAGGATTCCAGTTTCAATTTAACGAGCTACTCTGATGTAGACTATGCATGTTGCAAAGTTGATAGGAAGAGCACCAGCGGGACATGTCAGTTCTTAGGTGACCGGTTTGTTTCCTGGTACAACAAGAAGCAAACATTTGTTGCAACTTTAATAAAAGAAGTTGAGTACCTTGTAGCTAGCATTTGCTGTGCTCAACTCCTCTAGATCCAACAACAATTAAGAGATTTTGGCATTACAGCTGAGGAATCTCCGATTTTCTGTGACAACACAAGCGCCATTGCGATTACATACAATCCCGTGTTGCACTCAAGAACAAAACATATCAATATCTGACATCACTTCATCCAGGAGCATGTAGCGCAGAAATATATTCGGATAGAATATGTTTCAACCGAGCAACAAGTGGCCGATATCTTCACTAAGCTACTACAGGAATCTAAGTTTTCATATTTCAGAACCATTCTGGGTCTTGCTGATAGTAGCCAAATTATTCCTTTAAATACCAGCATGCATTTAGGGAGAAACCCCCTCACAAAAGGAATATTTTTCTCTTTGCATTCATGAAAAACCGGTCATGATCTCAGGGAGAAGCTCTTGCTTCTCAAACATATCATTTTAGTGGAAAAACCATGATATCGGTATTTTCATAAACTGACCGGCTTTCTCAAAATTCAGTATTTTTCTAAAATCTGTCGGACACTAACATTTATATCTTATGTGCATAAATTTATAAGGAAAAAGCCTAAGACAGATAAAACCGGATAGCTGCCTCCTCTTGAAACAAGTAAAATCATTCTACCAGAAATAAATGTAAAACTGAACCGCTTAAGTAAATCGACAAACCGATCGGTTATTTCTAATTGAACAATTACCTCCCAGTAAGATTTCCGGCTATAAGTGGAAGCGGTTTTTCTTCAGGATAAAATAACTGATCGCACTAATACCGACTTTATAGACAACTGGCCGATTCTCTACATGGAAATTTTGGTAGTCTCATTTCTCTTTCAAAATGGGCCAGCTGACCAGAGTTTATTAGTATATGTCTGAACATATTTCTTATGAAAAGTAAACAGTCATTCCTCAAACGACGTGAAGACCTATGTCTATCATTGTTCAAAAAGAAGGACTAACATCCTAGTAATAATCACATTTTTGGAAATACAAAGGATACACTCTTTTGTCCATTAGATGAAATTCCTTCTTATCCAATAGTCTCCCAAGTTGCCTCTAATATGAAACCAACCGTTAAACCGATGTGAAACCGATTCCACTCTTGCACACTACCGATCTCGCCTACATCGCAATTTCGGTATTTTCTCAGCTTCCCTGAAATAACAAAACTCTAATTATTATATGCAGCTGATGAGATTCGATCCATGGTTACCCGTGTGACAGACGGAAGTGCTTACCACTGTATTACACCACCTTGTTGTTATTTTTAAAACAGTTAATATACTTGATATGACTTAACAATTATATATATATATACTTTAACTTATATATTTAATTGAACTTAGTTTTATCCATTCATTATTAAAACCTTTCATAAATTTTAATAATTATATTCTAAAAATTTCTCTCTTTTAAATTATTTAAACTAAATATTCAAAACTTGGTAATTTTATAATTTTTTGTTAGTTATTTAAGTTGATTAGAATAATAAAATAGTTAATTAATACTACTACTTAATTAACTATTTCTACTTATAAATTTGATTATTTAGAATAAATCTTCAAAATCAGGCGAATTTTATAATTAAATAAGTTTTGGAATTATTGTAGTCTAACAATCCTAAAGTATTTCTAAGGTAAGAAAACTTAGACTCAAGAAGTGGCTTTGTGGGCATGTTAGCCACTTCAGACTGTTGATTGTCATATGCCATGTTCATCAGCAACCGACTGTCTAGATGCAATGCTGACTCTTCCCAGCTCCTGTCTTGATTTACCTGTATTCATAGACAATAATAGATTTGGTACCATTTTTTCTTTGGGTCTGTGGCTTATTAGTCCCTTGGAAATCCATACTTTGATTATTTTTATGGATCTTACGTTGTGTGTGAATACATTGTATTTGGCAGATTGCTCTCTGCCTGTTGATGATTCTTTAGCTTCAAAAGATGATTTTTGGTAAACATTTCTTGACTTCCTGTCAAGTTTTTTCTTGCCATATCAACTAGTGGTCCTTCTCTCAGGTTTCGGCCAGCTTGAACTTGGCTTAACATAAGTCATCTCATCCTTTGAAGTTAAATCATTGCAGCTTGAATCTGTTTCTTTATTAGTTAAACTACCCTTGACAAAACTCATTGTCTTAAGTTTGTCTTTTGTCGGGTTTAACTTTTCACAAGACTTGTCTGGGATAGCATTGTCAAATCCTAAACCGGATTTGCATCCGGCAAACCTCAACATACTCATTTGTTGTCTAACTGCATTTCCAGACTTCGTCCAGGTACTGGCCACATATGTGAATCGTTGGTTTTCATAAACAAAGTTTGAACCTTTTACTTGAGTTTCTCATTCTCAGATGAGAGCAAAACTATTTTGTTTTCAAAAAATTTTAGTTTTGAGATTTGAGATGAAGAAGAGTTAACAGTTTTATATTTTAATTACATCTCATTAAAAGAGTTTGACAACTTCTTGTACTCCATGACCATATCATTAAGTGCAACAGTTAAGTCATCTTTTGTAAATTCTTCAGAGAATAAATCAAATACCTCATATTTTTTCTCAGCCGTGAAGTAGGTATCAACTTTATCATCACTATCGTTGGATGATGATCGTCTGAATAGTTATTGGCCCATTTTCCCTTGCTTTCATCAACCATCAAAGCCTTCTGCTCTTTCTGGTTTACCTTTATTTGTTTGTTTCCCTCACACAGTTGGATCAACTTTTCCCAAATTTCTTTAGTAGAAGAGCACAACTTGATCTTACTGAACATATTCTTATCCAACGACTTATATAGAATGTTTTTGGCAACATTACTCAGGTTATTCATCTTCTTATCATCAGTCGTCCATTTGCATTTTGGCTTATCAATCTTTATCGGACCATTAGTAATAACATATCACATGTCGTCGTCTTGAGAGGCCAAATGCACCTCCATGCGTATCTTCCAATCAGCATATTCTTCGATGCAGAACATGGGGGGCTCGTTGATGAAAGGCATGATGATATTCGGATGCTTGAGAATAGAAACCAACTTCTCTGATACCACTTGTTAGGATCCGGATCGACGAAAGAGATGGGGTCTCGCTAGGGTGAATACTTACACACACGCTGGTTGATACTAACCTTGTTAGAGGTTAATATCGGTTTCTATTCTTCGCAAGTTGTCACAAACTCTTGAACCGAGTTCAAGTGCGGAAGTGTTTGTTTCAACTTGAAGTAACGAATAATCGGTTTGGAAGATTTAGAGAGTAAAGAAAACAAGATACAAGAGATATTTATGGATGTTCGGAGTAAACTCTCCTACGTCACCCCTTCTTCTCGACCTTGAGAAGGATTCTCTTCTCAACCTTGAAAAGAGTATTCACTATAATATTTGGTTAAATACAACACACTTGTAAACAACCTAGTCGAACAGTCAGGACTTAGTTGCTGCCTGCTTTCGAACTCCTAGAACACACACAACACTTGTTGATAAATACTCTATCAACTTACAAAGAACTTGATACAATAATTTTCGGTATGAATACACTCTCTCACAAAAATATGCTAAGATAAGAGCTTATAGAGAGTTTTTATTAACAAGAGAGCTCAGATGATCTTCAAGGTTCTTTTGCTTCTGTTCTTCCTTTAATCTTCATATATATCCAAAGAACAAATCAACGGTCATATTTTCTCCAACGGACACCGGTCCTTTTTTAATTTGCTTGGCTTCAGAATAGTACAATGGAGAAGATCTTCTTTCATCTTTTCTGTACTTGGATAGTAATAATCCAGGAAATCATTAATTGGTTTAATTATATCAGAGGAGCATTCAGCATACATTTTTGTCTTCTAATTGATCAGTCTGAAGTAGGCTGGAGCATACATTTTTGTCTTTTAATTGATTAGTATGAAGTAGGAAAACACATGCTCCTAAGAAGTCTTCATCAGACTTGCACGAATACTTTTAATAACCGGTCATGCTTCATTAAATAGCCGGAAGCATTTAATAACGGACGCGCAACCTTTATATAACTGGAACATTAAATACAAGACTCGCTTTTGGGAAGCCGACCGGTAGACCGATCTGGAAACTGATGTGAAACGGACCGACTAGTAAACCGATGTGAAATCGATTCCGCTCTTACACACTACCAATATCGCCTACGTCGCAATTTCGGTATTTTCTCAGCTTCCCTTAAATAACAAAATTCTAAATATTATTTATAATTGGTGAGATTTGATTCTTGGTGTGCTTACCACTACACTACACCATCTTGTTGTTATTTTTAAAATAATTAATATACTTGATATGACTTGGAAGTTATATATATAGTTTAAATTATATATTTAATTGAACTTAGTTTTATCCATTCATTATTAAAAACTTTTCATAAATTTGAACAATAATATTGTAACAATTTCTCTCTTTTTGATTATTTAAACTAAATATTCAAAACAGGGTAATTTTATAATTGTTGGCTAGTTTTTTAAGTTGATTAGCATATTTAAATAGTTAATTAATACTACTACTTAATTAACTATTTCTACTTATCATCCTACTGCAGTAGGCAAAGGTGACAGAACATTCACTCTCGTTCTTGTTGCTGACGTCGATACTCATCCATGATCAAGTTGAGGTAATCCTTTTTGTCTTTTGGAATTCCCATCTTGACTAAATCATTCCACAACTCTAGGTAGTTTTTGAAGTCATTGTGGTCAATTGGTATGTCTATAGCAACCACACAATCACGATAGGAAGGCATGTAGTCTCGCCCAAATTGCTTAAACAGCTCGCTGGTGTAGTAAGAAGTGATACATTCGAGATCCATAAGCATAATTATGGGTTGATCATCCATTAGATAGACCATCTTATTAATACCATACCACGGTAGAAGTTCACGTATGGAATCGTTGTCATGGATGGGTATCTCTGGCTTGGCCCTCCAATGTTGGCACTCCTAATGTATCGGCATTGGAGTGCACCATTCATCTCATTACTGGGAAGAGGGGGAGGTATACACTCTATATTTTCCAAGAGTCATATGTAGAGAATGATCGGAGCCCCTCTCTTGCTGAGGTAGTAGGTGAAGTAAGATTCGTTTAAACCTAGCAATGTTTCAGTTAGTATAATTCCAATGGAATCCTTATTTCCTCCCTAAGGAGGTAAGCCACTTCCAATATCTTGGAGGATGGTGGGCGGTTGCCTGATGGGGCAAGGAGAAAGTGGGCCATCATGATCGTCATTGTGAGTAGAGAGGTACTAAAGTTCAGTGGAGTTTCTTTGGTTTGAGTGGCCAGCTTTACAGAACGTGGAAAGTCTAAGTATGTTCTTGCTAGCATCTTGTCTGTCGTGGTATTAGTATACCCAAATTCTTCATGGATAAAACGCCTAAGAGACATGGACTCCGTATAAGGCTTGATTCTTATGAATTTCTTGTTATCGATCATCATGATTGCTTTGAATAATTCGATAGTCGTACAAATTTGGAGATCTCCTAAGATGAAAATCATGTGCATTAGATCCCATTTTCATTGCATCTCCATCATGAAGTTATGATGGATACGAAAGTGGGTATATTTGAGAGCGGTATGAACACCGTAGTCTCGATAGTACCATTTTGTCTCATAGAAATATGTGGCTCTAGAGGAACAAATTTTCGTTCTCTAATAGAGACATTATGCGATCGAATAATCAACTTGACAAACATGTCGTTTGATTTTGATAAAGCAAATATGTTTAGAGATGTTTATTATGTCTATTATAGATGTATGCATGTATAATAAATATGCACATATAACAACAGTTGGGAAAAGTAAGTATGTTGATTTGTTGAGGTTTTGTTGTTTGGGCACGTCAAATAATGGTTCGGAAGAGTAACTAGGTTTTGTGTGGAAATATTTAGTCGATGTTTGGTTTGGAATTTCTCCCCAACGTCGCTAAGGTCGCATCCTAACGGATGTATCAAAACCGAAAGGGGCATTGATTACGGGTTCCTAGTTTTTCCTCACGCAATATAACTCGATTACATACCAGATCAGTCTTCATGTAATTTGTAGAAGTAAAGAGTTCTGATCTAGTACTTCATCATGTAATTCTAGGTGATATACTCATTTGAGTTTCTGGCAATTATTAGAATAGAGCCTACATATTCTTTGGAGTAATGAACTTGGTAAGGTGGACTATTATGAATGTTCTTGAATGTTATAAATAAAATTCTTAAACTAAATTCCCCAGTAGAGTCGCCAAGAAAGCTGTAACCCTTGGGAATTCTTTTAGTTTGTAGCTTAGCACGTGTCATGGACACGTGGCAATACGAGGGATCGCGGGGTGGCTCAAGATTTGATGCATTACAACTTTTTTAAATAAAACATTATTTTAAAAGATTTTGAAAATACTTGGGAGCTTTTGAATAATTATATAAAAATAATTAATTTTATTCAAATTTCAATAATCTGAGGATTTGTGGTAATCAAATAATAATTTGATTTGAAATCCAGTTTAATTAAGTAAAACATAGTGATTTAAAGATTATTTATTAGAACAGAGTCACCAAATGATTTTAGAAAAATCAATAAAATGTACATGTATAAATGTACTTTATACTAGGGTTTCCATAAGGGGTTCATTATTTGGTTGCGTTTGGAAAAGGGCTTTCGCGCTCTGTCCTTTGCGCCCGTCGAATGACAGTTTTATTAATAAAGTAAAAGTCTGGCTATCAAAAGTTTTATTTATAACATTTATTTCTTTTTAATAGTAGTCTAGGGTCCTAAATAAGGATATAGTTAGATTGCGTAAATAATCACACAAAATTATTTAAAAGGGCGTACATGCGATTGCGTTGATATAAGATTGAGTAAAACCATGAAAAATATCAGAAAAGTATTAGAAATTTAAAAATAAATTCAAAACGGGGCCTTAACCAAAATATTTTTTTGGGAAATATCCCAACTAGAACGTTGTATGTTCAAAAGAGAGTGTGATAGTTAGGAGTTCAGAAAAGAAAAGTGTTAAGACATGTAATCTAAGTGGGTTTGTATAGAGGCTATACACATCAAAGTTTTCTAGTAGAATCCTTCTAGAAATAGAAGAAGGGGTGACGTTTGAATTTTATCTCCGAACATCTATAAAATCTTATGTTGTTCTTTCATTGCATCATTTACTTCTTACATCTACTACTTCAAATGCCACAAGCATTTTCTGCACTTGAATCCGCTCAAGAGTTTGTCATGATTTGTCCAAGAAAAGAAACAGATTTTCAATCCCCAATAGGATTAAAATCGCATAGAATTGAAAAATACAACAACAATATTCAACCCCCATTCTATTGTTGTAGTCGATTCTAACACTAACCTTAAACATGATGAATCGAACTCTATAACAATTATTTTTCAAAATGATTTTTAGGGAAAAATTTAGGAACTTTTGAGCTAGGAATCTCATGGCCTAATTTTTGTTCCATTAGTTTTGAAATGATGTTTATAGTCGAACACAACCAAAACAAGAACATTAATCAAGCTTTGTAACAATTTTAAAATTTGATATTCAAACTTCTTCTACTTTTTTAATTTCAGTTGGATCAAACATGATCGGGATGTTGATTTTATTATTTGGAATCATCTTAATATGTTTACAAATATGTTAGGCAACTATTTGAATCAAAAATTCAAGCTTAAAGCTCAAGAACACAAAATTCAAATTTTCCAGATTTTCAAATCAAATTTGGGTTTTTCGATTAAGCTTGAATTGATTAAATCTCTTTTGACAGAAAGCTTAGAAATCATCTAGGGAATGATTTCAAACAAATAAAACACAAAATTAAACCTTTAATAAGATCAACCCGATTAAACTTAGAAAATCTAATTCAATGATGTGTAGGAAGCTTTCCCAAGCCCTGGATCGAAGCTTAGATGGTCGGAGAAAGTTCTTCAAAACATCAGTCGCTGAATTATTTATAGATCTTAAATTAGGCTGTAATATTCGGATTTTATTTGATGGATTGATAGAAGAACTCCTATAAGTTATTTATACACGAGCTAAATCGGTTTCATAGATGATTTCATCTTCAATTTGGCTTTTAAAATTGCTTCTTCTTCGTTTTGTCTTGTCCTCAGAAGCTTAGTTAGGGTATAGGTTTTGAATTCAAAGTTTAGGGGTAATTATGCGAGGGAGAGACGTGCTCATGGTTATAATTTGGAGGGATAATGATGCAAGATGGCGGCAATAAGGTTCCTAGAAGGTGGTCGGCGTCGGTCATGGGCTTTCGGCGTTCGCGAAGAAGGCGAACAAAATGTCATCATTTTTTTAAAAAGGAACGCTCTGTTGCGTTTCGTCGGTCGCTGGGTGATTAGGCTAATCGGGTTAGCGATCCCGTTAGTTGTTCCGGTATATATCGGGCGTCGCGTGTTATCCTACATCGTGGTGCGTGGCTTCTTTATGGGCGCTAGTTGAAAATTCACTGCTAATCCGATGGTTATGAATCCTGCTGCAAAATTTAACATAATTATTGCCACACGAGATTATAATTTTATATTTTTATAAAAGGGTTATTTGTCACAATATTAATACACAAAAATATTTTTGACTATATAATATACATTATGTTTATTTATTTTATTTTTGAGTAGTTTTGGGTATTTTGAGTATTTATTTAAATGTTTTAAGCCATAAGTTATACATAATTTATTTTTAAAATCATAATTAAATAATTTCAACTCCGTTTTGGGATTATTTAGGGTAAAATAAATACACAATTTTAACCTCAAATTATTTTTAGATTTTTTATTTAAATTTTCTAATTAAGGTTTAATTATCACAAAAATTAATCTTAATTTGATTTTAATTTCTTTTGGGTTATTTTTATTTTATTTTTTAAAATTTAATGTTGGGTCAAATTATTTTGACTAAGTGTTGAAATAGTTTGACTATTGGAGTTTTGTTGGGTCAAATTATTTCGACTAAGTGTTGAAATAATTTAACCACTGATATTTTGATGATGAAATAATTTATGAGTTTCGATACAGGTGTATTGAGACAATATGTTATAAGACTTGGATATAATGAGGGTCATTAGACTGTTTTTTATTTTTATTCGCATAAAATTAGACGCACAGTCTAACTCATCGGAGTTAGACGTGCAGTCTAATAGACGTGTAATTAGACGGACGGTCTAATAGTTACACGAAATTAGACGCAAGTCTAATAGAATTAGACGTACAGTCTAACTCATCGGAGTTAGATGTGTAGTCTAATAGATGTAAAGAATTAGATGCAAGTCTAATGAATACATGGAATTAGACGTGAGTCTAATGGAATTAGACATAAGTCTAATATATTCAGAATTAGACGTACAGTCTAACTCATCGGAGTTAGACGTGTAGTCTAATATATTTGTAATTAGATGGGCAGTCTAATTAATGTGAAAGTTAGACGTGAGTCTAACTCTTTCAAACAAGTCTGAGGTAGAACCGGAATTAGACGTGTCAATCTAACTCAGTGGAGTTAGACGTGCCAGTCTAATGGTTATTGAATAATTAGACGTGTGGTCTAATTAATGTGAAAGTTAGACGTAAGTCTAACTCCTTCAGACATGTCTGAGGTAGAACCGGAATTAGACGTGTCAGTCTAACTCAGTGGAGTTAGACGTGCCAGTCTAATGGTTATTGAATAATTAGACGTGTGGTCTAATTAATGTGAAAGTTAGATGTAAGTCTAACTCCTTCAGACAAGTCTGAGGTAGAACCGGAATTAGACGTGTCAGTCTAACTCAGTGGAGTTAGACGTACCAGTCTAATGGTTATTGAATAATTAGACGTGTGGTCTAATTAATGTGAAAGTTAGACGTGAGTCTAACTCCTTCAGACAAGTCTGAGGTAGAACCGGAATTAGACGTGTCAGTCTAAGTCAGTGGAGTTAGACGTGCCAGTCTAATGGTTATTGTAATTAGACGCGAGTATAATTCTATTAGACCAGGCGGTCTAATAGACGTTTTTCTATTAGAAGAAAATGACTTATTTCATTAGACAGATTTTCACAATCCGTCTAACTGAAATACGTCTAGTGCTCAGTTTAAGTAGTACGCTTGAATCTAGCATTTCTCCTACCCACGTGCTATAGCTTTATCCTACTCCTGCTCCACTTTCTAGTGAATATTAATACATCATCTATATGCATCCAATCAAGGAATGCCACGTAAGAGAATTTTCCTCACATTACCCGTTTTGTAGGTACATCCCTGATGGAATATTCGGTGCACTACCAGTGATGTACGGCCACGATCCTTGTGCTCAGAACCTGCTGTGTACAATGGAGGCTTTCCAATGGAAGAGTGCCACCTATCATTCTTGAAGATTCGACCGTTAGCACCTGCTCAGTGTTTAACCAATCTTAAGTACAACGGACGAAGCATCGGTTTTTAAGTATTAACAAGTTGAGCGAACAAGTAATCTGATTTTGCAGAGAGAGAAACTACTGAATCATCTTGCTTACCGAACTTATTCTGTGAAACTTCTTTCTAATTGTACTGTGTGTGAATCGAGAGAGAGAGAGCTAGAATCAAAACAACTTTAACTGAGTGATATTCTTCATCCTGTAATTGAACAGAAAGTGTTCTGTTCAATAGTGAGTAAGTGTGTGTGTAAACTGTATTTGATTCTTATCTTCTTATAGTGAATCCTTCCGGTGGTTGGAAGAAGGGGTGACGTAGGAGTGTTTCTCCGAACATACATAAACAAATTGTTGTGTTCTTCATTTCTGTCATCTTTTCATATTTCATCTTGTGCTTCAAACCCAAGTAAACAATTCCGACTTGAATCCGTTTCAAGTGTTTACACAAGTTTGCGTAGAATAGAAAGCGAATTAAACCCCTAACAGGATTTCTTTCAAACTGTTTTTCATAAGCCTTCATCCTTAGCCAGACCCCCGTCTCTATCGATAAAGCCGATCCTATCAATTGGTATCAGAGCCTTGTTTCTATTCTCAAGCATCAAGAACCCAATGTATGTCTTGCATCAATGAAATTCCTCTTCTGTCAAAGGACAACTACGATCTGTGGATGATAAGAATGCAAGCTCACTTGGTTGCTATTGACTATGATATGTGGAGTGTCATCACCGATGGCCCCATAAAGATTTCAAAGCCAAGAAGTGAGTGGACCACTAAAGATAAGGTGACCAACAACCTGGATAATGTTGCTAAGAACATTTTGTTCCAGTCTCTCAACACGAATATGTTTTGTGAGATCAAGTCTTGTTCCACTGCAAAAGAGATATGGGATAAGCTCAACCAGATCCATGGTGTGAATTCTCAAGCAAAGAACAACCAAAAAGCATTCATTTGCAGTCAGAACAAGTCCAGATGGGCTGACAGTGATTCGGAGGAGCCTCCTGCTGAAAAAGAGAATGAAGTTGTAACATGTCTGATGGCAGATGACCAATCTAAGGTAAATGATATCTCTGCACCAGAATTTACAAACGAGGAGTTAACTAATACACTCAATGAAATGGCTATGGAGTACAAAAAGTTAGCTGACTCTTTTTATGAAATGAATGTTAAATATGAATCAACTGTTCTTTATCCAAACCAAGAATCTGAACCAAAAGTCTTTAATGAAAACTTAACATAGATCTCATCTGAGACTGAGATGCTCAAAGAACAGATTCAAATTCTTTCATCTGAAATAAGAGGCTAAACTATATTGTCAGTGCATGGACAAGATTAGGAGATGCTGTCAAATATGAGATCAGCATGTTGAAACCTGCTAGATCTAGATCCGGTTTGGGATATAACAGCAATGACCCTAATCTGTCATGCAAAAAGTCAATCTCTCCAACTGATAAGTTTAAGCCTATAAACTTTATCAAAAGAAGTATGACTGACATTGAATCTGATCCTATTCATGAAGAAGTTGCTTTCAAAAATAAAATATTTTATGTTCCACCGACTGTTAGCTGGCTTAAGAATAAGCTAGAAAAGGCTAATAAGTCTGGTAATTTAAAACCTGACACTAAGTCAAGGAGTTTTAAAAGAAAATCTTCTTCAAAAATTAAAGGATCAGTGGCTAGCAGAAAGTCGTCTGCTAAGTCAAAAACATACGCATTAATTACAACTCAAAATGGGAAATCCATTAAAATAACTCAAATATGGATTCCTAAGGGACTGATTGATCGAGGACCCAATTGAAGGTGGGTACCAAAAGATTGTAAATATCTATTTATGTAGGTACAAATAAATGAAGGACGGGAGGAATCGGTATGGTATCTTGATAGCGGATGTTCCAGGCATATGACTGGAAACAGACAGCTTCTCACTGATATATCAGACTGCTCTGGACCCAAGATCACATTTGTTGACAACAAAAAGGGTAAGACCATGGGTAAGGGTAAGATTATCCACGGTAACCTAACTATTAATGATGTATTACTTGTTCACAATCTGTGTTATAACTTAATCAGCATTAGTCAACTATGTGATAATGGTTTGTCGGTAGATTTTCAAACTCATGCATGTTTAGTTAAAGACCAAGATGGAAACATTTTATTAACTGGAAATAGAGTAGGAAACTCATATAAAATGAATTGGCAAAAAGAGACATCTGACCCTATGTGCATGATTGCCAAAAATGACCAGAAATGGTTATGGCATAAACGTTTGAACCATTTGAATTTTAAAACCATCAACAATATTTGTTCAAACAATTTAGTTGTTGGTTTATCCAATCTTCAGTTTTCAAAGGACAAGATATGTACTGCTTGCCAGTTAGGCAAACAGGGCAGATCATCATTCAAAAGTAAAGGGAAATCACAATCCAGTCGTATCCTAGAACTTTTACATATAGATCTTTTTGGTCCAATTCCTGTAAAAAGTATAGGAGGAATGAGATTTGCCTTAATTGTCATCGATGACTTTTCACGTTTTACATGGGTTACATTTTTACCACAAAAAGATAAAACTGCTGAAAACTTGATTAGGATATTTAAAGGGATTCAGAATTAGAAATCTTTAAATATCACATGCATCAGAAGTGATCAGGGAACTAAATTCACTAACAGATACCTATCATCTTATCTTGAGGAGACTTGAATTAGGCACGAGTTGTCTAGTGCCAGAACTCCACATCAAAACGGCATTGTTGAGAGAAGAGTGAGAACTCTGAAGGAAGCAGCGAGATCCATGTTTGTTGAATCAGATATTCCTCAGAGGTTCTATGCGGAAGCTATTAGTACTGCTTGCTATACACAAAATCGGTCAATAATTAACAAACATTTTGAGAAAACTCCCTATGAACTGTATTATGGGAGAATTCCCACAGTTTCTTACTTTAAATTTTTTGGGTGTAAATGTTTTATCCATAACAATGTAAAAGTTTATTTGACCGCTTTTGATGCTAAAGAAGATGAGGGATTCATGTTGGGATACTGATCAGTAAGCAAGGCTTACAGAGTATACAACAAAAGAATACAGACTGTTGAAGAATCCCTTCATGTAGTTTTTGATGAGCCTGTTGAGAGCAAATCCAATGAACCCATTGATCTTGCTGACAGACTGCAAGTGGCTAGTCTTGAGTCTGTAAGTGAAGAAGAAGAAACCTTGGACAAGCGGATGGCTCTATCTGATTATGTGGCTGATCCGGTTGAAGCTCAGCCAGATGTACAAACACCTGTTCAACAAGAAGTTGAGAGTTTGGATGTCGCGGTGTCACCGGTTCAAAGGACCAATCCCCTTGGTTCCAACTTCAGATGGAACATAAATCATCCACTAGAACTGATAATCGGAAATCCTTTTTCTCCTCGAAGGACAAGATGTCAACTGATGGATGAAATGGCTAATTCTGCATTTATTTCTCAAATTGAACCAAAGAAGATTGGTGAAGCTATAGTTGATCCAGATTGGATCAATGTTATGCAAGAGGAGTTAAACCTATTTGATAGAAATAAAGTGTGGTATCTTACTCCTAGACCAACTGACAAGTCAGTCATAAGAACAAGATGGGTATTTAGAAACAAGCTTAGTGAAGATGGCTTAGTCATTAGAAACAAAGCTTGTTTAGTTGCTCAAGTATACAAACAAGAGGAAGGTATTGATTTTGATGAGTCTTTTGCACCAGTTGCAAGACTAGAGGCAATTAGAATCTTCATAGCATATGCATCATTCAAGAACTTTAAAGTCTTTCAAATGGATGTGAAAAGTGCATTCTTAAATGGAAAATTAAGTGAGGAAGTATATGTTGAGCAACCCCCTGGTTTCGTAGATCATGTTTTGCCAAATCATGTTTATAGGCTTAACAAAGCACTGTATGGTCTAAAGCAAGCTCCTAGAGCTTGGTATGACACTTTAACCAATTTTTTGTTTGATCATGATTTTGTTGTTGGAACAGTGGAGAAAACCTTGATTAGATTTACTAAAGATTCTCACATATTACTTGTTCAGATATATGATGATGACATTATTTTTGGGTCAACTAACCCGAAACTGTGTGAGAAATTTGCCAAGCTGATGCAGGATAGGTTTGAAATGAGCATGATGGGAGAACTTACATTCTTCCTTGGGCTTCAAATCCGTCAGCTGGAAAATGGAACTCTCATCAACCAGGCCAAATACACCAAAGAACTGCTAAAGAAGTTTGGTTTTGAGAACTATTCTGCAGCAACTACTCCAATGAGTTCTTCAGTTAAATTAGATAAAGATGAAGGTGGCCAAAGTGTCGATGTAACAGCATATAGAGGACTCATCGGTTCTTTGCTATATGTAACTACTAGCAGGCTAGACATTCAATTTGTTGTTGGTGTTTGTGGCAGATTTCAGGCTGATCCTAAACTCTCTCATTTTACTGCTGCTAAACGTATTCTTAAATACTTGAAGGGAACTCAAAATGTGGGACTGTGGTATCTGAAGGATTCCAGTTTCAATTTAATTAGTTTCTCAGATTCAGATTATGTAGTATGCAAAATTGATAGAAAAAGCACAAGTGGAACCTGCCAGTTCCTTGGAGATCGTCTGATCACATGGTTCAGCAAGAAGCAGACGTCGGTCGCCATGTCTACAGCAGAAGCAGAGTATCTTGCAGCTGGTAGTTGTTGCTCCCAAGTTTTGTGGATTCAACAACAGCTCAGAGACTATGGGATTGAGGCTGATGAATCTCTAATTTTCTGCGACAACACAAGTGCTATCGCAATCTCCTACAATCCAGTTATGCATTCTCCGACAAAACATATTGAAATCAGGCATCATTTCATCCGAGAACACGTCAATCAGAAGCAAATTCGTCTTGAACATGTTCCTACAGATCAACAAACTGCAGACATTTTCACTAAACCTCTACCGGAAGCTAAGTTTTCTCACTTTAGAAACATGCTAGGTCTTGTTGATCTTGATTGACGTAATTACGTGCATAAACTAAGGGGGAACATATTGTTCAAAACGCAACTGAACAGATATGAAAGACGGAGGTCTCAACTTGTCCTAAGGATTCAGTGTTTGAGAAACACAGCTACTTAGACGAAAATCTACCTTAGCAATTTCATCCTCATATGAAATCATTGTCTTGGTTATTTTAACCTGCTTGGTTAGACGGATGCGTCTAATAGACGGACACGTCTAATAGACGTTAGACGTTTTTACGTCATGAGCAAGAGGATGCTCACGTCTAATCAGACACGCGTGTCTCACGTGTTGTTATAGCATAATTAGACGCACACGTCTAATAGACTGATTTTCAAAAAGAAGTTGAAAATGTGAAAAGGAAAATAAAACGTCTAACTACTGGTGTAATTAGACTCTTCATCTTCTGGCTTTTCGGACAGTTGTCTTTTAATGATTACTGTTTAAGTCTTCTTTCCCGCCGAAAAATAAATCAGTCATTTCTCAAAAGAATTGAAGACACGTGTCTCTCAATATGCAAGAAATGACAAATATTTCTTACAACTTTTGCTTGTACACTTAGTATTAAACGTTCTGTTTCATGCTAACATTAAATGATGTGTCTATTGGGAACTGTCTTTTGAAATTCTTGACGGTAGAAACAATCATTAGTTTTCTTCTTCATGATTAAGACCCCGATATTAATAGGTTCATTCACACTAAAAGATAGAAGATCCTTGAAATACCTCTTTCTCTCTTTAGAAGTCGAATCACTCAAACTCTTGTTCATGAAATCATAATGCTGCCCTTCCAACCAAAATCGATTCAAGTGGAATTTCAATCCGTATCCACTCTTCAATCTTCGGGCATGCATAGGATGTTCGAATCGCTAAAAGCTTCTGGACTGATAAGATTCCTCACCCCTCATGAAACCTATCATGAACAGCAAGTCAACGAATTCTTCGAAACCGCTAGCTTCTATCAAGATAGTGTTATTGATGGAGCCGTAATGGGCCAGATGGTCTAGATCACAGAAGATTCTTTTGGTGAATTTTTTCATCTCCAAAAAGAAGGTATTGATGATTTCTCAACCACTCCTCCTAATCTAATGATTACGATGATGAAAGTCTTCCCCTGAAGTAGATATTCATGGAAAGAAAAACCTCCTGAAGGTTGAATATGCTCTCTTAAGCGATATCATATCAAAATCAGTTTTGTCTAAATAAACTTCCTACAAGTACTGTATGAAGGTCTTTCAGATAATGGTGGCTATCACCAGGGGTGTTCCGGTGAAGTGGACAAGCGTCCTCTTCGAGAATCTTGTCAGAATGGTTGTCGCTAGGAAGAAGATTTTCGGCTTTGATAGTCCTCTCAGCTCTTTTCTCTGTCATCATCTGAACGAACCCGGTAAGAGTTTTCCCCTTCCTTCTAAGATCCTGAACTACCAGAAACTGGTAGATTACATTCAAAGGGTGTAAACGCTTAAGTCTAAGAAAAGGAAAAGTGAAGACTCCAACTCCCCTCTAACTGCAGTCTTAGAGATCTCTTAGGTTGAAGTCTATCCTTTCCAGAAATCATGACCAAGAAGAAGAAGAAGTGCTTAAATGTTTTTTTGAAGTTATTTTGAATGTTTTCATGATGTTGTTGGTAAACTTATCTTGGTTACATGGAACAATGTTTTGAGTGTTTCTTCTTAAAACACTCACATGTGATTAATTTGGATATTCTTGAATGATTACTTGCGTGTTTGTTTATTTATTTGATGAATGCATGTTTTGATATAGGTATGCATGTCTGCAATTTCTTCATCAAAAAGGGGGAAATTGTTGGGTCAAATTATTTCGACTAAGTGTTGAAATAATTTAACCACTGATATTTTGATGATGAAATAATTTATGAGTTTCGATACAAGTGTATTGAGACAATATGTTATATGATAGAAAAATTAAGTAAAGTTAATTTTTGGAACCGGCCAGAAAAACTAAACAACTAATAACTTCTATGTGCAGGAACAGATCGAATTGCACAAACCGGCTGGAGCCTCCTAAACCAGCTGAAGAACACTTCAAAGAAATCCAGTTCCAAGTGATCAATTCAAGATCAGAGGAACCGGTTTTCAAACTCCTTCGAGAGACCGGCTAGCAAAGACAAGTCTACATTCCAGTCGGACTATACTGTGTAAGAAATACCCGGAAACTACAAAATGCAGAGATGACGTAATATGACGAAATAAACGTGTCTCGAAGAGATAAAAGAAGATAAGATCCGATCAGAAGCATTTGAGGAAAGCAATGATGATTTACTGATCCGACCTTGACAGCCGGATGGTGCATGCCTGACACGTGTTCGAATCTGAAAACCGGTTACGTCATCTTATACTCAGAGGTGTCTGCATGCTTTCCAAGTGTTTACGAAAATCTTAGAGAAATAAAGAAATCTTACGCGCGATCCAAAATCGTTGTGTCATTAACCGGAAGCTTTGTGTGTTTGTGTTGTATTTGTGTATTACATCAAGAGGGAATTGGTGTAACCGGCGAGTAGCGAGTTGGGCTCGACCGTCTTTGTAATTGTTGTGACTTTGAAATTTAGTGGAGATCCTTCTCATAACCTGAGAAGAAGGGTGTCGTAGGAGGGTTTGCTCCGAACATCCATAAAAAATCTTGTCTCGTGTTATTTCCTTCATTTACTACTTACTCACTTAACCTAACCAAAAACAATCTTACTCCTTAGATCAAAAACCGGTCCACTCATATTTCTAAAACCGACTCCTTCTAAACATAATCTAAGTCGCATACGTTGCTTCAGACTGAAACAGACATTTCTGCCCTTGAACCCAGTTCAAGAGTCTGTGACAGTTTGCGAAGTGCTGAGAACGGTTATAGTCTCTAACCGGGCTATCACCAAAGTGTTGTGTGTGTTGTAAGCGGCCACCCTTCCAGAAACCGGAAACACCCCAGTCCTCCAAGGGCGTCCCCGATCCTAACAAGTGGTATCAGAGCGAGGTTCTTAGCACTCAAGCAACCGAAAAAGATGGGAAGCATGACCCACAACGACAAGCCGCCAATGCTAAACAGTGAAGCGTTTAGCAGTTGGAAGAAACAGATGTATCTACATCTGATCACTCTAGATGATGAGATGAATCGAGTCCTGAAAGAGGGGCCAATCAAGATCAACAAGGAGTTAGACGAATGGACAAATAAAGATCGAAGACGGAGTAACCTGAACAACCATTGAATGAGGCACATCTATAAGGCTATAGATGATAACACCTTGAACAAGATATCAGACTGCAATAATGCAAAGGAAGCCTGGGAAACGATCATTCAGATCCATGAAGGAAACGAAAGAACAAAGGAGAACAAAATCTTGGTGGCTACACAGAAATATGAAAACATCAGGATAAAAACCGGGGGAAAATATGAAGGAATTCAGTAACCGGTTCACCAGTGTGGTCAACGAGCTTCAAACACTCGGAAAGAAGTACGAAAACCGAGAAGTAATCATCAAAGCCTTAAGATCACTGCCGAGCACATGGGATATTAAGACCATGGTGATGAGGGAATCAAGCACCCTCGGGCAGATGAAATTGCATGACGTGTTTGAGGATCTAAAAGCCTACGAGTTTGAGATTAAGTCTCGGATTGAAGATGAAGCATCCACGTCAACCGCAACCAGAGCTTTAGTTACATCGGTGGAACCGGCGGTCCAAGTATCAACCGTTCCGGCTCCAGTCAAAAACGCTGATCAGATCAGTGAAGATGTGATGGCGATGCTAGCTCAGAAATTTGGGAGATTAATTAAGAAGAGCCAGCCACCATCTAACAACGATTTAAATTATAATTATGTAGCTAAATCAAATAAAAGATGTTATAACTATGACGGTTTTGGACATTTCGGGTCAGAATGCAGAAAACCGAGGAGAGACGACAGAAAACCGGAAGGCAACTATCAAGGCAACTATCAAGGAAACAACTATCAAGGCAACCGGTACTAGGGTAACAATTAACAAGGGAACAACTACCGGAGAAATGACAACCAACGGAATGACTACCGGAGAAACGACGATCAAAATGCTGACGAAGGGAAGGAGATTCAGAAAGCACTCAGTACATCCGACGGTGGAAGCGAGTGGGCGTATTCCGACAATGAAGATAATGAAGAAAGGGTAACCTGTTTCATGGCAAACGACGAAGAGGTATTTGATTTCTCTTATGATGAGTTCTCTAAGGAAGATTTGATTTCTGCACTCAACGAAATGGTCGCTGAGTTCAGAAACATATCTGAATACATACCTACTCTGGTAGAACCTAAAACCGTAGAGTCAAGTAGTATCGTTGTTAAAACATGTGAAACCGCAATGTATTAACCGGATGAACTATCCTTAGATAATAAGGAGATAGTTCAACCGGTAACTAAAACCGATGAACAAGCACTGTATGTTACGGCTGCGTGGGATAGATCTCGTCAAGCCGTAAAACAAATGTGCAATTATAAAAGACATCATAAATGTAGATTCGGTATCGACTACGAACCAAAAAAACAAAACGAATCAAAACAACCGAACGAGATGAAACTCACGAAAGACAATCTTCCATTCATAAGATTTGTCAAGAGTTCAACAACCGAAAATGATTTAAAACCGGAAGAAGAACTAAAATATGTAAGTCCGACTGAATCAGAAAACTGGCTTCATCCTGAGAGAAAGAAAGCCAACCGGAAACAAAATAAAATGAGTAAATCTCGGTCTCAAAGAAACTCATCACCACAACATAAGGCATTCTTGAGCAATGGTCAAGAAGTTAAGCAAAACATTATAAGAACAGATACCGGGAAAGTGATCCGACTTATTCAAGTCTGGATCCCAAAGGGACTAATCAACCATGGACCCAACTGAATGTGAGTACCAAAAAGGTGTAAATAACTTTCTTTTGCAGGTTAGGAGAAGCAACCGGCTAAAGAACTCAGAATGGTATCTGGACAGCGGATGTTCAAGACACATGACCGGCAACGATGAACTACTAACCGGCATCAAGTATGAAACCGGAGCAGTCATAACATTCGGTGACAACTCGAAAGGTAAAACCGTGGGCAAGGGTAAGATTGTCCATGGTAATCTATCCATAAATAATGTATTACTGGTAGAAGAACTGCATTTTAATCTATTGAGTATAAGTCAAATGTGCGATGTGGGTTACAAAGTTGAATTTCATAAAAATGCATGTTTAGTTAAGAATCAGCAAAATGATATCCTCTTAACCGGTAACCGAATGGGAAATATTTACAAAGTTAATTGGAAAACTGATTTTGAAAAACCTGTGTGCATGATAGCCGGAAATGATCCAAACTGGCTTTGGCATTAGCGGCTAAACCATTTGAATTTCAAAACAATTAACTTTATATGTTCCAAAGAACTAGTTCACAGTTTTCCAAACGTTAAGTTTTCAAAAGATAAAGTATGTGCTGCATGTCAAATGGGCAAACAAATAAAGTCATCTTTCAAAAGTAAAGGAAATTATCAATCTGAACGATGTTTAGAACTTTTGCATATGGATTTGTTTGGTCCGGTTAAAGTAACCAGTCTAGGAGGCATGCATTATACTATGGTAGTTATTGATGACTATTCTAAATTTACTTGGGTAACATTTCTAGCATCTAAAAATCAAGCAACTCCAAACCTGATCAAATTGATTTTGAGAATACAAAATAAAAAATCTATTCGAGTAAACAAAATCAGAAGTGATAGAGGAACTGAGTTTATAAATAGCAGTTTAACTATTTTTCTTGATGATTCCGGTATTAGACACGAGTTGTCTAGTGCCAGAACTCCTCAACAAAACGGCCTGGCTGAGAGAAGAAACCGAACTCTCAAGGAAGCCGCAAGGTCAATGATAGCTGATTCGGGTATTGCTCAAAAGTTTTGGGCTGAAGCTATCAATACCGCATGCTATACTCAAAACCGATCTTTAGTAACTAAACATTTTTCCAAAACCCTTTTTGAAATATACTATGATCGAATTCCAAACATACGGTATTTTCGAATTTTTGGTAGCAAATGTTTTGTTCACAACAACGACAAGAATTACTTGACCGCTTTTGATGCTAAATCCGATGAGGGAATAATGTTGGGATATTCAGCTGTAAGTAAACCTATAGGATATATAATACTAGGACATTAATAGTTGAAGAAACAGCCCACGTTGTTTTTGATGAGTCAGTTGAACGAAACACTGCATTACCCTTCGACCTTCACAACAGAATAGAAAATTTCAATATCTATTCGGATGATGAAGACGAGGTTCCGGTTTTTAGACGATTTGTCAATGATCAAGCGGTTGATGCTGAACCTCAGCCTGCTCAAGCTGCCTTACCGTAGAAAGTTGACTCTTCAGTTTCGACTGAAGAAATCGGTCGGTCTGACTCTGTTCAACCTACCGATCAGTCTAACCATGATCAGCCAACCGAAAGCTTGATAGACACGTCTCGGATAAACCTCAGAAGGAATAAAAATCATCCTCTTGAACTAGTAATCGGTAACATATCCTCACCCGTCCGAACTAGGCAACAAAATTTGGAACACTATGAAAACTCAGCTTTCATATCACAAATTGAGCTGAAAAAGGTGGATGAAGCATTGTCAGATCCCGATTGGATCCTAGCAATGCAAGAGGAATTAACCGAGTTTGAGAGAAATAAAGTCTGGTACCTAGTCCCTAGACCGAAAAATAAACCGGTTATAGGAACACGATGGGTATTTAGAAATAAACTCAATGAAGACGGTTTAGTTACGAGGAACAAAGTCCGGTTAGTGGCTCAAGGCTATAAACAGGAAGAAGGTGTTGATTTTGAAGAATCATTTTCCCCTGTAGCTAGACTTGAGGCCATTAGAATATTTTTAGCATATGCAGCTTTCAAAATTTTAAAGTTTTTCAAATGGATGTGAAAAGTGCTTTTCTAAACGGTAAGGTAAATGAAGAGGTATATGTCAATCAACCTCCAGGTTTCAAAAATCCAGATCATGAAAACCATGTTTACCGGCTAAACAAAGCCCTTTACGGTTTGAAACAGGCTCCAAGAGCCTGGTACGATACGTTAACACAATTCTTATTTGATCACAAATTCACAATAGGTTCAGTGGACAAAACACTTTTCAAATTTGAGAGAAAGGAACACATATTACTTGTTCAAATTTATGTCGATGATATTATCTTTGGATCAACCGATCCAAAATTATGTGATAAATTCTCAAAAATGATGACTGACAAATTTCAAATGAGTATGATGGAGAACTGAGTTTCTTCCTAGGACTTCAGGTTAAGCAGATTGAAGCCGGAACATTCATAACCCAACCGAAGTACACAGCCGAATTATTGAAGAAGTTTGGAATGGATACATACGCGGAGGCGGCTACGCCTATGAGTCCTTCTGTAAAGCTAGACAAAGATGAGGATGGTCAAGCCGTTGACATCACGGCATATCGAGGAATGATTGGATCATTGCTTTACTTAACAGCCAGCCGACCGGACATTTTGTTTGCGGTTGGAGTATGCGGGAGATTCCAAGCCAATCCAAAGCAATCACATTACACTGCGGCCAAAAGAATATTAAAATATCTAAAGGGAACTCAAGAAGTGAGACTTTGGTATCCAAAAGACTCAAGCTTCAACCTCATAAGCTACTCAGATGCTGATTACGCAGGATGCAAGATTGATAGAAAGAGTACAAGTGGAACCTGTCAGTTTTTGGGTGACCGGCTAGTTACCTGGAGCAGCAAGAAACAGACCTCAGTTGCAACATCAACCGCAGAGGCAGAGTATATAGTATCCGGAAGCTGCTGTGCACAACTCCTCTGGATCCAACAACAACTAAGGGACTTTGGCGTAGTTGTTGAGGAATCTCCAATATTCTGTGACAACACCAGCGCGATAACGATCACATATAATCCGGTGTTGCACTCAAGAACAAAGCACATTGATATAAGACATCATTTCATCCGGGAGCATGTTCAGGAGAAACACATCCGGTTGGAATACGTCTCGACCGAGCAACAAGTAGTCGACATCTTCACGAAACCGCTACAAGAAGTTAAGTTTTCTCATTTCAGAAATATTCTAGGAATTACTGATGTTAAGCAACTTATATCATGATCATGTATGCATATTGCTTACATACGTAATAATGAAAAATCGGGATATGTGTTCAGGGAGAAGCTCTCGTTTCTCAAACCATATTCAAATAGGTCATTGAAAATTCAAGAATGCTAACCAGGAGGAAGTCTCCAGTTATGCCTGATCACTTCATGATGTCAAATCACGTGTATTTCTACTATACGGTTGAAATGACTTCGTAGAAGTGGATAAACTTAATTCAAAGTTGAACAAATGTTGATGTGACTCAACATTTCTTCACAATCGGAACAAAATATCCAACTAAAATCGGTCATGGAAAACCGCTTAGTACAAATGCACTCTGGTTTCGATGTAATGAACTTTTCCGGTTAACTTGAGACAGTCAACCGCATTTTCATGCATACCTTGAGAAATGTAGCTTGTAATAAATAAAAATAGTCTACCGCAATCGAGATGACGACATGTGTCCATCATCAAGAGAGGGAGACTCACATCTTGTCAATAGATTTTTGTCATTATGAATATCTTGGTAATAATTAGTTTTGCATTGGAAATAAACATTTTACACTTCAACAAGTTAAAGCCTATTAACTAATTGATGACATCATCGAGCATGCTTAACCTATTGATCTAGCCGAACCCCTGGCTATATAAACCACCCTCAAATCCTCACAACTCTTCAGAAAAATTCACTATTCACAAAAACTATCTTGAGTTTAAACTATCTCAAGAACATGAACTCCAACTCACTAGCAAAGAAAATTTTATTGGCTGATTTCAACTCGATCTACCAATACGAAGATCATGATGTCAAAGAAATGTTCTTAGCCGTTGAAAGAAACAGGCTAAGAGGGTTTCTTGAAAACAGATTCATTCTCGACTACCTAGTAGTCGATGAATTCTTCCAGACCGCAAAGGAGGTGTATCGAGACATAGTCGTTGCACAAGTTTACGGTCAGTCCTTTCTGTTCAGCGAGACGAATTTCGCTGAATACTGCGGTTTGCCCACTGAAGGGGTAACCGATTTAACCTACTCTCCGGTGACCATGGAAGAAATGTGTCATTGGTTCTCCAACTCTGACATCCCGGTTAGACCCTAGGGTGCTAAAAGCCAACTCTCTCACAAGTACCAGCTTCTTTATGAGATTCTGGGAAAGTCCGTTATGGCCAGAGAGAAAGTCTATTACTACACCCAAAGGCTTTTCGAGATGATGATCGCCGTTACGGTTGGGACACCGGTAAATTGGTCCTGGATCATCTTCAGCAACCTTAAGAAGATGCTTCTTTCAAAAAAAATCGGCTACGCTCCTCAGCTAAGCGGTTTTTGTGTTAGCCTGGATATCCACTCAGGACCTTTCGTCACTCTCCATCCAAAGCATGTGCTCACTAAGGAGAGAGTCCAAGAGCTAATCGACCGGTGGGAAGCAGCTAAGGCAAAGAGGAATCAAGCGGCTGGGTCATCTAATGTTTAAATCATCCATCATCCTTTTATCTTTTCCCAAACCGGTAATTTTGCTGTACTACCGGTTTGGTACCTTGAATTAATGAAGATCTTTTCTTTCCATTTTAGAGTCAAAAATCAGAAAATCCTAAAGTAAATGACCAACATTAAATGCGTCGTATCAAACCAAATCAAATCACTCTTGGAAACATAAATATTCGCTTTCAAGAAGCATGCCTGATCCGATTTGACTAGACACACTCTTATCCTCTGAAAATTGACAAAACATTTATGACCAGACATAAACGGTCTGATTTTTCAAAATATTCTCATTTAATGCACCCAACCGCTCAAGCTATAAAAAGGGCTCAATCCTTCATCTTCAAACACGCTTCCATTACTCCTCTCTCTCTAAAACTTGAAAGCTCAAAGAACCCCTTTCGATTCTCAGTCTCACTCTTTTTCAAAATGTCTGCTGAACTAAGAAACACAATCGTCGTCAACTTCGAAGAAATCAAAGATGGACGGTTTCACGATACCATCTTTCAACCGATCATAGAATCGGGGTTTCAAAATTTTCTCGAAGGCTCAAACACCATCCTCGTAGAGGAGGTGTGCGAGTTCTTCAACAATGGACACATTCTTGATGATGGTAGTATAAGGACCATCATCGACGGAAAATTTCTTCGGCTTACCGAAGAGCATTTTGCTGCTTTCTTCAACCTTCCAACCGAAGGGTTTTCTGACTTTCCAACGCCATTATTTCCGGCTAAGGAAGACTTCGGCTATATCTTCTCTTCTTCCATCGAACCGGTCGACGACCACGGGAAGAAAGAAAAACTCGCCCTCACTACCAAGTCTTTCATGATTTGGTTCAGCGGGAGGCGTTCGACATAATGATAGCCATCATCCGCAAATCACCAATCAACTGGTCCTCCTACCTCTTCAACAACTTGAAGCAACTTATAACCGCTCCAAGAGGAAAGATCGGTTTCGCTCCACAAATCTCTCGATTTTTGGAGACTCATCGCCGCAACCTTGGGGCCGGTGTCCTTGTCGGACCGGCCAACACTCTGACTCTATCCATTCTAGATAGATGGATATCGAGGATTGAGGAACGGACACCCGACAACATCGTGTACAAGTGGCTTGTCAGAATGATAGAAGGGGATTGGATAGATCTAGATTAAGTTGTTTGTTTTTCTTTCCGGTTTTTGGTCATTTTGTTGTAAGACCGAAAACCGCTTCACTACTCTTTCGGACTTATCTATAAAATTTTCTAATTTTTATAAGTCTCCGGTTATTCAATATCTTTCTTTCCGGTTTCGAAATCAATAAACATAAGACTTCATGTTAAAAGAAACTTCCGGTTAACAAAGCTTCCGGTAAATCAAAATCTCAAGCAAAAACGAAAAGTTTGAAAAACTTACCGCCCACGGTTTTACCGCACAAAATTTACCGCCCATTGTATTCTCCACATTTACCGCCGAAAGTTACTGCAGTAACATTGGGAGGGAAAGTTGGCGCCAAAATATAACCAAGCGACGGTTCGTCTTCCAACCGTTCGAAACCGCCCACTATATAAGTCCAGAGCAGTTCATTCTATACACAAGCTTTCTCTCTCTAAAATCTCAAATCTTCAAAACTCTTTAACTTCCGTTCATCGCTATTCTTCATCCTTTTCATTCACAAAATCATCATGGCCCTAGGTAAAGCACCATTTCAATGGATGTTGCAGGTCGATTTCAACGACATCGACGACCATGCCGGGGAGGAAAACAAGGCTGTGCTTCAATCGCTGAGGGATTCGGGATTGGAAACGTTCTTATCTGGTCCGTTCGTCGTGCACCCGACGGTGGTTATGGAGTTTCTGGCGACAGATACTTTAACGAAGAGGAAAGTCTCCGCCACCGTCAGCGGCAAAGAAGTTAATATCACGGAGGAGCTTTTCTCTGAAGCACTCGGTTTTCCAAACACCGGGTTGGACTTCAAGACTAGCCTGACCGATGCAGAATCCAACGCGGTCCGGTTGGTGATATCGGCTGACGATCAGGATCTGGTGACTCACTCAAGCCGGAAGAACAAACTCAAACCGGAGTTCAAGTGGTTGATGAATATAATCTCTCGATCAATTCAGGGTAGAGTAGGTAACTTCGATAACCTGACTAAACTTAAGCTAAAAATGATGATGGCTATTGTCCGCGGTGACAAAATAGATTGGGGAGCCGTTATCTTCGAACAGTTCTATGAGATGGTGATCAAGAAGGATGGTCGGGTTCAGGCCTTCGCGATGCAAATTGTCAAAATTCTTAAGTTCCTCAATGTGGAACTTGGTGAAGGTGAACCGCTCCCACCCGCTAACATTCTTAACTCAGAGCAAATGAGTAAGAAGTCTGTCAAAACGGCCAAACCGAAGTCCTCCAGAACGAAGTCTTCAAAGGGAACCGGTTCATCCGCACCGGCTGAAGAAGGTTCGAAACAAGAAGATCCTAAGGGGAAGGCGGTTCAAGCCGAGGCCTCCCAGAAGAAAAAGGGAAGGAAGAAGTCATCCGCAAAGAAAATCTCCAACAAGCCGGCTGACTCTGAGAAAACTCTTTCCTCGGATCATTCGCCAAAAAGAACCAGAGACGTCTTTCAGCCTATTCCCATCAACACCATCCATCCCATCAATGTCGACTCTCCATCACTAAGGCAAACCGAACCCTCGGGGAGCCAAGAAGCCGAGTCAACATCGAAGGAGGCAGAAGAGGTTAGCATTCACTCTGAAAACTCTAAGTCTCCTAACAATAACATCGATGAGGTAATGGCCGACGTAGGCTTAAATACCTCAGAAGTCATTGTGGACGTAGTCCAAAATATTGTTAAGGAAACCGAAGACGATGTGTCAGGTCGTCTTAAGCCAGCTGATCAGGTTGAGATACCCCGATCAAAGTGAAATCCATTCGGTCGAAGAAACGGCAAAAACTGTGAACATCACCCCTCCGGCGGGGAACAAGTCCGTTCCAATCGATACAACGCTCCAATCGGCCCAAGATGGGCCAGCAGACTCAACAATCATACCTGAAAGGCCAGTTCAGGTTAACAAGGGCAAAGAAGTTTTATTCGAAGATTCCACGGTAAAGGGAAAAGGTGTCATGCAAACCGGTTCCCAACTTGAGATTATAACCGAGGTCGATGTCCTCATTTCAGCAGAAGAAGAGGAGGAGATGTTTGAACAACTCCTTCTAGACATGGACAAAGATGCTGGTGAGTTGATATCACCATACCACTTATGGGTAAAGCTCTGTTGTGAGACAAAGCTGTCAGACATGATCCCGAAGATGAGCGGTAACAAACACTGGGAGAAACTGTTGGAATTAGAAGATGTGGCTCTCAAGATGGAAAATACCAATGTTATCCAAGCCGCATTCAGCAAAACCGCGGTGATTCACGAATACGCCCGGTTACAAGCAGTAGAAGATGCATTGAGGGAAGCAGAAGGAGCAGCTTTAACTCCTATTGAATCGAGAATGTTTGATCGGTTTCACCCAGTGCGGGAAAAACTCATTAAAAGTGTTGACCGGCTCGACGCAAAATGGAGGAACGATTGCAGACATCACTTAACCCATGCCGACTTATATCAAAGCAAACCTTTCTTTGCTGCCGGGGAGACCTCCATGACAGCAGAAAACCGGGGAAGTGATCCTCCTCAAACTGATAAGGCTCCGGAACTAGAGCAGGTAAAGAAAGTGGTGATCGATACACTTACTTCTTGCCTTGGGAACTACAGCATTGCAACCGATGAGAAGATTGCAACCATTGAAACCAATCTGACGAACACAATCCGGGGATCAGTTCAAACCGAAATGGCCAACACCGCTCAAACATCGATCAGGTCAATGATAGACGAAGCTGTGCAAACTTCAGTCAAATCGTTGATCGCAGAATCCGTCCAAACCGCAACCGCTCCCTTAATCGATATGTTACAGGCTATGGCTGCTCAGATTGGGGAGCTGTCCAAACTTCAAGTGAGCAAAACTCAAGAGCAAATCAATTCTGATGTCGATACCGCAAAGAAACTGCAAGACGAAGAAAGGGAAAGGGAACGGTTAAGGATGGAAATTGAAGAAAAAGATCATGAAATGGCCAAGCAATGTAATGAGGAAGAACAGACAGCTCTCCAAGAACCCATACCGGCTCAACCCTCGCACGCTATGAAGATGAGGAATAAGAACAAGCGAAAAGCGGTTTCTGAGGTGATGAAGAGGGCAGAACGAAACAGTGAAAGAGTAATCGAACCGGTCGGTCTAAACGTGCAACCTCTTGACGAAGAAGAAGAAGAGGACCTCGAAGAACTCAACCAGCGTAAGAAGAAAGCAATCGAAGTTTCAACCGCAACTCCAAGTTCCAGACCGATTGCTGCTCAAACGTCTCGACCACCAAAACCAGCATGTGCCGGTTTTGGATTCGGCAAACGAACTCCCGGCATCTCAAGTGTATGGGCCGGATGGTAATTCGACGCTGAACGACGAGACAGGGAGTGGAAGGCAAGGGAGGAAGAAGAAAGGAGACGGAAGGAAAAAGAAATTGAAAAGGGGGGTCATCCAAACCTTAGTTTCTTTTATTTCCTTAAGAACAATTTATCTATGTTTAATTTGGTTTCAGAACTCAGTCGTTTTTATCATACTTTGAAGTTACTATTTTCTAAATATCCTTTGAAAAATCGAAACATGTTTTGAAATTTTTCTTAAACATAAAAACTTCAAAAAGGGAGAAATTGTTAAACAGATTTTTCAAACCGGCCATATATTACAAGTTTTGAATATTTATTCTAAATAATCAAAAAGGGAGAAATTGATAGAAAAATTAAGTAAGTTAATTTTCAAACCGGCCATACATTACAAGTTTTGAATATTTATTCTAAATAATCAAAAAGGGAGAAATTGATAGAAAAATTAAGTAAGTTAATTTTCAAACCGGCCATACATTACAAGTTTTGAATATTTATTCTAAATAATCAAAAAGGGAGAAATTGATAGAAAAATTAAGTAAGTTAATTTTTTAAACCGGCCATACATTACAAGTTTTGAATATTTATTCTAAATAATCAAAAAGAGAGAAATTGATAGAAAAATTAAGTAAAGTTAATTATTGGAACCGGCCAGAAAAACTAAACAACTAATAACTTCTATGTGCAGGAACAGATCGAATTGCACAAACCGGCTGGAGCCTCCTAAACCGGCTGAAGAACACTTCAAAGAAATCCAGTTCCAAGTGATCAAGTCAAGATCAGAGGAACCGATTTTCAAACTCCTTCGAGAGACCGGCTAGTAAAGACAAGTCTACATTCCAGCCGGACTATACTGTGTAAGAAATAACCGGAAACTACAAAATGCAGAGATGACGTAATATGACGAAATAAACGTGTCTCGAAGAGATAAAAAAAGATAAGATCCGATCAGAAGCATGCGAGGAAAGCAATGATGATTTACTGATCTGACCTTGACAGTCGGATAGTGCATGCCTGACACGTGTTCGAATCTGAAAATCGGTTACGTCATCTTATACTCAGAGGTGTCTGCATGCTTGCCAAGTGTTGAGGAAAGTGAAACGTGCAAGCAACCTTTCTGCACCGGCGTGACGTTGGATTAACCAATCCCACGGTGAGAGAAGAAAGTAACCGTTGGGATCGTCCTCACTATAAAAGGAAGACGAAGCGACCTCATTAATGGCGACACAAGTTACGAAAATCTTAGAGAGATAAAGAAATCTTACGCGCGATCCAAAATCGTTGTGTCATTAACTGGAAGCTTTGTGTGTGTGTTTGTGTTGTATTTGTGTATTACATCAAGAGTGAATTGGTGTAACCGGCGAGTAGCGAGTTGGGCTCGACCGGCATTGTAACTGTTGTAACTTTGAAAGTTAGTGGAGATCCTTCTCATAACCTGAGAAGAAGAGGTGACGTAGGAGGGTTTGCTCCGAACATCCATAAAAAATCTTGTCTCGTGTTATTTCCTTCATTTACTGCTTACTCACTTAACCTAACCAAAAACAATCTTACTCCTTAGATCAAAAACCGGTCCACTCATATTTCTAAAACGACTCCTTCTAAACATCATCTAAGTCGCATACGTTGCTTCAGACTGAAACAGACATTTCCGCCCTTGAACCCGGTTCAAGAGTCTGTGACAGTTTGCGAAGTGCTAAGAACGGTTATAGTCTCTAACCGGACTATCACCAAAGTGGTGTGTGTGTTGTAAGCGGCCACCCTTCCAGAAACCGGAAACACCCCGGTCCTCTAAGGGCGTCCCCGATCCTAACATTATAAGACTTAAATCTAATGAGGGTCATTAGACCATTTTTTATTTTTATTCGCATAAAATTAGACGCACAGTCTAACGCATCGGAGTTAGACGTGCAGTCTAATAGACGTGTAATTCGACGAACAGTCTAATAGTTACACGGAATTAGACGCAAGTCTAATAGAATTAGACGTACAGTCTAACCCATCGGAGTTAGACGTGTAGTCTAATAGATGTAAAGAATTAGACGCAAGTCTAATGAATACACGGAATTAGACGTGAGTCTAATGGAATTAGACGTAAGTCTAATATATTCGGAATTAGACGTACAGTCTAACTCATCGAAGTTAGACGTGTAGTCTAATATATTTGTAATTAGACGGCCAGTCTAATTAATGTGAAAGTTAGACGTGAGTCTAACTCCTTCAGACAAGTCTGAGGTAGAACCGGAATTAGACGTGTTAGTCTAACTCAGTGGAGTTAGACGTGCCAGTCTAATGGTTATTGAATAATTAAACGTGTGGTCTAATTAATGTGAAAGTTAGACGTAAGTCTAACTCCTTCAGACAAATCTGACGTAGAACCGGAATTAGACGTGTCAGTCTAACTCAGTGGAGTTAGACGTGCCAGTCTAATGGTTATTGAAAAATTAGACGTGTGGTCTAATTAATGTGAAAGTTAGACGTGAGTCTAGCTCCTTCAGACAAGTCTGAGGTAGAACCGGAATTAGACGTGTCAGTCTAACTCAGTGGAATTAGACGTGCCAGTCTAATGGTTATTATAATTAGACGCGAGTCTAATTCTATTAGACCAGGCGGTCTAATAGACGTTTTCTATTAAAAGGAAATGACTTATTTCATTAGACTGATTTTCACAATCCGTCTAACTGAAATATGTCTAATGCTCAGTTACAGCAGTACGCTTGAATCTAGCATTTCTCCTACCCATTTTCTATAGCTGTATCCTACTCCTGCTCCACTTTCTAGTGAAGATTAGTACAACAGCTATATGCATCCAATCAAGGAATGCCACGTAAGAGAATTTTCCTCACATTACCTGTTTTGCAGGTACATCCCTGATGGAATATTCGGCGCACTACCAGTGATGTACGGCCACGATCCTTGTGCTCAGAACCTGCTGTGTACAATGGAGGCTTTCCAATGGAAGAGTGCCACGTATCATTCTTGAAGATTCGGCCGTTAGCTCCTGCTCAGTATTTAACCAATCTTAAGGACAACGGACGAAGCATCGGTTTTTAAGTATTAACAAGTTGAGCGAACAAGTAATCTGATTTTGCAGAGAGAGAAACTACTCAATCATCTTGCTTACCGAACTTATTCTGTGAAGCTTCTTTCTGATTGTACTGTGTGTGAATCGAGAGAGAGAGAGCTAGAATTAAAACACCTTTAGGTGAGTGATATTTTTCATCCTGTAATTGAACAGAAAGTGTTCTGTTCAATAGTGAGCTAAGTGTGTGTAAACTGTATTTGATTCTTATCTTCTTATAATGAATCCTTCCGGTGGTTGGAAGAAGGGGTGACGTAGGAGAGTTTCTCCGAACATCCATAAACAAACTGTTGTGTTCTTCATTTATGTCATCTTTTCATATTTCATCTTGTGCTTCAAACCCAAGTAAACAATTCCACCTTGAATCCGTTTCAAGTGTTTACACAAGTTTGCGTAGAATAGAAAGCGAATTAAACCCCTAACAAGATTTCTTTCAAACTGTTTTTCATAAGCCTTAATCCTTAGCCAGACCCCGACTCTATCGATAAAGCCGATCCTATCAAGTTTTGATGATGAAATGATGAAAGGATTATATATGCGTCTAATTATCTTTGATGCAGGTGTATCGAAGTCAGATTTCATAAGACTTGGTTCTAATGATGCTCATTAGACCGATTTGGTATTAGATGTATGATGTTAACGTGCAGTCTAACTAGCGAAGTTAGACGTGTAGTCTAACTAAACGGTGTTAGACGTGCAGTCTAACTAGAGGAATTAGACGTGCAGTCTAACTAATGGAGTTAGACGTGCAGTCTAATAGACTCGTAATTAGACGTGCAGTCCAATGGATCGGTAATTAGACGTGCAGTCTAACTCGTGGAGTTAGACGTGCAGTCTAATGGATCAGTAATTAGACGTGCAGTCTAACTCGTGGAGTTAGACGTGCAGTCTAAGGGATCAGTAATTGGACGTGCAGTCTAACTCGTGGAGTTAGACGTGCAATCTAATGGATTAGTAATTAGACGTGCAGTCAAACTCGTGGAGTTAGACGTGGAGTCTAATGGACTCGTAATTAGACGTGCAAGTCTAATGGATTGTGAAAGTTAGACGTGTAGTCTAACTCCTTCAGACTAGTCTGAAGTAGAACCGTAATTAGACGTGTAGTCTAACTCATGGAGTTAGACGTGCAGTCTAATAGAAAGAGAAAGTTAGACGTGCAATCTAACTGGTGAAAGTTAGACGTGCAGTCTAACTCCTTCAGATTAGTCTAAAGTGATTGTAATTAGACGTAAGTCTAATCCCGTTAGACCAGGTGGTCTAATGGATTATGTTATTAGACGGGGATATTTTATTTCATTAGACGAGGTCGTCTAATTGAAATACGTCTAATGCCTTGCTTAAGCAGTTGCTTGAAGCTAGCCCCCACCTACCCACGTGCTACAGTTGTACGCTACTCCTGATCCACTTTCTAGTGAAGATTAGTATGACAGCCAGACACAACCAATCAACCAATGACACGTAAACGAATATCCTTCCCACTACTTGTTTTGCAGGTAAATCCCTGAAGAATATTCAGCGCACTACCTGTTGTGTACGGCCACGATCCTTGTATTCAGAGTCTGTTGTGTACTATGGAGGTGTTTCAATAGAAGAGTTCCACGTATCATTATGAAGATTCGACCGTTGGTACCTATCCATATTTAAATATTCTAAAGGACAACGGACGAACCGCCAGAACTTTGAGTGAACAAGCCGGAATTGCAGAGAAAGAATTCAATCGATTATTTTGATATCCAGATTACCAAGTTGTTATCTGTTTTCTTATTTTACTGTGTGTTAATCAAGAGAGAGTTAGAATCAAAAGCATCCTTTAGCTGACTGATATTCTTCATCTTGTAAGTTGAACAGAGTGTGTTCTATTCAACAGTGAGCTAAGTGTGTGCAAACTGTATTTGATTCAAAGTATACTATAGTGAATCTTTCTGGTGGTTGGAAGAAGGGGTGACGTAGAAGAGTTTGCTCCGAACATCCAAAAACAAACTGATGTGTTGTTCATTTCTGTCATCTTCTCATTTTTCATCTTAAGCTTCAAACCTAAGTAAACATTTCCGCACTTGATTCTGTTTCAAGTGTTTACAAGGGTTTGCATAGAATAGAAATTGAATTAAATCCCTAACAAGATTTCTTTCAAACTGTTTTTTATAAGCCTTCATCAATCGCCAGATCCCCGTCTCTATTGTTTAAGCTGATCCTATCAATTGGTATCAGAGCTCTGTTTCTATTCTCAAGCTCAAAGATTCTGAATCATGTCTATCATCAATGAGATTCCTATTCTGTCAAGAGGATAACTATGAATATTGGATGATGAGAATGAAAGCTCACTTGGCTGCCATTGATTGTGATATGTGGAGCGTTATTACTGATGGTCCCATCAAGATTTCGAAGCCAAGAAGTGAGTGGACTACTGAAGACAAGATGACTAACAACCTGGATAATGTTGCCAGGAACATTCTATATCAGTCGATCAACATGAACGTGTTCTATGAAATCAAGTCATGTTCCTCTGCTAAAGAAATATGGGATAAGCTTACGCAGATCTATGGTAGAAACGTTCAAGTAAAGAAGGATCAGAAAGTTTTCATGTGTGTTGAAAACAAATCAAAATTGGCTGATAGCGACTCAAAGGAGTCTCCTGCTGAAAGAGAGACTGAAGTTGTTATATGTTTGTGGCAGATGACAAATCCAAGGTAAATGATGTCTCTACCCCATAATTTACAAACGAGGAGTTAACTAATGCACTCAATGAAATGGCCATTGAGTACAAAAAGTTAACTGACTCTTTTTACGAAATGAAAGTAAAATATGAATCAACTGCTCTTTCTTATAACAAAGAATCTGAATCAAAAATTTTTGACGAAAACATAGCAGAGATCTCATCTGAGAATGAGATGCTCAAAGAACAGATTCAAATTCTTTCATCTGAAAACAAGAGGTTAAACTATGTTGTCAGTGCATGGACAAGGTCCGGAGATACTATCAAACATCAGTTTAGTATGTTAAAACCTGTTGGATCTAGATCCGGACTAGGATTTAACATAAATGACCCTAACCTTTCCTGCAAAAAGTCAAACTCATCAAATGACAAGCTTAACCCAATAAGCTTTGTTAAATAGAGTTTGACTAATAGTGAATCTGATCCTATTCACGAAGAAGTAGCTTTCAAAAACGAAATAACTTATGTTCCGCCGACTGTTAACTGGATGAAAAATAAGTTAGAAGCAGCCAACAAGTCTGGTAATCTAAAACCTGACTCAAAGTCAAGGAGTTTTAAAAGAAAGTCTTCTTCAATAGCTAAGGGATCAGTGGCTAGCAGAAAGTTGTCTTCTAAGTCAAAAACATACACATTAATCACTACACAAAATGGGAAATTCATTAGAATAACTCAAATATGGATTCCTAAGGGGCTGATTGACCGAGAACCCAATTAAAAGTGGTTATCAAAAGATTGTGAATATTTATCAATGTAGGTACAAGTAAACGATGGGCTGAAGGAATTTGTATGGTATCTTGATAGAGGATGTTCCAAGCATATGACAAGAAATAGACGGCTTCTTACTGATATAACAGATTGCTCTGGACCTAAGATTACCTTTGGTGACAACAAGAAGGGTAAGACAATGGGTAAGGGTAAGATTATCTATGGTAACCTAACCATTAATGACGTGCTACTTGTAAACAATTTGTGCTATAACTTGATTAGTATTAGTTAGTTATGTGATAATAGTTTGTCAGTTGATTTTCAAACTCATGCATGTCTAGTTAAAGATCAAGAAGGAAATACTTTATTAACTGGTAGTAGAGTAGGAAACTCATACAAAATGAACTAGCAAAAAGAATCTTCTAATCCTATGTGCATGATTGCCAAGAATGACCAGAAATTGTTATGACATAAAAGGTTAAATCATTTGAATTTCAAAACTATTAACAATATTTGTTCAACCAATTTAGTTATTGGGTTACCTAAATTGCAGTTTGCTAAGGACAAGGTATGTCATGCTTTCCAGTTAGGAAAACAGGGCAGATCATCGTTCAAAAGTAAAGGAAAATCTCAATCCAGCTGTTTCCTAGAACTGTTACATATGGATTTGTTTGGTCCAATTCCTGTAAAAAGTTTAGGAGGAATGAGATTTGCCCTAATAGTTATTGATGATTTTTCTCGATTCACATGGGTTGAATTTTTGCCATCAAAGGATAAAACTGTTGAAAACTTGATTAGAATATTTAAAAGAATTTAGAATTATAAATCTTTGAATATTGCATGCATTAGAAGTGATCAGGGAACTGAGTTCACTAACAGATACCTAACATCTTATCTCGAGGAGACTGTAATTAGGCACAAGTTGTCTATTGATAGAACTCCACAGCAAAACGGCATTGCTGAGAGAAGATTGAGGACTCTGAAGGAAGCAGCGAGATCTATGCTAGCTGAATCAGACGTACCTCAGAGGTTCTGGGCGGAAGCCATAAGCACTGCTTGCTATGCACAAAATCGGTCAATAATCAACAAACGTTTTGATAAAACTCCCTATGAACTGTATTATAGGAGAATTCCCACAGTTTCTTATTTTAAGATATTTGGGTGTAAATGTTTTATTCATAACAATGAAAAGGTTTATCTGGCTGCTTTTGATGCTAAAGCAGATGAGGGATTCATGTTGGGATATTCATCAATAAACAAGGCTTACAGAGTATACAACAAAAGAACACAGACAGTTGAGGAATCTCTCCATGTAGTTTTTGATGATCCTGTTGAGAGAAAATCCATTGAACCCATTGATCTTGCTGACAGACTAAAAGCGACAAGTCTTGACTCTGTGAGTGAAGAAGAAAAAGAAACTTTGGATAAGCGGATTGCGTTGTCTGATCTAGTGGATGATCCGGTTGAGGTTCCACCAGATGTAAAAACTCCTGTTCAACAAGATGTTGAGAGTTTAGATGTCGCGGAGTCACCCGTTCATATGACCAATCCTCTTGGATCCAACTTCAGATGGAACAGAAATCATCCACCAGAATTGATCATCGGAAATCCCTTCTCTCCTCGAAGGACAAGACGTCAATTGATCGATGAAATGGCCAATTCTGCATTTATTTCTCAGATTGAACCCAAGAAAATTGGTGAAGCTGTAGTTGATCCAGATTGGATCAATGCTATGCAGGAGGAGTTAAACCAATTTGTGAGAAATAAGGTGTGGCATCTTACTCCTAGACCAACTAATAAGTCAGTTATAGGAACAAGATGGGTCTTTAGAAACAAGCTTAGTGAAGATGGTTTACTCATTAGAAACAAAGCTCGTTTAGTTGTTCAAGGATACAGACAGGAAGAAGGTATCAACTTTGATGAGTCTTTTGCACCTATAGTAAGACTTGAGGCAATTAGAATCTTCCTAGCATATGCATTATTTAAGAACTTTAAGGTTTTTCAAATGGATGTGAAAAGTACATTTTTAAATGGAAAATTGAGTGAAAAAATATATGTTGAGCAACCCCCTGGATTTGTAGATCATGTGTTACCTAATCATGTTTATAAGCTTGATAAAGCATTGTACGGTCTAAAACAAGCTCCTAGAGCTTGGTATAACACTTTAACTGAATTTTGTTTGATCATGATTTTGTTATTGGAACTGTGGATAAAACCTTGTTTAGATTCTATAAAGACTCTTACATTCTACTTGTTTAAATATATGTTGATGACATTATTTTTGGTTCAACTAACCCCAAATTGTGTGAAAAGTTTTCTTAGCTGATGCATGACAGATTTGAAATGAGCATGATGGGAGAATTAACATTCTTCCTTGGGCTTCAAGTCCGTCAGTTAGAAAATAGGACCCTCATCAATTAGGCCAAATACACCAAAGAACTACTAAAGAAGTTTGGAATGGAGAACTGCTCTGTTGCAGCTAATCCAAAGAGCTCCTCTAGTAAACTGGATAAAAATGAAGGTGGCCAAAGTGTCGATGTAACAGAATATAGAGGACTCATCGGATCCTTGCTATATGTAACTACTAGCAGGCCAGACATTCAATTTCAGTTGGAGTTTGTGGCAGATTTCAGGCTAATCCTAAACTTTCTCACTTTACTACTGCTAAACGTATTCTTAAATACTTAAAGGGAACTCAAAATGTGGGATTGTGGTATCCGAAGGATTCCAGTTTCAATTTGACCAGTTTCTCAGATGCAGATTATGCAGGGTGCAAAATTGATAGTAAAAGTACAAGTAGAACTTGTCAGTTTCTTGGAGATCGTCTAATCTCATGGTTCAACAAGAAGCAGACGTCAATTGCCACGTCTACAGTAAAAGCAGAGTACCTTGCAGCTGGCAGTTGTTGCTCTCAGCTTTTGTGGATTCAACAACAGCTTAGAGACTATGGGATTGAGGCTGAAGAGTCTCCAATTTTCTACGACAACACTAGTGTTATCGCAATCACCTACAATCCAGTTCTGCATTCTCGGACAAAGCATATCGAAATCAGGCATCATTTTATCCGAGAACACGTCAATCAAAAGCAGATTCGTCTTGAATATGTTCCCACAGATCAACAAACGATAGGATTTTCACGAAGCCTCTGCCCGAAGCTAAGTTTTCTCACTTTAGAAATATTTTACGTCTTGTTGATCTTGATTGATGTGATTACGTGCCTAAATTGAGGGGAACATATTGTTCAAAACATAACTGAACAGATATGAAGACATAGGTCTTAATACGTCTTAAGGATTAGGGTTTGAGAAACACAACTACTTAGACGTACGTCTACTCTAGCAGTTTAATCTTCCTTTGGAATATTTGTCTTGGTTATTTAACCTGCATGGTTAGACGCATACGTCTAATAGACGTTAGACGTTTTTACGTCATGAGCAAGAGGATGCTCACGTCTAACCAGACACGCGTGTTGCACGTGGTGTTCTTGCATAATTTGACGTATACGTCTAATAGACAGATTTTCAAATAGAAGTTGAAAATGTGAAAAGTGGAATTAACGTCTAACTACATGTGTAAATTGAACCTTTCATCTTCTGGCTATTTGGACAGCTGTCAGTCGATTATGTATCAGTTCATGTACTTATTCCCGCCAAAAAATAAATTAGTCATTTCTTAAAAGGATTGAAGACACGTGTCTTTCAATACATGAAATATGACTAATATTTCTGATAACTTTAATCTGTACGTTTAGTATTAACTGTTCATTTTCATAATTAATATTAAATGTTGCGTCTCTTGGGAAAATATTTCTGAATTTTTGACGGTAGAAATAATCATTTGCATATTAACTACACACTAGTCTTTAATATTTAATGAGTGAGATTACTCAAATGGTTGAGTATTTCCAAATTAGTGTCTCTCTCTAGAACTCGAATCGACTAGTTTCTCTTCACCTAGTCGAATTGTCATCCTTCTCTCCGTCTCCTAAATCTCTTCAAGTAGATTTCAGATCTGTATCCACGTTGAAATCTCCCGGAATGCATAAGATGTTCGAATCGTTGAAAGCCTCTGGGCTGAGAAAGTTCTTCACTCCTCATCCTATCTATCATGAATAGATAATTCATGAGTTCTTTGAAACGGGAAATTTCTATCAGGACAAGTATATTGTTGGGATCGTTATGGGCAAGATGATCTGCTTTACCGAAAGCTCGTTCGGTATGTTCTTTCAACTTCCCAATGTAGGTATTCATGAGTTTTCACCCACTCAGTTTGAAATCATGTTTACAATGATGAAAGTCTTCTCTAATTCTCCCCTTATGGACATTCACGGTAAGAAAAGCCTCTTGAAAGATGAGTTTGCTCTTCTAAGCGAAATCATTTCCAAATCTCTTCTCGCCAAAGAACCCTCCTATAAGTATTGTACGAAGGTTTTTCAGATAATGGTGGTTATCATCAGGGGCGTACCTATCAACTGGACTAGCTTTCTCTTCGGGAATCTAGTCAGAATGCTCTGCACTCTAAAGAGAATCTTTGGCTTTGACGGACCTCTTGGTGCTTTCCTTTGCTTCCTTCTGGATGAACCTGGTAAAGGGTATCACCTTTCTTCTAAAACTCTGAACAACTAGAAGGTTGTGGAATATGTTCTTAGGGTGAAGAGGCTAAAGTCCAAGAAAAGGAAAAGAGATGTCTCCAACCCTCCTCTAACCGCAGTCTTAGATATTTCTTAGGTTGAAGACTATCCTTTCCAGAAAAATGATTAGGAAGAAGAAGAAGATTAGAATAGAATCTATTTTCATTTAAGATGAAGTTTTTGAAAGATCTTTTGATGTTATTGTGTCTTGAACGTATTTCAGTTATTTTTGGAATAATGTTTTGTGTGTTTCTTCTGAAAACACTCATATTTATGTGATTATGAATTTGATATTCTGAATGCTGTGTGTCTGAAAATATTTGCATGTAAACAGGGGTTTATTTACATTTATATGATGGATATGATTATTTTGTTATCTACGCGGGATTTCAATCTCATTATCAAAAAAGGGGAAATTGTTGGGTCAAATTATTTTGACAAAGTGTTGAAATAGTTTGACTATTGGAATTTTGAATGATGAATGGATTATATATGCGTCTAATTGTCTTTGATGCAGGTGTATCGAAGTCAGATTTCATAAGACTTGGTTCTAATGAGGCTCATTAGACCGATTTAGTATTAGATGTATGGTGTTAGATGTACAGTCTAACTGGCGATGTTAGACGTGTAATCTAACTAAGCGGTGTTAGACGACAATCTAATTAGAGGAATTAGACGTGCAGTCTAACTCATGGAGTTAAACGTGCAGTCTAATAAACTCGTAATTAGATGTGCAGTCCAATGGATCAGTAATTAGACGTATAGTCTAACTCGTGGAGTTAGACTTGCAGTCTAATGGATCAGTAATTAGACATGCAGTCTAACTCGTAGAGTTAGACGTAAGCGAATTTCCTTCCCACTACTTGTTTTACAGGTAAATCCCTGAAGAATATTCGGTGCACTACCTGTTGTGTACGGACACGATCCTTGTATTTAGAGTCTATTGTGTACTATGGAGGTGTTCCAATATAAGAGTTCCACGTATCATTATGAAGATTCGACCGTTGGTACCTATCCATATTTAAAGATTGTAAAGGACAACGGACGAACCGCCAGAACTTTGAGTGAACAAGCCAGAATTGTAGAGAGAGAATTCAATTGATCATTTTGATATCCAGATTACCAAGTTGTTAGTTGCTTTCTTGTTTTACTGTGTGTTAATCAAAAGAGAGTTAGAATCAAAAGCATCCTTTAGCTGACTGATATTCTTCATCTTGTAAGTTGAACAGAGTGTGATCTGTTCAATAGTGAGCTAAGTGTGTGCAAACTGTATTTGATTCAAATTATATTATAGTGAATCCTTCCGGTGGTTGGAAGAAGGGGTGACGTAAGAGAGTTTGCTCCGAACATCCATAAACAAACTGCTGTGTTGTTCATTTCTGTCATCTTCTCATTTTTCATCTTAAGCTTCAAAACTAAGTAAACATTTCCGCACTTGATTCTGTTTCAAGTGTTTACAAGGATTTGCGTAGAATAGAAAGTGAATCAAATCCCTAACAAGATTTCTTTCAAACCGTTTTTCATAAGCCTTCATCAATCGTCAGACCCCGTCTTTATTGATTAAGCCGATCCTATCATTTAAAATATTATTTTAATATTATTATAAATTAATAATCTTCTTATAAATTGGGTATGTTATATTTTCATATTTACAATATCGTAAAGTTACGAGCAAGAGAATGTCCACCCACAACGTAAAAACACTATATTATTGATCAATTTATGAAGAAATCGGTTACAAATATTCAAAAAAATGTTTAATTTATTATGTTTTAGACACTCATATTTAGTATCAAATTATATTATTTCTATTTTAAAGTGTATTTTGTTTCTAATTTGTATAGTAAATTTAAAATTTGAGACGTTAATGATTATATATAAAAGACTCATGTAAAACTTAATTAAATCCATATTGAGTATGTAATTAATTTATTCAATTTATAATTCAAATTATTATATTGATTAATACGAATTCAATTTGGATTAGATTAAATATGTTTTAATAATTTAATTTACATTTTTTTTTCTTACTTAATATGTTAATTTGTTTTTTTTTATTTTGTGTTTAGTAGCCCTAAATTTATTATATTTATTTTTGGTAAAAATAACACCTTCAATTTTGTTTTTTAAATCAACCTTCAAGGTTAAAAAGGTTTAGAAAAATGTTTGTGGCACAATTAAAACAATATAGACAAAATAAAAATATTTTTTTTTGATGAAATACACACTTTATAGAAAAATTAAAATTAGTATTTAAATAATTTAGATAATCTTAACCAAATCTAAATTTAAATATTTTTATTGGTTGAATAAGTATTAAGTATGTTATATATATATAAATATATATATATATATATATATATATTATTTTTAGTTTACAAGTTACCAATTTAATATCTGTTTCATATTTGATTGATTCAATAATATAATTAAGTATAATATAAATTTTAAAAAATAAATTATACATATGCATTTGTATTAAAATTCATTTAAACACATTAACTAAGAAAAATAAATGTACAACTGTCTCACTTATTTATAATTATTACAATGTTAACTTTTATATATAATATATAAATATATATTAATATTTATTTTTAATCATTTATTTATTTATTTTTATCAAAATGAGTTTATAGTATTTTTATTATTTTTTATTTAAAAAAAAAACTTTTCATCTTTAAATTTTAAAAAATAAATTGTATTTCTTATATTATTTTATTCAATAATATAAAATAGTTTGAAAAAAAAAATAGTTGATACCTCATTTCAATCAAACTAAAAAATTATATATATATATATATATTTAAAATTATATTATAAAAAATTGATATACATAACTTATATATATTTGAAATTAAAAATATTACATAATGATAATTATTTTTTAAATTATATAATTTCACATGTATTATATATAATTATTTTTACTAATTATATAATTTTGTAAATGAAATATATATTTTTAAATTATAAAAATTATGTGTATATATATATATAATTTCAAAATATTTATATAACTAAAAAATAAAAAACAATAATATATATAATTTCAAATTATTTATATAACTAAAAAATAAAAAACAATAATTAAAAAGTTAATATATAAAATAACACTTGACAAATTATTTAATAAAAACCTATAATTAAATACATATAAACCTAATAATTGATGTATCAAAATTTTAATTTTATTTAAATTTTGATAGTTTATTATTTGTAAATAAATTCATTATAATTAGACAAGTATAAATGATTTTTTTAAAATTAAATATTAATCCTTGAATGAATACTTTTATTAAATTTTATATAAATATTATATTAACATTATACTAGTAATATAATTCAGATAACTACAATTTGGAGCAAATGATTGTCAGTTTTATTTGATATATATATAGCTCCCCGTTAGTTACAACCACCACAGCAGGATAGAGACTGAATAATAAAGTATGCACTACTAATTATATATAAGATAATGTCAATCGAGAATCCAACCCAATATGGGACCCAATTGATGCAAAACCACCTCATATTTAGTTGGATGAAATGAAAAGAGCATTAAATGATCCATGATTAGAAATTGATTAATTACCTCATTTCGAGGTAAATAAATTTATCATATATATTAATTTATAAAAAAAAATAATGTATATACAATATATCAACTATCCTATTATAAATTGAGCATTAGGAGATGATTAAAAAAGAAATTATAAAAAAGTAAAATTAAAATTTGATTGGCGAAGGACATGATAGTTATTTAAAAAAATTATTTATTGTTCTAATAGAAGACACCGGTATAGTCTTGCTTCTTGAATCATCTATAGGATTATTACTTTAACCGGGTCATCATTAAATAATTCTTCAATGGATGCCTAACTTCATACTGATATTCCATGAGTTCAGGGTTCTTGGTTTGAATATCACCCCAGCCCACAAGTGGGTTTAAATATCAGTTAAAAATTCTAATCATCGTGACTTTGAAGTGGTTGATCATGAATTTGAAGTGGTGTTGGACCCATCACTTTGATACCTAAATTCTTTCATTACCCACTTTTGGCTAGACTAATCAAAATGTTTCTACTCTTCTCAATGTATTAACCAAGACCAGGATAATCATCAAATTTGTGAAAATGTTTGAATATTTTTATTATTGGAATTGAACATGTATAAGGCTGTCTACCTATTTTTTTTTCAAAAAAAATCAAGTCCAACATAGTTTCGTCAAATTGAAAAATTGGTCGGACTCTTCTAGTATTAGTCATTTTTATTTTAATAAAAATACTCGTAGTTTCAATATATGGATTTAGGAATCATCCGTACACATAGGATAATTCCACTATTTCAGCATTGTGTGAACATGATATGCTTTTCACCTTTCAGACGCATCCGCTTCTCAAAAGAAGTATCTTTTGAGCATGTCGATGTAGAACGGACCTAAGAACTCTTCCCCATCGAGTGTAGTTAAGTGGATGGCGCGTCTTGAAAATATCATGTTGTTAACGTGCGACCCTTCCCGTGTAAGTTGAAATTTTCCCTAGGATCTTGAAACTATAGATTTTTTTTTCAGAACAAGGTCACCTTCTTGAAGGTTTTTTTCACTTTCTTGTTGAACGCTCTAGACTTTCTATTCTAGTATACTTACATCTAACATAAGAGGTCAAGGATATTGTCCTCCATTAAAGCTAGTTGGTGATACCTAGAATTACTCTAGTCTTCTTCTATCACCTAACTCTCGAGAAGTTACATAGCTATATCTTGATTGGTTGTACTACATCTACACCATAAACCAATAAGTATAGAGTTTCTCTTGTACACATCCGAGTTGCCGTTAGGTAGCCCCATAATACATAAGGTAACTTTTCGTACCGATCCATTTATGTCTTGGTTGTTTTCTTAAGATTCGTGATGACGTTATTCTTTGTTGCTTTGACTTTGTCAGTTGTCAAGGGTAGATACATTGAAGACTTGTGATGCTCGATACCAAATTTCTCAAGTACCTTTTAACACTTACCCTTTAAAATGTTTACCTTTGTCCGATATCATCAATGGCGGAACTCAATATCGGCGATAATATTGTGGTTGTGTGCAAGTTTTAACGTCGCGATGAAAGTTTGTATATTATCTGTGGTTTGTGTTTTTTAGAAACAAGTTGTGAGGGGAATAAATTTTAAATTAATAAAAATTTAACGTAGAAAGCGATGCTTTATAAATGACTCCATAACTTATAATCCCGTCAAATTTAGTATAGATTGAGATATTCAATGAGAAGTAAATCATAGGCCTATTTAATGTATTTCGATTTTAAAAATATTACGACTAAGAGTCGCCACCTATTTTTTTTTAAAACTAGGAAAATAAATTAGACGCATGCCCACCACATTTAGAGATTTATAATTTAGAGATTTATAATGTCTTTGGCGTTCAGTTACATGGGTTAAAGGGCCATTCCTCGGAATGGAAAATTATGTCCCACAATGCCATTGAATCTTTACTAATTCAATTTTGGACTCTTTTAAAACAACTTATGCTTTACTTATTTTGTATACCCTAGTACAGAATTAAAGAAAGGAAAATAATGTACAAGAATAAAAAACATTAAGACAACCTAAAGCCTAGAAATATATATCCTCTTGAAGGTTAAGAGACTAAGCATGTTATATATCAAGGATTAAATTAGCTTAAGTCTAATAATTTTTAAATTATTTAGGTGAGTATTTATTTTGTGAAAGTATTTATGTTTTGGAAGTTTTATGATTTTATATTTTGTAACTAAAACAAATGATAAATGATAAAAATAAAAATAAAGACCAAGACATATACCCTTTAACATTTGTAATTTTATTTTTCTAAACTAATTAAATATAACTAACCAAATTAAAAGGAAAATCGTATATAATATATATAATATAAATATATATATTATATCATCTTAACTTATTAAAAATCAAAAATCAATTATTCTTGGAAACTCAATTGTTCTAAAAATAATTTCTCTTAAATAATTAGTGCAATGAGCTCGCGTATGAATTTAAAATGACTATAGACTTGGAATTTATTAAAAATATAAACTATAAAATTAGGGAATGAAAAATTAGTATTTACAGAATGCCATCTTTGACAAAATTTATAGAAATCACTCAGTTGCGAAAAATGCATGTCCAAGCTTGAACATAGGCAATGTGTTTAAAAATTCTCAATTTATAGTTTATTTCGGATGAAGAGAACAAACCTGACGAGTGTCTTAGGAGTCCCGTATGAACTTGAGTATCCTCTTCAATTTAGAGAAATACTAAGTCGTGAATGGGTGAACATCACTCATTCGTTTAGCGAGATGTTCATCTTGGGTATCGCTCCTCGATTTAGCAAAATACTCTGATATTATTAATAAACAATGTTCTTCCGTTTAACAAAAATTTGTCTTAAGTATCACTCCTCAATATAGAAAAAAAACTCAAATATAAAATTGAACATCGGCACTCTGTTTAGCGAAATGTTTGATTTGAATACCGCTTCTTAGTTTAGCGAAAATACACAAATAAAAAATTAACATCGCTCATTAGTTTAGCGAAATATCCGGTTTGAGCATCACTCTTTAGTTTAGGGAAATACTCAGATATAAAATTGAACATCGCACCTCTATTTAGAGAAATATTTGATTTGAGTGTCGCTCCTCAGTTTAGAGAAAATACTCAGATAAAAAATTAAAATCGCTCCTCAGTTTATTGAAATGTTTAATTTGAGCATCGCTCTTTAGTTTAGTGAAATACTCAGATAAAAATAAACATTGCTTTTGGAATATCAATTGCACATGAGTACGCGTCGCAACTTGGTTCATCGATTGTATTAATTTAAATACATATTTCTCATGGACTATTAATGGTACGAGAACGCATCGTAGCTTTGTTCATCGATTGTATTAATGTTGATTTTAGTAATATTTAGTTTGCCACTTGACTTAAATTCATGATTTAGACCCCTTTAACTTTCAAGGTATTAGCGCATTTTAAACTCTTTTCCAACATTTCTTCACATTGAAACATTTTCAGAAATAGGTTTCGTACATTTTTTCTTAAATAAGTCACGAAAAAATCGTGTGTAACTGGCATTCTTTGATATCAATGTCGTTGATTTAGGGACTTATCTTTCACCGAGATGTTTCACCTTAATTTTTCGAGGGATTTATTTGCTCGAACTTGATTTTCAGATTATGCTTAATCTTAAAACCATGTGTCACGAGATTTAGTCTCACTTCTCATACTTAGAGGTTATCGTGCTTTAGATTCTATGCTCTTTGGGATCTTTGAGTTCTTTGCTTATACTCGGGATATATTTGATAGAATCGATATTCTTGTTCTTGCTATGGAAACTAGACAAGAGTCTAGATGAACAAAAAAATTTGAGATTTTAAAATCTAAAACTATTTGAGTATTTTTTTTCTTTGGCCTTTTTCTTGATGACCGTGTGTATCTGATGGACTCAAACACATTATTTTTGCTTGGAAAATTAGACTAAAGTCTAGATGAACAACACCATTGTTTTTCGTATCTCAATCAACACATTCTTGCTTGATTTTTTTATTTTGAGACCTTAAACTCTTGCACTCGACCTCTGTCTGAGACGAGACGTCGCCTTTATTGACAACTTGATTCCAAGTTTGGGTACTTGTCTTCCACGAGCTCCGTTTTAAACATTCACATTTTAAGCGTATGCAAAGCATTTTACTTGAATTTCACTAGTTGCATCGGCTCGTTAGGAGACACTCGTTAGGAAGAATTATCTTTTCCCACATCCTTACTCGTTTCTCTACTCTTTCTCATCATTCTACTTGTTGCACTTGAGAATTTAAGGATCGTCATCCTTTCTTAAAATCCCGTTCTATTTTATTTTAAAAATGCCCCTAATATTGACATAGGGATTTGGTTGTTTTGGATTTATTTGACTGAGCTCATGCCAAGCTGCCTATGTATTCTCATAAAAGGATAAATTAGATCTGAACGTAGTTTCGAATATATAGTAATTTTATCAAAATTTGAGTTTCTGCAAAGATGACAAATGACTTTATGGGGATGGATTTGTCTTGAGTTAAGTTGTTCCTGGGATGGCCCTTCGACATCACTTGTTGATTGATATTTTTTATTTTTTTGAAATTTCACGTTGATTCTGGGGAATGGTATCATTTTTCTTGAATTTTTGTATTGAATTCTATTTTGTTTTGAACCATTTTTATATTAATAAAAATACCCCTAGTGTTGACAAAAGGGTTTTGTATTTTTAGATTTATTAGGATCGAGCTTGTGATAAGTTGCCTAAGTATTCTTATAAAATGAGAAATTAAGTATGATCGTAGTTCAAAGTGTGTTGTAGATAGATTATGATTTATTTTTCTGTTGGGATGACAATTGACTCAAACTTTGTTGGGGATTGATGTGTCTTAAGTTTATGCTGGAGTGGAAATTGAGTTAATTTGGGGATTTAAATTTATGTTGGAGTAACAATTGACTTAATCTTGCTGAGGATGTGATAAAAATTTTCCCTTCTCATTTTTTTGTTGAAATTCCCCAAATATTGGCACAGGGTTTCGTGGTTTGGCATTTATTTTGAATTATAATGTTAGGGATTCATGTTCTACTTTTTTTTGTTTTATTTAAGCATTATTGGGACATCACCCATAACAGGCTGCCTACGTACTCTAATAACAAGGAGAGATCATATCCAAATGTAGTACAATACTTGTGATTGAACTACTTGGGAATTTCATGAATGGTTTCCTCATGCATGCTCTTGACCATGCCGATATTAAAAGGTGGTGAGAATTCCTCTCCGCCTAAGGTGGACAATCGTATGGCGCCACCTATGAAGACCTGAGTTTAAAATTTGCCTCCGAGGTCTAGTATTTGTACGTTCCTTTTAGGACTAGATCACATTCTTGAATGTTCAGAGGCTTCACTTTCTTGGTGAATTTTCTGGACATTTGTCTTTGATATACTTGCGTGTGACGTAACGTGTCTAACTTCTTATCTTCCATAAGGGCTATTTGATTTTATCGAGACTTGCACCAATCTTCTTCTACTACTTGTATTTTGAGGAGTACTCTCAATGTAGGGACTTTAATTTTGATAGATTGTACGACATCCATTATGTAGACTAATGCAAATGGAGTTTCACTAGTTGATATTCGAATGGTTGTTCGATAGTGCAAGAGGACGTAGGGTAGTTTCTCATGCTAGTCTTTGTACGTATAATTCGTGTTCTTGATGATTGCGATTACATTATTATTTGCGGCTTATACATCATTGTTCGTCTGAGGGCGATAGAGAAATAACATGTGATGCTCAATGTGGTATTTGTCTAATACTTTGAGTACTTCTCCTCGAAAGTGACCACCTATAGACATTAATTTTTGACACCCTAAACCATAAATGTGGGAAATAAATAAAATCAATAAGGAAACATGGACAACATATAATAAAATAAGTGTTACTAAATAAATTAATGATAATATTGGAAAATTAGAATATATAAGTGTAACCCCAGAAAACTCTTGTCTCGTGGAAACCTCGAGGTTCAAAAATATTATTCCCGGTTTGTATGTCAGGAATCATTTTAAAATAAAACATTATTTTAAAAGATTTTAAATAATTCCTGACAACTGTTAAAAATAATTAATTTAGATTCAATTATAAATAATTTGGGGATTTGCAGTAATCAAATTATAATTTGAATTTTTAGATATCCGTTGTTTAAATATATTAAAAATAATTAATTTAAAAGATTATTTATTTGAAAACAGAGTCCTCAATTAATTTTTTTAAACAATAAACTGACATATGTATACAAACAATTTTAACTGGAGTTTCTTTATGTTTGTAGTTTGGAGATACTCGGGAAAGAACTTTTGTACTTCATCATTCGTACACGTTTTAAAAATGGTCTCCACTTATAATTTTGATCTTTGAAATTTAATTGTATAACGATTTATTAACCGATTATTCTTCTAGTCCTAGACATACATAGGTTTTTACGTATTTAAAGAATTATGACAACAATTATTCAAATGACAATACTTGTTGCTGATAATGATTATGGAGGAAAATAGTTGAAGAACATCTATTTAAAAGGGCATTAGGGTTTAAAAATAAATCATAAACAAGTCTCTGTCAAAATATTTTGTGGAAATATCTCAAAAATATTTAAAATCATTTTCTAAATTTTCGGGATTTTTAGAAAATGGTTGAGTTTTCAAAATTACAAAATTAATTTTGGAATTTTAAAATTTAAACAAAACGGGCATTATGACCGGTGTCCTAGGTCCTGGGTTTGTTTTATCGTTCGAGGCTAAAAAGCCCTTGGCCCTGGTCATGAATCCCTCAGTATGGGTTCAGGATCCTTGGTTGGGGTGTGGAAGTCCCTCGGTTGGGGTGCTAATTGTCACAGGAGGTTAATACGCAGCGAAAAGTATTCAATTTTTTCACCCATTGTGAGGCTTGTTTCGCAAAACAAAACAATCAGCCAAACTCACCACGATCAATAAAGTATGAAAGACAAGAGAGAAACACAGATTATGGGTTACGCCCAACTTTGAATTTATATTCACTCACAAATACAAATTACAAAGGGCTACAAACTCTCAAAGCTACACACAAAAGACTCTCACTCGTGGAGAATATTTATCTATTCGAAAACCCAACAAAACGTGTGCAGCTCATGAGACATTTATAGCCAAAGAGTAATAATTTGCCTGGGAAAACAACTAACTTAGGAAGTGGGAGAAAACCGCAAAACAGTTGCTGCTGGACATGGGTATAAATGCAAAAAGTGGGTCATAACCGTCCACTATTCCAGACCCACTTTTTCCATAAGTCCTAGCTGCTGCCCACTATTTCTGCCACATCTTCCCATCATATAGATACTTGTGGGTCCCCATCTAGTCGCCACTAGTCCTCTCATAACCGTCACCAGTCAGCTCCGTTTTTTTCCGTACTCCATGCACGCATCCTCTCAATGCGCTGGTTATTGTCTACTCTTATTCCTACATCGCACGCACATGACTCCTCATAGGCATTCACTTGGTCTTGACAATCCTCAATCATGCCACAACAAACGCATGGCTAAACCTTTGCCTATGTAGTACACACACGACCCTTCTTCGACACCCTTCTCTTAGTCCAAGAAATCCGCAATCATGCCACGACAGAATGTTGGTTGGCTTAGCACTTCTCATCTCCGGTGCTATATCGCACATCCGTAACTCTTTTTCGGCACCTCTCGGTCCTAGAAATCCGCAATCATACCAAGACCGAGGCTGCATATTTAAGGTTGTAACACTAAGGCCTCTCAGTCTTTGGCTAAAATTCTTGGTCATATGCCAAAATTCTGGATGGGACCTCTCAGTCCTTGTTAGATGTCATCATTCCAAGGTTCGGGAGTTCTTGGTTGGATGCGATACTCCTCGATCCTAGGTCTAATTTCTCAGTCAACCCCCTCGGTCCTAAGTGGAAGGCGTTCCTAAGTTTAGGAGTTCTCAGTTGGGTGCGAGACTCCTCGGTCCTAGGTTTGTCTTCTCGGTTATATGTAAAAATCCTCGGTCGGACCTCTCGGTCTTAAATGAAGAACATCGGTCGAACCTCTCATTCCTGACTCAAATTTCTCAATCGGATCTCTCGGTCCTGGTCGGACCTGTCGGTTCTCAAGAAAATCAAAATTTGAGGTTTTTCAATCTTAATGGAGGCTTGGATCCAAGGTCTTGGATATCTTCACAAAGCTCCAAGAACATTAAAATTATAACCCAAGGTATCGTTCGATCTGGGTGGTTATCAATTTGTTCAAAATAGTTTATAGTCAAAATCGGGTTTTTGGTTTTAAAATTGTTTTGAAATCAATTTTCTCAAATTCAAATTTGAGTTTTTTTGTTCAAGATCAGTTGAAAGATCTTGGCTTTCATTGAAAGTTTATAAATGATCCTATGATCGATCTCTAATAAAAAAAAAAGTCTAAAAACCAGGCAGCATACAAGCTTATGAAAACTGAATATACAAATTTCAATTTCAAACTCCAAATATGAATTAAAGAATGATTTAAAGCATATTAAAGATTAAAGAATACTCCTTAGACCTTAAGGAAGCTTTGGGATGCTTGGATCCAAGCTTTAAGGCCTTATATGAAGATTTCAAAAATCTAGCAAGCTTGAGCTTTAATGGAAAATTTTATTGTAAATTTTGATTCGAAACTTGAGAGTGAATCTCTTGGCTTCAGAGTTGTTATGGAGACTATTTATAGCTTCCTGAAGTAGGTTGAGGGAGTCAAGTGGATTGAATCAGCCAAAATCAATTTATGGTATTTTGATTGTTCTTCATATCAATATTCTGTTTAGACCTTAATTAGGTCTAAGGGTACAAGAGAAATGATCACCCTAGTAGGTTTATCATTTCACCTTTTAAATCAGCCGAAATGGTTGATTGTAGGCTAAGTTTCATCTTTGAGAAATAAAATATGGGACCTGTTTTTATCCTCTTGAAATTGCGAGGAAGAATACAACTCAGGCATAAAACGACGTCGTTTTGGGTTTAAACGCGGACGTGGAGCAGTCCGATAGAGTTCAATCCGTGTCTCGTCCATCGTTTGGCGTTCTGTTCCGATTTAGATAACGGAGCATTAACTAATATGGGGTGGCGCGGACACGCGTTCCCTCTGTTGCAGCGGGCGAAGCGGCATGACCCTGGGCATTGGATGACAATCCAACACTCATCCGATGGTAGTAATTCATGTTGCAACGAATACTTTGGGTTCTAATTGCACTAGATTACTGGTTTTATTTTTATTTTAAAACTTTAAGGGATTTTTTGGCTTTAATTTTAATCTTTCAAAATAAACAAAATACTAAAATAAATATAACAAATTTTTTTCCAATTTTTTTTTTATATTTTTGGGTTAAATAAATAATTTTTGGCGATCCAAAGTTCTTATTTTAATCCCTTGATTTTTCTAAAATTATTTTGAGATAAAATGAGTACAACATTTAACCTAAATAATTTTATTTCTTTTATTTGGCCATTATCCTTAATTAATTATATTTTAATTATCCTAATAAGTAATCTAATTAATTATTTAATTAGGTTTTGGTCTTTGTGGGTAATTATTTTGATTTTACTTATTTGAAAGCAAATCAAAATAATTATTTTAAATTTATAAGTATATTTTTTGTTCTTACAATAAGTGTAAACCCCGAGAACTCTTTGTCCTAGAAAACATCAAGTTTTTAGAAATTCCAACTCCGATTTGCGTGTTAAACATTTTTTTAATAAAATATTATTTAAAAAGATTTACAAATATATGTCTCGACATTTTGGATTAATTACAACAATAATTAATTTTAATCAGATTTGGATATTATTTTAGATTAAAAATAATCAACTTATAATTTGATTAAAGAAATATATATTTTAAATTAATTAAGATTATCCCTTTGATAAAAGAGTCACCAATTGATTTTTAGTTTAAAATCATTAAAAAAAACATATGTTTACAAACGTATATTTGACTAGAGTTTGTTTAAGGTGTGGTGTTTGGTGAAACTTGGGAAAGGGATTTCACATTATATCATTTGTACCCGTTAAAGAACGGTCTCAATAATATAAAGTTCTGGCTTTTGAAAATTTGATTTTATTATATTTTGTTTAACCAATTATTTTTTAGGTCCTAGACATGTACATGTTTTTCTTGCATTTAAAATTATAGAATAATATTTAAATGTTGGCACCTGAGATTGATGTCAACGATTGATGAGGAATGAAACTGAAAAATATCAGTTTATGGCATTAGGATTTAAAAATAAATCCCAAACATGCCCTTCTCAAAATATTTTTTATGAAAGTATTCTAAAAATATTTTCTATATTTTTTTCATATTTTTTGAAAATGGTTTAGGGTTTCAAAATTTACAAATATAATTTCAAAACTTTAAAATTTAAACCAAAAAGGCCATATGACCGACCCTCTTAGTCATAGGTGCAATTTTCCTCGGTTTTAGGTTAAAACCCTCGGTCCTTTATTGAGGTAATTTTGTCAAGGTGTGGGAGCTCTCAGTTGGGATGCGGGAGGCTCTCGGTCGGATGTTGGAGGTTCTCGGTCCTAGGTGTAGGATGATCTTAATTAGGTGAGGGAGATTCTCGGTTGCATGTGGGAGACTCTTGGTCCTGGGTGCGGGAGGCTCTCGGTCAGGTGCGGGAGGCTCTCGGTCAGGTGTGGGAGGCTCTCGGTCAGGTGCGGGAGGCTCGGTCGGGTGCAGGAGGCTCTCGGTCAGGTGTGGGAGGCTCTCAGTCGGATGCGGAAGGCTCTTAGTCTATGGTCGGGGTGGCTCTTAGTCGGGTGCGAAGGCTCTTGGTCGGGTTCGGGAGGCTCTTGGTCAGATGCGGAAGGCTCTCGGTCGGGTGTGGGAAGCTCTTAGTCGGGTATAGGAGGCTCTCGATCCTAGACTAGTCTAAGGCTAAGTTTCCTCGGTCGGATGTAGGGGAAGGTTCAATTTTCTCGGTCCTAAATCGAACCCTAGTTGATCCCTCAGTCGGATGTTAAGAATATCAAACTACACTTATTGATCATATACAAATGATCGTTGGTACCTATTGACAAATAGGATTTTTGTACCTATCGAGAGATAGAGATTTTGATGGATCATATAAAAATGATCTCTTGTACCTATTGATAATTAAAGTTTTTGTACCTATCAAAAGATATGGTTTTGGTTGGATCATCTACGAATGATTACCTGTACCTATTGATAAAATAGGGTTTTTAAACCTAATAACAAAATAGGGTTTTGTCGAATCGGATTCAAATGATGTCATATACCTATCAAGAGATAGAGTTTTAGTCAGATTATGTGCAAATAATCATTGGTACCTACTGACAAAATATGGTTTTATACATATCGAGAGATATGATTTCAGTCGATCCTATACAACTGATCGTTGGTACTAATTGACAAATAAGGTTTTTGTACCTATCAAGAGATAGGGTTTTGGTTGGATCATGTACGAATGATCGCTGGTACCTATTGAAAAAATAAGGTTTTATACTTATCGAGAGATAGGGTTTTGGTGGATTATATACAATTTATCGTTGGTACCTATTGACAAATAGGGTTTTTGTACCTATCGAGAGATAGACTTTTAGTTATATCATATACAAATGATCGTTGGTGCCAATTGACAAAATAACGTTTTTGTACCTATTACAATATAGGCTTTTGTCGAATCATATAAAAATGATGTCATGTACCTATTGAGAGATAGGGTTATAGTCGGATTAGGTGTGAATGATCGATGGTACCTAATGGCAAAATAGAGTTTTTTTACCTATCGAGAGATACGGTTTTGATGGATCATATACAAATGATCTCTGATATCTGTTGACAAATAAAGTTTTTTTACCCATCGAGAGATAAAGTTTTTATTGGATCATGTATGAATGATCACTGGAACCTAATGACAAAATAGGGTTTGTGTACCTATCGAGAGATAGGTTTCGATGGATTATATACAAATGATTGCTGGTACCTATTGACAAATAGGTTTTTTATATATTGAGATATAGAGTTTTGGTGGGTGATATATAATTGATCGCTGGTACCTATTGACAAATAAGTTTTTTGTACCTATCGAGAGAGAGGGTTTCAGTGGATCATATACAAATGATGATAGGTACTTATCGACAAAAAAAGGTTTTTGTGCCTATCGAGAGATAGGGTTTTGGTGTATTATATACAAATGATTATTGATACCTATTGATAAAATATGTCTTTTGTACCTATCGAGAGATGGAGTTTTGGTGGATCATATACAAATGATCACATGTACTTATCGACATATAAGGTTTTTGTACCTATTGAGAAATAGGGTTTTGGTTGGATCATGAAAAAATGATCGTGGGTATTTTTCAATAGATAATATTTTTATACCTATCGATAGATAGAGTTTTGGTTGGATTATGTAATAATGATCGCGAGTACTTATTGGAAAATAAGGTTTTGGAGACTTGATTGCTTATTTGACTTTTGCAGCATTGGTCTTTGCTTCTTTTGCCTTTAAGAGAGTATTTTAACGTAATCATTTTTTCCACGTTTTTCCAACATAACATTCACAACTATTTGAAATAATATAGGTAGCGTAATTACAATGCAATTCATATGCATGTAAATGAATCCTAGATAACGAAGACCTCTTTTTGATCATGAGTTTGAAAACATACAAGTTATTATACAAAATACTCGGTAGCTCGTTACATGCATCTCTCTTATTTGTATTTACATAGAGATTTGAACAGAGAAAAGTGACAACAAAGGCTGTAGGTTTTAAGTCCTACTATAGCCTATTCCTACACTTGAGTTCTCCTCTTCTTTATTTTTCTAACCCGCTCATACTACTTGATAATATTCGTCATGTAATTTCTTTGTTCCTTTGAGACTCTTATTTTTGAGGTGTTATGTCATTTATCAAGATATTCAATGTAAGCCTTGTGGTCGATTGGCCTGTCTATGAAAATTGTGTTTCCCCTATAAGGAGGCATGATATCACAACCGAATTATTTGAAAATATCTTGGGTGTAGTATAAAGTGACCCATTTTAAACCTATGAGTGTAGTGGTTTGTCATCCATCATGTAGGCCATATTCTTAATAGGATACCATGGAAACAATTCTCTAACAGCGTCATCATTTCGTATGAGAGACTCTAGTATGACTTTTCTTATCCTTCGATATTAGAGAGTAGGGCCCATAGAGTCATCGGGGACCGTTGGTGGGAGGCATTCAAGTTTATCGAGAAAACGAATGTAAAGTATCAGAAGGGAGCCTATTTTTCTCATGGAGGAGGTTAAATATCATTCATTTAACCCCATTAGAGTTTCTATTAGAATTAGACCCGAGGGGTCTTTGTTTCCTCTACATAGGTGGTAGGATACCTCTAAGATATTGAAAGACGGTTTATCGTTCGACAAAGCTAAAAAGAAATGAGCCAATAGTACCGTAAGTGTCATCATTCATGAGCCCATGGTTAGAGGAACTTTTCCATTTATGACTTCCATTTTAGTCCATATTTGGAAGTTGATGGTATCCTTCTTCAGGATAGTTTCGGATGTTGTTTTGGTGTATCTATATTCTTGTTGCAACAGATTTCTCAATGACATCAATTCTACAAAAGGTTTGAGGTGTAGAATGTTGTTTTTGTTGTCAATCATTAAGATAGCCCTGAATTTCTCTATGGTTGGGCACATCTGCATGTCTCCCATAAAGAAAGTTCTAGAGACAGGGCTCTACCTCCTTTGCATTTCATCAAAAAAGTTGATAAACCTCATGATGGAAGTTGATCCTATGATTCACCCATTTCCGTGGAAGTTGACTATCCAAATGATCAAGGCAATATCGCGTAGCATGGACATCGTCTAAGATTAAATGTTCAAAACAATTTACAAAAATGTTTTTGTATTGAAAAGAAAACATACTCAAGATATTCATTTGACTATAGATGCATACACATAATACATATATATTATCACGTAATAGTTTGAGTGACGATGTTTATTTGTTTGGGCACGTCAAACAACTGGTTTGGACATAGTATTCATGATTTTTGTGCTAAAGTTAATCATAAGAGAGTAGCATTCACCGATCGTGGAAGGTGGTTAACACCGTCATAAAACGGGGACTGTTAACTCAATTGGGTATTTCCCCTATCTCCACAATGCCTGCTTTTGGATGGCTCATTCTTAAAGAGAATGGTCGATCCCAAGCATTCTAGGTTCAACTCTCGCAACATCACTCGGTTTGTAACAAGTAGTACAAAGGTCGAAACATTTTGGAATAATTAAAAATAATTTAAAATTGGAAGTTTATTGTTGAAATTGGACGTTGAAGGAGTCCAAGTGTCCAATTGCACCTATGTAGAAAGTTTAGAGGCTCAATTAGTTATTAATTAATTAAATTAATCCAGTAATTAAGCTTACTATGAATTTTAAAAACTTGGAAGGTTGGAAGGCTGGATTGAGCACAAGACATAAGTTTAGGAATCCAGAAATAACAAAAGGTCTAAGAAAAGCTGAAGAGCTTGTTCATCATCTTCTTCCTATCTTTATCCGCCATTACTAGTTCCTAACATCGCGGCCTCACTAGAGGACCAGACATCGTTTTCTCGGAAATCACCTCGACGGTTGTTGTCGTCTAGCGTTTAGAAGAAAATGCATGGAATTCAGCAGTGAAACATAGTGAATCACTCTATTTTACAATCTGAAGACTTCCTTTCCAATAGAGGCTTCACTTCTCCTTGCCATTACTTCTGGTTTTGGATTTCGTCTCCTCTAGAACTTACCTAGGCAATGAGCGATGTCAATACAAGTCTATGTTCACAAGAAATGAATGAAATGAAAAATTGAATCGGAAATCCCATGCAGATCGGGAGTTCACCTAGAGCAAGGCTTGGTAGTTTCCTCTCCAACGACATTTTTAGAATTTGGCATTGCTGATTAAAATATTAAGGTTTGAGGCTTGTCTTGACCTAGCCTCTTCATAATCTAGACTCAATAAACTAACCTAGGGACTCTAATAGCTAAGTTGCATCTATCAATCAAACATATTTTGAACCAATTTACTCCTTCACACAACTGAGTCTTAGTCGAGTCAAATTCTTTAGGTAACTGATCATGCCACAAATTGAACTTTGAATCATGTCAAATGATCAAGTGTAGGTAAAGTTATTCATTTTCTTGTCTAGGTTTTCAGTTGCCTTGTTCAAATCAAAACTTCAAATGGCTATAACTTTAGGATTAGATCACCATTGAGTCTAAGATAAGGTGCATTGGAAAGGTATTGAGGGTGGATAAATATTTTCTTTTTCCCAAGAAGTTTGATACAGGCCGTAGGTCCATGCAATTCGTGAAGGAACATCATTGGTCTTAAAATGAACAATTTAGCTTACGAGTGACCTAATGTGGCTTGTATGTTGAGTCGTGAGTGATGCTTGTTATTAATAGAAATCTAATTCAACTATATTTATAATGGTAGCTCACTTTCACAAAATGGTCGAGTGAGTCAAAAGATATGAATTTATGAAGTCATACATAGCTTCAATTTGCTCCAAGATTGAAGTTAGTGTACTTACATCATATTGTCAGCCTGCATAGACCACCTTAGACATCGAATGGAGACTCTGCACTAGTTTCATTCGAACGGTATGTGTCTTAGCTTTCCAAACATAAGTAGAAATCTAATTTTGATGCCATATGACTCAAGTTATGAATTTCTAATCGTAAGCAAATCCGGTTTGATCCTATTATGGACGCATTGTCTTGCACCGCCGAATTCTTGGGGTTAAGAGCTTCGACTCGATTTAAAATTCAATCGGCCTTGTAGAGGACTCTTCAATATTTATAAAAACTTCCAAGATCATAAAAAGTAATTTAGTATAGTGATCTAGGTAAAATTTTAACTTGAAGATCCTTGTTAGTCTTCCTTCATCAAAACAATGCCAAAATTGAGTATTTGGGTTTTTTTTTTTAAATCAGGCGCGCCTGGTGTCAGCATGACAGTCATTTGAAAAGCCTTGGACACGTGGGAGCTCTTGGGTTGACTTTCGTTGACTAAGTCTTGACCCAATCAGTTTGACTTGGTTTTGACTCTTTTGTCCTTTCGAAAGCCTTCTGCATAAAATTACAAACATCAATATTATAATAAAAAAATCATAATTTTTTAACTAGTTAATTTGAACGTGTTGGTTTTATTGAATTCTGAATTTTTCTGATTTTTAAAGTTCATGATCTTCCAAACCGATCAATTTGAAGATGTTGGGTCATCCGAAATTTGAGTATTTTATACAATTGGAATTTAGACCGCTCTTCAAAGATCATTTTAAGTTATTTCTGAAGATTGTTTTTTGTTTTTTGTTCTCCAAGTCAAATAATCAAGTATGATTATCATACTAGATCGAACATATTTATTTTAATTTTTGGGTGTAAAAATGGGGTGTCTATAAACTTTAAGCCTGATTTCTTCAATGAGCTTGTAGAGATGGCAAGTATTTGGGATCTACCTATTATTTTTGTGGGGATATGAATGAAGTTAGGGTTCCAACCGAGAAAAAAGGGGTGACTAGCTAGAAGCACAAGGTATATGTGTGACTTTTCCGAGACAATATAAAATATAGAGCTTGTTATTTACCTTAGAAAGGAGGACAATACACATTTCTTCATGAATTCATTTAGTAAGCGAGTTGCTTGAACTATATAAAGAGGAAAAGTTGACGTGAGACAACGTATCAGAGCGATTTGGCTGCGTGAAGGTAATAAAATTAACATGTATTTCCATGGCATCTCTAAAGCACAAGCGAGAAATATAGTTATTAACTCGATATCTATTGTGGGTGTCGTGCATGAGAATTATTTGACTATATCTATTAATATTGTTTAATTTTACAAAGATTTGTTTAGTAAATCATTTCGGGTTAGACCAAAGCTAAATAACATCAGTTTTTCCCTTATAAATGCAAATTAGAAGTACATGTTGGAAGATCGTTTCTCTATTGAGGAGGTAGAGACAATAATAATGGATTGTGGTAGTGATAAATCCCTTGGGAGCGACAGTTTTACTTTGAGTTTTTTTTTTAAAGGCTTCGGAGTTTTTTAAGGCTAATATTATGGAGACTATGAATCATCTCCTTCGATTCTCATGTTTTGAGAAAAGATGGAATTCTACGTTGATTGTCCTCATTTGTAAGGTAATCAGGACTATCAACATGAAGCACTTCTGACACATCGGTTTGGTTACGTCATTTTATAAGATTATCTCAAATTGTTTGACAATTAGATGACCTTTCTAGAATGATATTGTTTGACGAATACGTGAGATTGTTTCTTGGGGTAGGGTGCAGTGCGAGACAATCTATGTTCTTTATGTCTCATTTATTGTTTGCATATCACACTATTTATATTATTAAGGCTACTAAGAAAAATACTAAGCACCTTCGTGACATCCTTTGGAGCGTGTCCAGGATTGCGTGTTAATTTGGGTAAGTTTGATATATTTTTCTCTAATTCAGTTTCATATAGGAGAATGATTATATTGACATGTATTTTGAGATTTAAAATTAGGTTTTTTCGTCTACATATCTTGGGCTCCCTCTAGGTGCTAAGGTTAACTTTAAAGTTTCTTGAGGACCGATCATTAATAAGATGGAGAGGAAGCTTCCCATTTGTAAAAGTAAGATGATTTCTATGTGCAATAGTTTATTCCTTATCAAGAACACTATTTCTTCAATGCCAACTTATATGATGTCCTTGTTTGTCCTCCCAAAGTGTGTGGCCATGAAGATGAAGAGAGTTATGTGTAAATTCTTATGGGGATCATCTAATTGGTCATTTTCTCATTTAGTGAGTTGGAAAAATGTTAAATTAATAAAAAAGTAGGAGGGATCAGAATCCACGGTCTTGTTTCTTTCAATAATGTCTTATAATCCAAATGGTGTTGTAGATTTATATATGGGCAAGAGGTACTTGGGCTAAATTGATCAAATATAAATATGGTCAAGAAATCTTATAGACATGTGGGATGTAACATTTAAGGTGGTATTTATTGGTTGTGGAAGGTTTATCAAGTGCATTTGATTTTTATTGTGGGTGATAGAAGTTCGATTTATTTTTGGGACGACACTTGGTGTGGTGGTAAATTATTGACAAATATTTTCTCTGAGCTTGCTTTTATTTCTAATTTTAGAAATGCATTAGTAAAAGATATGTTTGACATTCAATCTAGTGGTTCTGCTAATCGTATCGAATATAAAAAAGATTGAAAAAATAGGAAAGCATGTCCAATGATAGAATTTTGTGCATAATTAGTAATATATGGTTAAACCCATCTTCTCGGTATTCTATGAAGTGACTGATCTAAATAACTTTCATGTTGGACATTATTACACATTGTTCAAAAAGATAGCTCGATTGACATGTGTTGGGAAATTTTATGGGAGTCTAAAATGTCTACTAAGATCTCATTTTTTGGTTAGAGTGTTATTCACGAAAGAATTCTCACTAATAATAGATATATGCAAAAATAAATGATTATTGTGAGTCGTATGTGTTACAAAGAGGTTGCGACGACTTCTCATTGATTTTACATTGTCACATTTTTGCAAATATTTTGAATCTTTTTTGAAATTTGACCAGAATGTAATGGGTTATGTCGGAGACTGTCGGTGACTATTGGGAGACATGGATTGGGGAGACTAAAAAAACGAGACTTAAAAAATGGATCTCCATCCCTATAATTTTCTGGTGAACTATCTGGTTGGAGAGAAATTTGAGACTATTTAACTACCAATTAGGTCGTTAAAGATTATTCACAATGTCAATTATCATTACGATGTAGAAAATTAGATCCGAAAACTTATAAATTTGTGTGAAGACCTTATTACTTTTTTTAAACCTTTAAGTCAATTATGTTTATTTGTAATTAATATTGTTATTGTTTTATTGTTGTACATAAACGAAATTTGCTAAATATAATACCGATTTGAAAGAAAGTTCTTAATATTAAATTAAATTTAATAAAAATGTTTAATATAAAAGAATTTTACAAAAAAAAAATATTTTCTCTGCTTCCTTCAAAATCTGGCTGGTCTTCTATCTTTTCTTCTCAATAAAGTAAATAAAAAAATGTACAGATATAAATGTAAAGGGACTTGGGTTTATGTATTTTAGTCACTTGATATTGGGTTTGCAGGTTTAATTTAAGGACTGGGTTATTTTCAGGACCAGATCTAAAATAAAAAAAAAGTTTAGGCTTTATTTAAACCAAATTCAATAGTAATCAAATAAATCCTGTAAAATAGGTAATAAAATTAAATTATAACAGACTGGGTGTCATCGACCCATTTCAATATTACTTATTATTGTCATTTATATGTTATTATTATTTATTTATTTTATTATTATTATTTTTATAATCTGTTTAATAAAAAAAAAAATCATTTAAACACAAACAAAAACATGACAAAAAAAAATTTAAAAAAAATAACATAGATTCAATTAAGTGACTTGAAATTTTTCGTGAAAAGCAATAAGATCTAGGGTTCTCGAAATTGAGGTGTAGTGACAAATTCACAAAATTAAAATTTGGGTGTGTTTGAATTTTTTTTAAGTGGACATACAAATGAAAAGAAAATTATGAATTAAAGTAAGACTAACGTGAAGTGTAGGAAATAATTAACAAAAAAATTAAAACTTATATCTCTAAGTAAATTAGAATCACCTGAAATCATCTTATTTCTTTTCAATCAATCTTGTGGTCATGTTGACCAAAATCTACCATTTAATTTGTGTAGATAATAAATTGTCAAATATATGGAGTTACACGGCACAAAGCACAATTTGGCTAGTATAAATTTTTTATTAAATTAAAAATTATTCAAACCTATTTGTAAATTAGATTTTAGCTAGATTACTATGTTAGAGCAACTGAGCAAGGATAACAACAATTATATTTTAGTCCATTATGTCTAAATATGAAACTCATTATTTAATAATAAACTATTTTGAAGTTAGTGATCAATCAGATGGTAATAACCCATTAATTGTCAAACGGACCATTGAACTATTTCAGTCAAAATATTTTGGGAAACAGGATAATTGGTTTGAACAAATCATATCCATAGAATTGAATCGTTTCACATTTAATTTCATTGGACTTCTTCCCTATCTCTTACTAATAATGAGAATTTTCACACATGCCTAAACAAATTGAACACTCCATTAGACAACCAATATCCTTTAGGTCTTAACCTGACCAACATTTCCTCTACACTTCTCAAAAGTTAAGAACGTTGAGTGTACATTTCCTCTAAACTTTTCACAAGTTAAGAAAGCTGAGTGAGAACTGTTATATGAAAGGAAATATGATATACTCAGCATAGAAGAGATTCCAAATAAACCGATAGTAATCCGAGATTGCCTCCTGAAAAATTACATTAATCAAAGAACAATAACTGTATGTTAATAGGGCCTTCAAGTATGAAACGCAAAGCAAGTACTTTAACCGTAATATTTAGTAGTATCTACCTTTGTATAATTTAACTTTTCCAATACCCAAGTCTGAAAAACGACAGCCAAGAAACAGTTTGTGTCAAGATAGCAGAATACAAATAAATAGAATATGATTATATTCGTATACACAAATATATAGGCGAACCAAAGCAACAAAAACAAATGGATTCTCCTCTCCATATTTGTGTGTGTTTCTTTTCAGTTTTGTAATTTTGAAAAGTCGTTACAAAAAAAAGTCGTTTAAGCAACAACAACAAATAAAAGGTTTATCAGAGAACTGAAACAAAAAAAACAAAAAAAACAAAAAAACTTCGATTCAACCCTATTATCAATCAAAATCATTTCTTTTCACTTTTCTATATTTATATTTTAAGGCATCCTGTTCCAAAATAGCTCAGATGAAACCAGAATTGCCTAAGCCTCTATTGGATATAATCCAGTTTCAATGGTATTTCATTCACTACTCCAAATAATACATACTCTATTAATTTATAAGCTACTAACTTACTCTACTAATTAGCATATTACCCAACAGAAGGATTAACAGATATAGGGTTCAATTTTTGGCAAAAGGAGAGAGGGTTATAGTTGAGAATTACTTATAGACGGTGTGGAGAGAGCAAGAAGAGGCCGTCTACGTATTTATATGAATTTGTGACATTTTTCAAAAAAAAAGAATTTTGTATTGAGCAAGTTCACAGATCATCAAAGGCAACACAATACTGGCTGATTTGATATGCATTTTATTCCATCTGGATTATGATCTGGAAAATTTTACATGTGTATTGTTCGTAAAAATGTCTATGCAAAATCAAACCAAAAATCACAATATAATCTGGGTTATAATCCAGACAATAATCTTTATACAGATTGAAGCACAAAATCTCATGACCAAGAAAATAAATTGGATTGTGATCTATATAAAAAAACTTATACCAAATATAAAAAGTTACTTTCAGTTTTCAGTTTGGCAATATTTCAATCTTGATTGTGACGGAAATTGTGAAAAAAAATATCAGTTTCAAAATGGGCTAAATTGCCCAATAATAGATACTTTGATGAGGAGACTTTGTAGAAGAAAATTATGGGGAAAATTTTAGTCTGAAAATTGAGCGAGGAAATGGAGAATTTCAAGCATCTACCTGGAAAATTATACCAATTGCTAGGATGGTGTGAGCTGGAATCATTAAACTGCTTCTAAAGGCCTGCAAAACAAGTAAAAGATGAGATTTAACACTGCAAAATAGTTTATTCCAAACAAAACATCATAAACTGCAAGAATATTGAGCATATTTGTTACCGCATTCTATGATCTGGATCATAACCGAAAAATCAATATTTGAAAAATATACACGAAGTAGAAAATAAATCGTCAACCAAAAAATAGCTGGTATACTATGAAGCCAAAAATCAGACTATAATCGAGATTATGATTCATAAAATCAACTTTATACAAAATGAAGAGGAAAAATTATGCTAGAATCTGTATCATAATTAAAAAAAACAAAAAATCTTATACCCCATAAAAAAACATTCATTTAACATTGGCAATTTACCATGAGATTATGACAAAATAGCAGTTTCCAAATAGGCTAAACAAAAGAGATTAGGAAAAAAACTAATAACTTGTATATTAATAATTGATGTTACAACCCATAAGAATTACAAGAACAATAAACACAATTTGCAGACTAAGTGGTACTCACCTGAGGCATGAAAATTGCACCTAATATTGCCCCAACGTAATTGAGTAACAACAGTCCAGAACCAAGAAAAGCAATGTTTCTAACACCAAGTTTCGTCGCTAATGTGGATATCTGAAACCTGAAAAGAAATGAAATAACAACACGATGATCATCTAATTTCTCAAGTTTGACGAGCCGCACTGTCATTTTACTAAATACATGTACTATAATCCTAGATATAAATAAAGAAGAGTTGGGTGTCGTAGAAATTGAATGCACAACTTACTTCCGATCACCCTCTACATCTGGCAGATCTTTGGTGATTGCGATGACGAGTGCAAATAACGTTACAAAGGTTGTAATGAAAGCCACTGGGGAGCTACAAATGAAAACAAACGAAAACAGTAAAGCCACGTTTAGACTATTCTAATTTTATGAATCTGTGTCCGACCACGTTTTGTTTCTAAATATGATCTCAGCTACATGGGGCTATAATAGATTAACTAGAGAGCTTCGTGATTCAAATCTAGAAATGTTCACTGGGAAAAAAACCAAAATTAAAGTATTTACTTGCCTCCATTCAAATTCAAGTCCAAGAGCAGCTCTTGTGGCATAGTACACTCCAAAATTAAGAAGAAATCCTCGGACCTGTGAACCAATACACAAGAAAAAGAAGATTCAGATCACAATCACTTCCTCCAACTTTATGCGACTGATATTTTTGGATCCAGTGGATGATTTTCTTTCAAAAACAGATATATTTAGCTACATAACGTAACTTCAGAAGAGGAGAAAATGTACCGTGGCAATAATAAGGAATGCCACAACAGGAAACCGCTTCATTCGAAATGGAGGAACAGAATAGATTGTACCAAGAAATAAACCAAGACTGTAAAGCGCAGTAATGAATGGCCCGAAATTCATCCCCACAACTAAAAGTCCTGTCACTGCAAACACTAACACCAAAACCCATGCAGATGGCACTGAAAGGTCTCCAGCAGCTATAGGTAAATAAGGTTTATTAACCCTGCAATTAATTCCAATAAAAAATCCTTAACGTTCTATTGAAAATAAAAACCTTTCATAGATGTAACATACTTATTCTTACTAGACATAGAACAATGAAAGAGAGGAGTATAATTACTTGTCAATGCCAATATCATATATCTGATTGATCCCTACAATGTACCCATTGCCACAGATAAGTGCCAGTAAACCAGAAATTGCCTTTGATAATAATGACCATTTTATCAATTGAGGATTCTCGATAAGAGCTCTAGTAACCAAAGAACTGTACCAGAAGACAACAAAAATATATGTCGGCTATTTAGCAGGCAAGAATTAGAAGGAAAAAATAACAGATAAAATGCATTTTAACATTTCATTGCTCACATGGAGCCTAGTGCAGTTCCACGTATTGTATGGGGTCTCAGAAATCTCCAAAATGTATCTTTGAACTGGGAAATCTTATTCACAATTGGATCAGATCCAGCAGCACCAGTCTGACTGCAGGCCTGGCAATATCCACTTTTACATAAATGTCATAAATCAAATCTCTGGATTTGAATCATAAAATGGTGGACATAGTGCAGCAGAAAACAATGTTTCTTTTATCTGTTTCTAGCTAGAGAAGGCGTATGCAGAAGTGGTCTTGTGTTGAATTGCTAGAGTGACTCCTTCATATCTTGAAACTCTAGTTGGTTTCGACAAAATTGGAAATGGGGGTCCAATTTTAAAACTCATGAAATTCCGTACATTAGAACAAAAGTAATCAATTATTTCAGTCCAATTCTCCTAGGAGAAATGTTCAATTCCCAGTTATCCGGCATTGGAGTAACCCAAACAAGATGGAATTAAAAAAGCAAAACTATAAACATGAGTATTGAGTTTTACCAAAATGGTGGTAGGGCGAATGCGTTTCTTGGAATCGGCAATTGAGCGGCTACTGAGAGTGTAACATCTGAACGAAGAAGACAAATTCAGCGAAAATTGAGGACATTTTGAAGGTCTCAGCGAAGGTAAACAATTGAAGCTACGAGAAGATGAAGGAATTTGAAGGGAAGAAGTGGAGATGGAAAGCTCCATCCAGAACAACGAATGAAGAGGGAGCTGGTGACCACTGATTACAGTCGTCTAGAAAGCTGCAATAAGAGTGACCGCATGACAATTCTTTTGTTTTTTTAATATTATTATCCGTATAATATATATATATATATATATAAATAAGTGAGTTCATGAGATTTCTGAATTTAGTGATCTAATTAAAAAAAATATATATATAAAGAAGTGAAACAATTTATTCATAATTATTTTATTTTTCTTTCTTAAACCTTAAAAAATATTATCTAAAATTTTTGGCTTGGCCTTTTCGAGCATATTTTTTTTTAGTATCAAATGTGTTTTTTTTCTATTGAGTTAGTGCTTTATTTGGTTTGTTTTACTAATTTTGTATGAGTTCCAAAATTTATATACATAATATTATTATTAAATTAATAAATATATATTATGAATAATTAATATATATTATAAATTATTTATGTATATATTTTATTTTTGTTAAAGTTTATAATTAGTATAATTTTATAACACAATTTGTTTATATATATTATAAGTAGGTGTGTTTAATATTTGGTTTGAACCGAATAAAATTTGAATTTACTGAATTCGATTTATTTTGGTTTTCGAAGCGAATTTTAAACAATTCGAATTCAAATAAAGTTTTTCGTTTTTTTTTTGTTTTGGTTTCAACTCCAAAACCAAAACCGAATTCAATTTTTATTATTTATTTTAATATAATTTATTAAATATAATTAAATAAATATATATAAAATTATCATTAGTAAATTACTCTTTCATCTCTAATATTTTTATTTAGCCTAATAAATCTCTAATCCCTCATTCTCTTTCCCCTCAATTTAGGTGTCCACCTTCCTACTTTCCTAGTCCTTCTAGTCACTCACATCATTTCTAACTCAAAGAATATCTCATTAGTAATATCTTAGTAGTCATCAACACTATCTTACTCATCTCGAATCTGTCCTGCATCAACTTGACAAATTTCTCACATAATTTGTGGTTAGTTGACCCAAATATAATATCATCGACATATATACTTGAATAAGAAGAATATGAGAGTCTTTAACAAATCTAAACAATGTTTTGACAACTGAGCCAATAGTAAGTCATGGTCAAACAAAAATTTAGTCAAAGTATCATACGAAACTCATTGGGAGCTTATTTCAAACCATATAAAGCTTTGTCAAGTTTGAAAACATGATTTGGTAAGGTATGATCTAGAAAACTAGGAGGTTGTTCAACATAAACGTCTTCATTTAAAGTACCATTTAAAAATGCACTTTCTACATCCATTTGAAAAACTTTGAAATTCTTAAAAGATGCATAAGCTAAGAAGATTCTGATTGCCTCAAGTCTAGATACAGGTGTGTGAATGACTCATGAAAGTCAATTCCTTCCTCCAGTCTGTATCCTTGAGCAACCAACCGGGCTTTGTGTCTTACAACTAAGCCATCTTCACTAAGCTTGTTTCAAAAAACCCATCTAGTTTCAATGACCGATTGATCAGTCGGCCTTGGAGTTAGATGTCACACTTTATTTCTCACAAATTGGTTTAACTCCCCTTGTATGGAATTGATCCAATCTAGATCAAGCACTGCTTCACCAATTTTCTTAGGTTCAGTTTGAGAAATAAAGGCGGAATTAGCCATTTCATCCAATAATTGACGTCTTGTCCTACGAGGAGAGTTAGGATTACCAATTATCAATTCTGGTGGATGATTTTTGTTCCATCTAAAGTTTGATCCTAAAGAGTTAGATGTCTGATCTGATGGCCCTGCGACGTCCGAACTGTCAACAACCTGTTGAAAGGATGTTTGGACGTCTGGTTGATTTTCAACCGGATCAACCACTTGATCAGACAAACAATTCTTTTGAACAAGGGCTTCATCTTCACTATCAGATTCAAGACTTGTCGCTTCTAATCTATTAGCAAGATCGATAGAATCAATAGAATTGTTTTCAACAGATTCATCACAAACAACATGGAAAGATTCCTCAACAATTTGTGTTCAATTATTGTATACTCTAAAAGCCTTACTGACTGAGGAGTAACCTAACATGATTCCAGCATCTGCTTTAGAATCAAAAGCGGTCAAATACTCTTTCCCATTGTTATGAATATGTTAGATAAAATTAGATTGGTTAAAAAGAACTTAACAAAAACAAATTTCTTGTGCAGGAACAGTCAAATTACTCAACCGGTCAAGTTACTCAACCAGTCAAGTTACTCAACCGGTCAAGACACTCAACCGGTCAAGCAACTCAACCGAACAAAAACCTGACCGAATAAGAAGATAAGACCGGTCAAATCAGAAGGCCAAAATAGTTGAATATTCGGTCAATCTGAAGATATGGAAAACCGAAAGTCATCCGGTTAACATAAACAACCGACCAGTACAAATAGATACTTCGAGTATCTGTTAAGGATGATACCGAAGGGACAGACTTTAGCATTGCCATATTCATACAAGTCTGAAGATAATCTGCAGGCTGCAGAAGATCGTCCAGTAGAATCTTTCCACTCCAGGATAAATCAGAGACGCAATCCTCCAGGTACAGGCAACTGTCCAACCGACAGTTGCCATATTGAGTAAAAGACAAACCTAGCCGGTTTGACCTATACACTGGAAGCCTAGACCGCCAGGTCTGAAGCTTAGACCGCCAGGTCTGAATCACTGAACCTCTGTTCAACCAATCAAACTCAAGGAAATGAAATGTGACCGTTGACACATTTCACCTATAAAAGAAGGAGCTGAAGAGGAGTAAATGTAGTTCCAAGAGATTTCAATAACCCAAGCTTTGATCGTACGGTTACCAAGCTCTAGCAACAAGTGAAAAACAATCATAAGTTCTACCAACTACAAGCTCTAAGATTTATTGCAAGTTTATCTCTCTATAAGGTTTAGAGCTTAAGTGTGTATTTGAAGAGTGATTACAATTTCGGTTAAAATTGTACGAGTGTTTATCGAGCAGAAAATAAGTCTCGATCGGATTGTGTTTGTGTATTCCTTAGTGAATATCCTTCTCGCGGTTTCGAGAGGAAGGGGTGACGTAGGATTTATCTCCGAACATCCATAAAATTCTGTCTTGTTATTTACTTTCTACCGGTCTTGTGCTCTAACCGACTCTGCCTAAACCGATTTATTAAATCTCAAAACCGACCTAGTAATCCCAAACCGACCTCATCTAAATACGATTTTGTCCATCCAGTGTGTGTGCTGCTTCAACCTGAAACAAACCACTTCCGCACTTGAACTCGGTTCAAGGGTTTGTGATAGTTTGTGTAGTATTGAAACCCCGGTATTAATCTCTAACCGGATTAATCACCAACCTTTGAGTGAGAAGCGCTAACCGGCCGGACCCCGGTTCCCCAGCCGCGACCTAGATCCTAACAATTGGTATCAGAGCAGTTAGTTTCAATACTCAAGCAAGCATGTCGTTTGATAGGCCCCCAATGCTAGAAGGTGACGACTTTGCCAACTGGAAGGCACACATGCACCTGCATTTAATCACTATGGATGACGAGATGCAGATCATCCTGACCGAATGACCGGTAAAGATTGATAAAGACAGAAATGACTGGACAACTGAAGATAGGAGAAGAAACAATCTGGACAACCATGCCAGGAACCGCATCTCTAACGGTTTGGACAGGAATACGTTTTGCAAGGTCCGAGATTACAAAACTGCAAAGGAGATATGGGAAGCGGTGATTCCAATTCATGAGGGAAATGAAAGAACTAAGGAAAACAAGATAATGGTGGTTACCCAGAAGTTTGAAAACATCAAGATGAAACCGGGAGAAACAATGAGAGAATACAGTGACCGGTTCACAGATATGATAGACGAGCTAGCATCTCTTGGCAAGAAGTATGACAACAAGGAAGTCATCATGAAAGCGCTAAGATCTCTTCCAAGTGCATGGGATATAAAGACAATGGTGATGAGGGAATCAAACTGTCTAAGCAAGATGAAGCTACACGATGTATTCGAAGATCTTAAGGCATATGAGTTTGAAATGAGATCAAGGACTGAAGATGAAGTCTCAGCCTCAACCTCAACCAGAGCATTGGTCACATCCACAGAACCGGTTGCTCCAGCACTGATCAGAACCGCTGAACAGTTCACCGAGGATGCCATGGCAATGCTTGCACATAAATTTGGCAGATTCATGAAGAGAAGCCAACCGATAAACAACAACAACTATAACTACGGTGATAAATCTAATATTATATGTTATAACTGCAATTGTTTGGGACATTTCAGGTGGGAATGTAGAAAACCAAGACGAGATGACCGGAAACCGGACGATCAGAATCACCGAAATAACTATCAACAAACTGGTGAAGGAAGTGAAGTTAAAAAAGCACTGATAGCCGATGACGGAGGAAGCTTATGGGCTTACAGTGACAGTGATGATGAACTCACATGCCTCATGGCAAACGAGGAACAGATATTCGACTCTCCATGTGAAGAATTTACTAAAGATGAGTTATTCAATGCACTAAATGATATGGTAGCAGAATATAAGAACCTATTAACATTAATACCTACCCAACTGAACTTTAGAACCGACCCCATAGCACCTACCTTGACCGAACCAAAAATCACTAAACCTGATAGAATCCTGCAAACCGAGACAACGCCGGAACTACTCTCTGAGACCAAACAGTTCGAGGAATCAGTCCAAGAGCTGACCGAAGAGAATGAGGCCCGAATCCAGTATAGAATAGCTCCATGGAAAAAATCCAGTGACATGGTGAACCAGATGTCTAAGTACAAAAGACATCCCAAATGCAAATTCGGTCTTGGGTACAAAGACAACGAATCCGCCAACCGGAACCATTTGGACAAAATAAATCTTACAAAAGGCAACCTCCCCTTTGTAAAGTTCGTCAAGAGCTCCTTAACCGATGAAGAGGAACTAAGTGCCTCATATCCGCAAGACGAACTAACTTACGTAAGTCTAACTAGCTCTGAAAAATGGTTTCACCCTGAGAAAAGGATAGTCAACCGGCCCAAAAGTATGAAAACCGAACCACATAGGCTAAACCAAAGGCCACCTCTGAATAAGGTACCTTTAAGAAAGCAGAAAGACTCCAAACCGAGTACAGGAAAACTAGTTAGAACCATAACCGGGAAAGTTGTCCGACTCATCAAAGTTTGGATACCTAAGGGACTAATCGCTTGTGGACCCAAGTAAATGTGGGTACCAAATAGTTGTAAATATGTATATTTTGCAGGATAGGAAGAAACGGCTAGGAAACTCCGAGTGGTACCTGGATAGCGGTTGCTCCAGACACATGACTGGGAACAACAATCTTCTAACCGACATCAGAATAGAAACCGGTGCAATGATTACTTTCGGTGACAACTCAAAAGGTATAACTGTGGGCAAGAGTAAGATTGTCCATGGTAATTTAACAATTGATAATGTACTCTTAGTTGAAAACCTGCATTTTAACGTGTTAAGCATTAGTCAAATGTGTGATGCTGTTTACACTGTAGAATTCCTCAAACATGCATGCTCAGTTAAAAATTCTCAAGGTATCATACTACTAACCGGAAATAGGTTAGGAAATATATACAAGGTAGATTGGAAAAATAAAGTAGAATACCCTATTTGCATGGTGGCTAAAACCGATCAAACCTGGCTATGGCATAAGAGGTTAAACCACTTAAACCTGAAAACTTTAAACTATATCCGCGGTAAAAAGCTAGTTGAAGGAATTTCTGATATAGTATTCAATAAGGATAAGGTCTGTTCAGCATGTCAAATGGGTAAACAGACTAAGTCAACTTTCAAGAGTAAAGGACACATTCAATCTAACCGATGCTTAGATCTCCTTCACATGGACCTATTTGGACCGATTAGGGTCGTCAGCCTAGGAGGTATGCTTTATACTATGGTAGTTGTTGATGATTATTCTAGGTATACATGGGGTGATATTCTTTGCATCCAAACGTGAAACCGCATCAAATTTGATTACACTGCTTAAACGTTTACAAAATGAAAAATCAACACGGATCAATAGCATTAGGAGTGATAGAGGAACTGAATTTACAAATAGTACTCTAAATGCATTCTTTGATGAATCTGGTATTAGACACAAGTTGTCTAGTGCTAGGACTCCTCAACAGAACGACCTGGCTGAGAGAAGAAACCGAACTCTCAAGGAAGCCGCACGGTCCATGATAGCCGATTCGGGTATTGCCCAGAAATTTTGGGCTGAAGCTATCAATACTGCATGTCACACACAAAACCGGTCTCTAATTAACAAGTTTCACAACAAAACACCGTATGAAGTATACTATGATAGGATTCCTAACCTTAAGTATCTTAAGATTTTCGGTTGTAAATGCTACATTCACATAAATGACAAAACCTACCTATCTGCTTTCGATGCAAAATCCGATATTGGGATCATGTTAGGTTACTCAGCAGTTAGTAAAGCTTATAGAGTGTATAACACTAGAACTTTAACCGTGGAGGAATCACTTCATTTCGTTTTCGATGAATCGGTTAAAAGCAACACTGCATCATCCTTTGATCTACACAACAGATTGGAAAACAACAATATCCATTCTGATAGTGAAGATGAGGTTCCGGTTTTCAGACGGTTTGTCCATGACCAAATGGGTAATGATGAAACCCAGCCGGATCAAGCTGTCACACGGCATGAAGCTGACACCTCGGTTCAAACTGAGGAAATCGGTCGGTCTGACATCCTTGTTCAGCCTACCGATATGTCTAGCCTTGATCAAGTAAACGGTGATTTGGTAGACACTCCTGAACCGAATCTCAAAAGGAACACAAATCATCCTCCTAAGCTAATTATAGATGACCCTTCAGAACCCGTTCGAACTAGGCGACAAATCCTGGAGGAATACTTTAATTCCGCCTTTATATCCCAGATTGAGCCGAAAAGAGTGGATGAAGCATTGTCAGATCCGGATTAAATCTTGGGAATGCAAGAAGAGTTAAACTAGTTTGAGAGTAACAAAGTCTGGTACCTAGTCCCTAGACCGAAAGATCAACCGGTCATAGGAACAAGATGAGTATTTAGAAATAAACTCAATGAAGACGGTTTGGTCACAAAAAACAAAGCCAGATTAGTGGTACAAGGATACAAACAGGAAGAAGACATCGATTTTGAAGAATCATTTGCCCATGTTGCTAGGGTTGAAGCCATTAGGATTTTTCTGGCCTTTGCCGCTTTAAAAAACTTTAAGGGTTTTTCAAATGGATGTCAAAAGTGCATTTTTGAATGGTGAACTACGTGAAGAAGTATATGTTGAACAACCACCCGGTTTCAAAAATGCTGACCTGCCCAATCATGTATACCGCTTAAACAAAACATTGTACGGTTTAAAGCAAGCTCTTAGAGCTTGGTATGATACACTAACCGCATTTTTATTAAAACATGATTTCACCATCGGTTCGGTGGACAAAACACTATTTAAATTTGAGAAAAAGGAACATATCCTACTTGTTCAAATATATGTAGATGATATCATCTTCGGTTCAACTGATCCTAAGATATGTGATAAATTCTCAACCTTGATGACTAATAAATTTGAAATGAGTATGATGGGAGAATTAAACTTCTTCCTAGGTCTTCAGGTTAAACAACTCGATGGAGGAACTTTCATCAGTCAACCCAAATATACAAAGGAACTTCTAAAGAAATTTGGGATGGATACATGCTCCTCAGCTGCTACCCCAATGAGCTCATCGGTCAAATTGGACAAGGATGATGATGGTCAGGCAGTAGACCTGACAGCTTACCGAGGAATCATCGGTTCTCTCCTATACCTGACAGCAAGTAGACTGGATATACTATTTACGGTCGGTGTGTGTGGTAGATTCCAAGTTATCCAAAACAGTCTCATTACACAGCCGCAAAGCGAATCTTGAAATACATAAAGGGAACTCCTGAAGTCGGTCTGTGGTATCCAAATGACTCATCTTTTAACCTCACAAGTTACTCAGATGCAGATTATGCAGGTTGTAAAGTTGACAGAAAAAGTACCAGCGAAACATGCCAATTCCTAGGAGATCGGCTTGTTTCATGGCACAGCAAGAAACAGACATCGGTTGCCACGTCAACCGCAGAAGTTGAATATTTGGCAGCCGGAAGCTGCTGTTCACAACTTCTATGGATCCAACAATAACTGAAGGATTTCGGTATCACAGCCGAAGAGTCTCCGATATTTTGTGATAACATAAGTGCCATAGCAATCACATACAATTCGGTTCTACATTTTAGAACCAAGCACATCGACATAAGGCATCACTTCATCCGGGAACATGTCATGTTAAAACATATCCGGCTGGAATACGTATCAACAGAACAACAAGTAGCCGATATTTTCACAAAGTCCCTGCAGAAAGCTAAGTTTTCTCACTTCAGAATTATACTTGGCTTAACCGATATTAATCAGTTTATTTCTAGAAATGTCTAAAAGGGAAAATCGGTACGGACAAACAAAACCGGTAGTTCTTCCTAAAATAGTCGGAATCCGGATTCACCAAAAGTACCTATTGAAGAACCGCTCTATTTATCAGTTAGAGTAAACCGACTGGTTACTTAGTGCATGCACCAATTAACCGCATCAGAACGAATGACTGAAAACCGACCGGTTTGGAAATAACATACTCCGGATTATTTGGCTTCCGAACAAAAGTGGAATAATTATCTGTGTTTAGGTTTATCTGTTCTGAAAAGATACATTTTCAAAGAAAAATGGTCATACCTCAAATGACGTGAAGATATGATATCTTTCACCGTCCAGGCCTATGGCACACATCCTAGGTTGTAGACATGCTTATTTCATGCAATTTGTCTTATCATATGGTCAATAGAATACATCAACTGTCACCCACTAGATAATACTATCATCCCTCTACTAATATATAACTTAGGCAAACATCAGACAAAATATTCACAAGTATCAACTTATCCTCTCACTAAGACAAAAATGTCTCAGTTTCCAAACATTCTCCAAGTTGATTTCGATTCAGCTCAAAGTACATAGCACTATGAAATCTTCAAAATGATTAAGTCACTTGAAGATACCGGTCTAAAATACTTCCTAGATGACAAATATGTCATTTTCCCCCAACCATCCTGGAGTTCTTTTATAACGCTAGGGTTTTCGTGGTACCCCTCAATTCGATACCCTCATTCAATCTAGGGTCGGAGGGACCGTGTTTGATTTTTTGGAGAGTGACTTCGCCAGATGCTTCGATCTTCCGAAGCAAGGGATCACTGATCTGAACGTCCCGACCGGACTAAAAGCCAAAATTTCCTTAAGCTTCTCTCGGTCAAACCATCCGGTCAGTGACCACGGTGCTAGGTCATCATTAAGGGCTGAATACCAGCTACTCAATGATATCATCGGTCGCGACATCCTAGGCAAGGATGTGACCAACACCTACTGTGTTACAGCTTTCAATATGATGGCCGTTATCACAACAGACACGCCGGTCAACTGGTCTAGGGTGTTATTCGATGTCCTAATCTGGATGATCAACATCAGCCAAACCGGCCTTATTCCCCAAATCAGCTGCCTATTCATGGAACTCGGTGTTCCACTTTGTCCGGGTGAAGGACTGAATCAGGCCCAGGTTATAACCAAGGAAGTTACCGACTCATTTTATGAGCGGTTCGAGAAGTCCTGGAAAAGGAAGAACCGACACCTCAACTCCTCCGGCAATTAAGTCACTCCTTACTACAACCGGTCATTTTTCTATACGAACCGGTTGTATCGTTATGATCACTTCGACTTAGACTATGTTTCTTTTCGGTGTTAACTATGTCTATTTCGGTTTCTTGTATCTCTCTTTCGTTAATGAAAAGTAACTTTCAACTTTCAACTACATGGGAAATTACACAAACTTAGTTACTTTCTAACTAGATTCTCCACCTCGAGCTCCGTAACCGGTCAAAAATAACTGCTTCCCAAGGAGTTTTGGAAACATAAATATTCCCTTCATAAATGAGACAAAACTGATTTTCTGCATTAAATGCCCCTATTTTCCCTCCAATTTCAGATCTATATAAGGAACCCACCTTATCAATTCACCATACCTTCAAACAAATAAATATCTCTTAAACTCTCTCTCTCTCTTGGCAAAGTCTGAAAGCATGTCAAGCCAAACACTAAGGAACTATTTGAGCATTGATTTCGACTCAGTCCTTCAATTTGATGATCTGGAAACGAAGGAACTTCTCTTTGAATCTCTAATCGATACCGGCCTTCGTGATTTTCTCGAATAATCCGGACCTATGCTCATTCCATAAGTGCTGGAATTTTTAAAAATGCATCCATGAGTGGCAATCTCATTGTTTCCACGGTGAAAAGGCGCACCGTCTTTCTGAACGAGAGCGCATTCGCTCAAATGTTTAATCTGCCCACTAAAGGGTTTTCGGATTTCTCATCCCGGGTAGGTAGTGCAGCGGATGACTATGCGCAACTTTTCTCCGGAACCGAAGTACTGGTGGAGAACCACGGTTTAAAGACCCCGCCTTGCCCATCACATCCAACTCCTTCACGAGATTGTCAATCGATCCATCATCTGCCAATCTCCGAACCAACATTACTCTAGGAAAGTCTTCGACATGATGACCTACATCATCAGCAACACTCCCATAAATTGGTCATCGGTCCTCTTCAAAATCCTGAGGACTATGGTCGAGACAAAAAGAGGTCTCGGTTACGCCCCTCACATAAGCCGACTCCTTCTTGCGCACAGTCCAGACTTTGGACCGGGTACACCGGCGTACCTATCAAATGTTCTCAATGAGGATGGGGTGGAGGACAAGCTCTGTAGAATCGTTATTAAATAAGTTATAATTATGTATCTTGTGTACCTCAAACCGATCAATGTATCGGTCTCTATCATGTTTCTTTTCATTAAATGATTATCATAAGCTATTAAATGATATCATTTTCTAAATCTTGAAAACCGGGTCAAAATCGCACTGTTGGAATATCTATATGACTAACCGGCTAAAAACGCTAACTACCTCATTGAAAAACCGGTTAAAATCGAAAACCGCTTGCTCAGCGGTTACATAACCGCTTCACTTAATAAACGGTTACAAGAAAAACCGCTTCATCGCCGGTTAAATAACCGCATCAAAAGCCCGATCAATCAGCATCAAAAGCCCGCTCAAACCTCCCGCCTCTCGTTTGCCGCCCAAAGCATTTTGGAGGGAAAATTCCCGCCAAATCCTGATGTGACGGTTCGCGGCGGTTGAAATTCCAACCCGCGACTATAAATAAGGTCCTTATCTATTTTCTTTCACTCTCACGTGAATCGGCTTTCTCTCTCTAGCTCTCAAACCTCTCAAACACTTTCAATCCTTCGATCCTTCGACTTATTCAAACTACAATGGGTCGCGAATCTGTGCTGTTCAAACACATCATCCAAGTCGACTTCGATGAAGTTCAGATGAACGGTTCGGCGGAGGCAAAGCGGGTGTTAACCCAGATCTCCGAATCCGACCTCGAACACTTTCTGAGCGGGCCATTCGTCTTATATCAGGATGCGGTCAACGAATTCTTCCAAACCGCCATCCTCACTGAGGGGACAATCATCGCAACTATATGCGGACAACGGCTCAACCTGACGAAGGAGTCGGTTGCTGAAGTACTACATCTACCATCCGAGGGGAGCGACTTCTCGGTGGTCACAGACGAAGAAACATTCCAAGCGGCATGCCGGGATCTTTCAGATACGGAGGTTCCTATCGTGGTATCCGGTAAGAAATCATCATTTAAACCGGAATATATACCGCTGTGCGAAATTTTCACCAAATAGGTTCAGGCACGGGGAGGCAACTATGATAGCCTCACCCGGATAAAAATTGAGATGATTGCCGGGTTGGTCAACGACATCAAAATCAACTGGGCGAAGGTAGTTTTCACAAACTTATGTGAGATGGTGGATCCGACATCCAAACGGTCATGGGGATACGCCATCCCACTCGGTAAACTGATGCTCCACTACAACATTAACACCGACCCAAAGTTATAAAATCCCATCAATTTATTAATCCGTTGGACAAGCAAGGCAAAAAGAAGGCCTCCGGTTCTTCAAGCGGCCGAAAGAAGAAACAGGCTAAGAAGAAAACGGCTCCGATCAAAGAAAAATCCGGAAACAAGGGGGATAGGCAACCATCCGGATCGGCTAATTCGCGGTCCGTCACCCTCAACACTGAAGATTCGGCATCCAGCTCTAGCCGAGCCGCCTCACAACACACCGGAGAAGATCAGACTAATAAAGGGAAAAGACCAATAGTCGAAGATTAATCGGTCCGACATGATGATGTTGATGCCGACTCGGACAGATTGTAGGAGGACGATGAATCCGCGGATGAACACACCCGACAAACGAATGAAGACCTCGTCAGCAGAATCATGGACGAGATTCATGAGCAGGCACGCGGCAACCGACGTCTACTATCAATGGGCCCTGCACCGACATCAAATATTTTACAAAAACATGCTACCGGATCTCACTATTGACCGGAAATTCGAGAAGTTGATTGAGATGGAGGCGGAGGTAGCCAGCCTCACAAAGGCTCAGAGCGTCATGACCGCCCTAGGACGAAGTAGGATGGTCGAACCGCATGCTCGGGTACTGGGGCTCACCGAACACATCCGACGTCTCCAAGAAAAGCATATCCCAGGGACAGCGGACTCTCAACTTGAGCTCTTGGTGTTGGACATGCTAACGGTCAATGAACGAGAATTGACCGAGGAGATGGCACGGCTAGAAGCGGAGCCCGAACACCAGGAGACGTCGAACTTCTCCAGATCCTCACCTGAGGATGATGGCGGTCCGAATCCGACCAAAAATGAGCATTCCTCTCCTCCCCCGGAACAGGAAATCAACAGCACCGAACTCAGGACGGGTACTCCGCTCACCGAACAACGAGTTTCAGTTCAATCGGGGATTCCGTACCAGCTATCACGGAAGATAGGGTAAAAGACCTTATCGAGGAATTTGTCAATGCCGCGATTCGACCATGGCAAAAGAAGATCAAAGAAAACGCAGCCAAATCCGTCGAGAAGATTGAGTCGACAAACAAAGAACTAAAATCCGCGGTCGACCGGATCACGTCCGTTGAAGACAATTACGGAACGACCGATCAGTTGTAAAGCGGTCATCTTGACAGAACTAAGGCATTGGAGGAGGCGACTAAGAAGCTGGTGACCGACCTCGCTCTTACCATCCAAAAGGTCGGTTTGACGGAACAATCCCAACTCACAACCGATCAAAGGCTGAAGAAGATTAATGAGGATCTGGCTCAATCTAGTGCCCAGGCCGGCTCTACACTTTATAGGGTGGTAACGCTTGAGGAGAAGCATGCCAAAATCGAAGCCGATCTAAAAGCGGTCACAGAACAGCTGGCGGAGTTAATAGAGGCAAAGATGGCTGCCGATAAGGCACTTGAAGAGGAAAATGCTCTCGCGGCCCAGAAGCTTCAAGATGCCCTAGACGAGCAGGTCCAGATTCAGAAGGAAACGGTACTGTCCGGACATATGCAAACAATAGAGAACAGTGCATCGACCATATCAATTCAACAAAATAAAGATGCTATTCCTCTACTCGTCCAACAAGAAACATACAATGAGTTCGCCGAGGCTCACAAGAAGTTCAAAGCGGTTGCTTCCCCTTCCGCTCCGGTTACACGAAAAAGGAAGACTCCTTCGAAGAGGGCGGCAATTACGACACTATTGGACAGAGTTACTGATACGGTTGTTGATCCTCCATTCAACACGGTTTCGCAGGAAAATGTAGATCTCGAGGACGAAGGCGTACCGCTAACCAAAAGACCGCGAGGTCTTAACGTGCCTCCAATCAGGTCGTTCGCTCCAACGGGCTCTCCTTTTACCGACACTTCAGGAGGTCAAGGATCCTCATCCAGGCTGGCTCCAGCGGTCAAGGGAAAAGCAACTAATGAACAGCTGGAAAAATTCATGCCGCCGAGATCGAAGAAATAGGGGCCCTCTTTACTTATATTTCCTATGCTTACTTTAGATTAACTTTATATATATCAAGTATTTTTACCTAGTATCTTTCATATATATATCAAGTATTTTTGGAAACCGGCCTACACTTGCATTCTTACATAGTTTTGAATATTTTAAATAAAATAATCAAAAAGGGAGAAATTGATAAGATAAAAATATAAGATAAAAATATAAAATTTTTCCAAAATTTTTCTCAAATTTTTCCAAAATTTTTCCATAAATTCTTTAAAGTCAGTTTCCAAAAATCCGGCCAAATAAACTTTTAAAAACAACCGGCCTACATTTGCATTCTTACATAGTTTTGAATATTTTAAATAAAATAATCAAAAGGGAGAAATTGTTAGATAAAATTAGATCGGTTAAAAAGAACTTAACAAAAACAAATTTCTTGTGCAGGAACAGTCAAATTACTCAACCGGTCAAGTTAGTCAACCGGTCAAGTTACTCAACCGGTAAGGCAACTCAACCGGTCAAGCAACTCAACCGAACAAAAACTTGACCGAACAAGAAGATAAGACCGGTCAAATCAGAAGGCCAAAATAGTTGAACATTCGGTCAATCTGAAGATATAAAAAACCGGAAGTCATCCGGTTAACATAAACAACCGACCAGTACAAATAGATACTTCGAGTATCTTTTAAGGATGATACCGAAGGGATAGACTTTAACATTGCCATATTCATACAATTCTGAAGATAATCTGCAGGCTGCAGAAGATCGTCCGACAGAATCTTTCCACTCCAGGATAAATCAGAGACGCAATCCTCCAGGTACAGGCAACTGTCCAACCGATAGTTGCCATATTGAGTAAAAGACAAACCTAGCCGGTTTGACCTATACACTGGAAGCCTAGACTTCCAAGTCTGAAGCTTAGACCGCCAGGTCTGAAGCCTAGACCGCCAGGTCTGAATCACCGAACCTCTGCTCAACCAATCAAACTCAAGGAAATGAAATGTAACCGTTGACACATTTCACCTATAAAAGAAGGAGCTGAAGAGGAGTAAATGCGGTTCCAAGAGATTTCAACAACCCAAGCTTTGATCGTACGGTTACCAAGCTCTAGCAACAAGTGAAAAACAGTCATAAGTTTTACCAACTACAAGCTCTAAGATTTATTGCAAGTTTATCTCTTTCCACTCCAGGATAAATCAGAGACGCAATCCTCCAGGTACAGGCAACTGTCCAACCGAGAGTTTCTATATTTATTAAAAGACAAACCTAGCCGGTTTGGCCTATACACTGGAAGCCTAGACTGCCAGGTCTGAATCACATAACCTCTGCTCAACCAATCAAACTCAAGGAAATGAAATGTGACCGTTCGCACATTTCACCTATAAAAGGAGCTGAAGAGGAGTAAATGCGGTTCCAAGAGATTTAAACAACCCAAGCTTTGATCGTACGGTTACCAAGCTCTAGCAATAAGTGAAAAACAGTCATAAGTTCTACCAACTACAAGCTCTAAGATTTATTGCAAGTTTATCTCTCTACAAGGTTTAGAGCTTAAGTGTGTATTTGAAGAGTGATTACAATTTCAGTTAAAATTGTACGAGTGTTTATCGAGCAGAAAATAAGTCTCGATCGGATTGTGTTTGTGTATTCCTTAGTGAATATCCTTCTCGTAGTTTCGAGAGGAAGGGGTGACGTAGGAGTTTATCTCCAAACATCCATAAAATTATGTCTTGTTATTTACTTTCTATCGGTCTTGTGCTCTAACCGACTCTGCCTAAACCGATTTATTAAATCTCAAAACCGACCCAGTAATCCCAAACCGACCTCATCTAAATCCGATTCTGTCCATCCAGTGTGTGTGCTGCTTCAACTTGAAACAAACCACTTCCACACTTGAACTTAGTTCAAGGGTTTGTGACAGTTTGTGTAGTATTGAAACCCCGGTATTAATTTCTAACCGGATTAATCACCAACCTTTGAGTGAGACGCGCTAACCGGCCGGATCTCGGTTCCCCAACCGCGACCTAGATCCTAACAATTGGTATTAGAGCAGTTAGTTTCAATACTCAAGCAAGCATGTCTTTTGATAGGCCCCCAATGCTAGAAGGTGACGACTTTGCCAACTGGAAGGAACGCATGCACCTGCATTTAAGCATTGTTCCTCAAAAGTTTATTAATTATTGATCGATTTTGTGTATAACATGCTGTGTTCATGGTTTCTGTCCAAAACTTCTGAGGAACACCTGAGTCAGCAAGCATAGATCTCAATACTTCCTTTAGTGTCCTGACTCTTCTCTCAGCAATACCATTTTGCAATGGAGATCTGGCACTAGACAACTCGTGTCTAATACCAGATTCCTCGAAATATGAAGTTAGACATCTGTTGGTGAATTCAGTTCCCCGATCACTTCTAATTGAAACAATGTTTAAAGATTTTTGGTTTTGAATTATTCTAAGGATCTTAATCAAATTCTCACCCGTCTGATCCTTAGATTGAAAAAACATTACACACGTAAATCGTGAAAAATCATCAATAATAACTAGGGTGAATCTCTTCCCTCCCAAGCTCTTTATAGGAATTGGTCCGAAAAGATCCATATATAAAAGTTCCAAGCACCGGTTGGACTGAGATTTTCCTTTACCTTTGAACGATGATTTTCTCTATTTGCCTAACTCGCAAGTAAGACAAACCTTGTCCTTTGAAAAATGCATATTAGGTAAACCAAACACCTGATTATGCGAACAAATATTGTTAATGGTTTTAAAATTAAGATAATTTAATCTCTTATGCCATAACCAGTTCTGATCATTTTTGGAAGTCATGCATATGGGATCAAATATCTTATTTTTCCAGTTCATCTTATAAGAGTTTCCTACCCTGCTTCCAGTCAATAGAATGATACCCTATTGATCCTTAACCAGGCATGCATGAGTTTTAAAATCAATAAAAAATCCATTATCACATAATTGACTAATGTTGATCAGGTTATAACACAAGTTTTCAACAAGTAGCACATTGTTAATGGTTAGATTACTATGGATAATCTTATCCTTACCCATGGTTTTACCCTTCCTGTTATCACCAAACGTGATTTTAGGACCTAAATAATCTGCTATTTCAGTTAAAAGTCGTCTATCTCCAGTCATGTGTCTGGAACATCTGTTGTCCAGATACCAAACTGAATCCTCCAGACAGTTATTCTAATGTACCTACGCAAAAACATATTTACGATCTTTTGGTACCCACATTCACTTGGGTCCTCGGTCAATCAGTCCCTTAGAAATCCCTATTTTAGTTATTCTGATGGATTTCCCATTTTGTGTTGTGATAATTGCGTATGTTTTAGGCTTAGCAGACGTCTTCCTGCTAGCAACTGTTCTCTTAACCTTAGAGGATGATTTTTGTTTAAAACTCATTGACTTCTTGTTAGGTTTTAGTTTGACACACTTGCTGGCTGTTTTCTTCTTAATTTCAGTCAGCTAACAGTTGACGGAATGTTAGATCTTCACAGCTTGGATCAGTTTCACTATTAGTTAAACTCCCTTTGACAAAGTTTATAGCCTTAAACATGTTTGTTGTTGAGTTTAACTTCTTACAGGACTTGTCTAAGTCATTGATGTCAAATCCTAAACTGGATTTACATCTGCATGCCTCAACATATAGATTTGTTGTTTGACAGCGTCTCCAGACTTCGTCCATGAACTGACTACATACGTCAAACGTTGGTTTTCAGAAGATAAGGTTTGAACCTTTTCTTTGAGCATCTCATTCTCAGATGAGAGCTCTTTCACTTTGTTTTCAAAAACATTTGGTTCAGAAACTTGAGATGAAACAGAGTTATTAGCCTCATATTTTGATTTCATTTCATTAAGTGAGTCTGATAACTTCTTGTACTCAATGACCATGTCATTGAGTGCAGCAGTTAAATCATCTCTAGTAAAATCTTTTGAAGAGAAGTCAGATACCTTGGATTGTTCATCTTCCATCAAGCATGTGACGACTTCGGTATCACTTTCACTAGATGGGTCGTTTGAGTCGCTATTGGCCCACATGGACTTGCTTTCAACGCTCACATGAACCTTCTGTTCTTTTAGGGTCTTCTTTACTTGAGTTTTACAGTCATAAATTTGAATAAGCTTCTCCAAGATTTCTTTAGCATAGGAGCAAGACTTGATCTCACTAAATATATTCATGTTGATCGACTTGAACAAGACATCTTTGGCAACATTATTCAAGTTGTTCATCATCTTATCTTCAGTCGTCTAGCTACATCTGGCTTCTCAATCTTTATAGGACCATTAGTGATGACATTCCACATGCCGTAATCAAGGGAAGACAAATGAGCTTGCATTCTCATCATCCAATAATCGTAGTTTTCTTTTGAGAGCACAGAAATTTGGTTGATGACAGACATGTTTCAGGTTCTTGTTAGTGCTTGAGAATAGAAAACGAGGCTCTGATACCACTTGATAGGATAAATATAACCAATAGAGACTAGGGTCTGGCTATTGATAACAATTTATGACAAACGATTCTATAATAATCCTGTGATGAATTAATATTTGTTTCTATTCTTCACTAATTCTTCGAACTCTTGAAACAGTTTCAAGTGCGGATGTGTTCGTCGGATGTGAAGCTTTGAACCAATAAAGATGAATGATATAAAGTATAGAATACAGGAAGTTGTTTATGAATGTTCGGAGAAAACCCTCCTACGTCACTCATTTTTCCACAACCGGAAGGATTTCACTAAACTGTTTGAATCAAATACAGTTTACTGAACTAGCTAACACTCTATTGTAAAGAAAAACCTCTATTCAACTTACAATATTATCAATAATATCTCTCAGCTAGACGGTGTTTTGATTCTTTCTCTCTTGAACTTGGAAGATGATAGAAATCAGTAAGTGCAAGAGTAATTCAGTAAGACAGTAAGGTGAGCAAGGTAACCAGTGATCCGTCTGTTGTCCTTGAGCATCTATTTGTAGTAGAAGGACACCAACAATCGAATCTTATTCATCGACACGTGACAAGCATCCATTGGAAGACCTCCCATAAAATTAGAAATCTGCAGACTCTGAGCAAAGGGATCGTGGCCGTACCGAACTGGTAGTGCGCCAAATATCCTCTCTGATATTTTCTTGTATTGGACAAACCATTGGAAGGACATTTGCGTACATGGCGTTTGTTCATTGGATACAATTAGCTAGCTTGTCAGACTGCACAAGAGTGAGTGGAGTAGAGTAGCAGACAACTTGTTGATCGTGAGTAGACGTATGCTAACTTCAAACGGGTGCTGAAGCAAGGCATTAGACGTGCTCCATTATACTGCCTAGTCTAAGAGAGTTAAACGTCGACGTCTAATTGCGTGTTTCATTAGACCATCAAGTCTAATGGAGTTAGACTGCAACGTTTAACTACGCGTCCCTTCAGACTTGTCTGAAGGAGTTAGAAGCCAACGTGTAACTACGTTTCTCATTATACTACCATGTCTAATTGAGTTAGACCGCAATGTCTAACTACTTATTAGTTAGACTGCAACGTCTAACTACGTATCAATTTAGACTTGTCTGAAAGAGTTAGACGCCAACGTCTAACTACGTTTCCCATTAGACTACCACGTCTAATGGAGTTAAACCTCAACGTCTAATTACGTATCTATTAGACTACAACGTCTAACTACGTATCACTTCAGACTTGTCTGAAGGAGTTAGACTCCAACGTTTAGCTACACAACACGTCTATTTAGCCTGCTTAGACCACGTCTAATGTTAGCAAATTCTGATGCACCTGCATAGAAATAAATAGACAAACTTAGCTTTTATTCACAACTAAGTTTTAATCATAAATCATCAAAATAAAGTCGGCATCGAATAAGCTTATTCTCATAATTATTTTAGTTAAAATAATTTGACCCAACAGATTAATTCTGATAGATTTAAATATATCTCTCAGTTTTGATCATTTTAGATTCTGAGAGATGTATCTAAATCTCTCGTTTTTGACAGATTTACAATTAATTTTAAATAGAGAAAATCGAGAAATTTGTGTATAACTCTCGATTTTGAATATTATTACCGAAAGATATACTTAAATCTTTCGGTATTACCACTTCATAAATTATTAAATTAATTAGTTTTTCACTTTCTATTAACTTTGAACAACATTAATTTAATACATTTGATATATACTTAAACATTACACAATCCCAATACATCATTATAATCATATACATTTAAAACATTGAACACAAATCCTTATTCTTAAAAAATAACACACACTTGATTAGATTAGTTAGGAGTTTACATTAGAAAGTGAAAAACCATGTAAATTAACAAATTATGAAATCGTAATACTGAGAGCTATGTAAACATATTTCGGTATAAAAGCATAATACCAAAAGTTAATGGTATATTTTTAGGTATTACCATTTCATAAATTGTTAAATTAATTGGTTTTTCAATTTATAACAACCTCGAACAACATTAATTTAACACATTTGATATCATTAAAATATTATACAATCCCAATACATCATTACAATCAAACTTTACACACAACCTTATTATCATCAAACATAAACATACATATACACTTCTTTATATAATCAAACACAATCATATACATTAACATTAAACACAATCTTTATACTTAAAAATTAGCATACACTTGATGTTCTTAGGAATAGAGAATGAATACTGAAAGCAAATTAATTAAATTTCGGTACCTACATTCAAAACCGAGAGATTTTCAAATATCTCTCGGTCCTGACCTTTAACACAATTTTTTGTTTGGAATAGTCAAAACCGAAGGTTTATTGAAAAACATTAGCAATTACTCCTTCCCAACACTTAGAATTGTTTTTGTTTTTTTAGAAGAGTCAAAAGCGAAGGTTTATTGGAAAACATTTGCAAGTACCCCTTCCCAACTCTTAGAATTTTTACGAGTTTTTTTTGGGAAGAGTCAAAAGTGAAGGTTTATTGGAAAACCTTCGCAATTACTCATTCCCAACAATTAAAATTATTTTTGTTTTTTTGGAAGAGTGAAAAGCCGAGGTTTAATGGAAAACCATCGCAATTACCCCTTCCCAACACTTAAAATTATTTTTGTTAATTTTGGGGAAGAGTCAAAACCTCGCAATTAACACTTCCCAACACTTATAATTTTTTCAAGTTTTTTTTGGAAGAGTCAAAAGAAAGGTTTATTGAAAAACCTTCACAATTACCAATTTGGGGAAAGTTAAATCCTAGGGTTCTTTGAATATATAAAATTCACAATTACCTCCCCCCCCTCCCCACAACACAGATTTTTTTCCCTTTTTTTAGAATAGTCTAAAGCAAAAAAATTCAATAAATTTCTCAAATAAGGAAAACCAATACATATACAATAACATTCATAAACCAAAAGATAATTATAATTCTAAAATTCTAAACCAATGTTAAAACGTACCCAATTATCCAAAAACATGTTATCAATCAACCAAAACGTTTATAATTATTCAAAAACATTAATGTACTAAGTAGTTGGGGGAGGAAGGGGGGTTGATTCTGCATCATGAAGAATTCAATTTGTTGTTCAAATTTCTCCAATCTTTGCGTCATTTGCACCATCTCCGCTTTGATTTCACTAAGCATTTGCGCGCTTTCCATATCCCTCAATTGAATTTTCTCCAATACCAACGCTAAGTGTCTCGCATCCTCCTCATGTTTAGTGTGTTCCACATCAGACATTGTGTCGACTCTGGTAGTCTCTCCTCGGATCGTAAGGTCATTTGATTGTGCTAGCAGGTTCTGGAATGACGGGTGTAGTCTCTATGGTATTTTCCGCATACGCTTCCATTCACTCATCCTAAATGCATTTCATTAATAAATTGAGCTTCCATTTCCCTATTCTTCATATATATAACATTTATGAATCTAACCAAAATAAAAATGAAATCCTAATTAATACAACGACCTAAGACATATTTAAATCTAACCAAAATTAAACTCAAACAAAATCAACCATAAATCAACCATAAACATATATGAATTTAACCAAATTAAACTCAAACAAAATCAACCATAAAAATATATGAATCTAACCAAAACTCAAATAAAATCAACCATAAATCTAACATATACTAACCAAAATCAACCATAAATCTAACATATACTAACTAAAATCAAACAAAATCAACCCTAAACCTAACATATACTAACCAAAATTATAATAAAAAAATCCTAAATCTAACATATATTAACCAAAATTAAAACAAAATTATATAAATCTAACATTTATAGATATAATCTAACATATATTAACCTTAAGTTAAAGAATCTGCAGCGGCGAGAGAGCGGGTGAGAGAGAGGCGTCTGGAATAATTGAGAAAAGAAAAGGGGATCTGGTTGTTAATCAGTAAGGTTTTTACCGAGAGTTTTAGAAGAACTCTCGGTAATTATTTATTGGGAAGAGTCAAAACTGAAGGTTTTCCAATAAACCTTCGCAATTACCCCTTCCCAACACTTAGAATTATTTTCATTTTTTTTGAAAAGTCAAAACTGAAGGTTTTCCAATAAACCTTCGCAATTACCTCATTCCCAGCACTTATAATTATTTTTGGTTTTTTGGGAAGAGTCAAAAACGAACGTTTATTGAAAAACCTTCGCAATTACCAATTTGGGGAAAGTTAAAACCAAGGGTACTTTGAATAACCTTCGCAATTACCAATTTGGAGAAAGTTAAAACCGAGGGTTCTTTGAATAACCTTCGCAATTACCCTATTTTCAACACTTAGAATTATTTTTGGTTTTTTTGGGAGAGTCAAAACTGAAGGTTTATTATAAAATTTCGGTAAAAACTTGTATCACCGAAGGTTTTATACACCTCTTAGAATCTATTTTTAATAACGAAAGATTTTTTCTTCTCGGGACTATTACCGAGAGTTTTATAAAACTCTTGGTAAACTCTGTCGATAAAGGTCCCTTTTTTACTAGTGTAAAATGATACACATATTATTTCCAAGATGACTGGACTAATCCCACATCATTTGTTGCCACATTAGTTAGAAATCTTTCCATCCCTTTATCATTACTCTTTAAAGAATATGATTTTATAACTTATTTATTATTATGTTTTAATACATGCGTCAAAATATGAAATACAACAAAAACATTCAACTAGGTTGATATCACTTTATTCTTAAAATATGCGTCAAAATTATGGAGAGTTTGAAATAGTACAACTATGGAAAGTTTTCCTTTATATTGGGATCTCCAAAACATATCTTAAATGTGTTCAAATGATTTGGAACAATCCATGTAAGCCCAAAATTAAGAAAAAAACCTAATACCGAAACTCCAAAAAAATGAAAATTGAGCATTTTGGTTAATTAATTTAGACTATTATAATAATCTAGATTCAATAAAGAATGTATTTAGGTTTATATCAAATTTTAAGATCGAATAATGGGAAGTTGAATCGTGAAAATCATATTTTTCTTCAAATTTGATTTTTGAAAGATTACATCAGTACATAATGAATGGAGAAAGTTTTGATACTTACACACTCTAATGAAATCAATGAACAATCTTAGATGGTTACCAAACACAACTAAAACTCTTATCTTAAAAATTCGAAAAATCTAAAAATTTTGGAGGTGCAACAATGGAGAATTTATTTTTTATTTTTGGTCTCCCTCCTCTTTAAAGCTCTCTTTCTATTCAAAATAAGGTTACACACTAAGTAGGTATCTATTCTCACTATCCAATTTATAATATATTTTTAATCTCGAGCTTTTATTTTATGAGAATTTATTCAAGGACTTGTTGCATAGAGGTAAACATCTTATTTTTACACTTCAAAATTAAAATAAATATGCTCGTTTAGTATGACGATCATATTCGATAACTGGACCAGCGGATCAAAAACAAAATTTACTTTTCAAAAAACGGCTCGTAACTATTTTATGTGGTCCAAACGTCGACTTTTTAAACTACACAGAGTTTGAAAGATCTTATACGTTCATATTGACTGGCTCGGATAATCGTGAATTTTGAGTATTATATTGTAATTTTAGAAAATACACCGATACACGACATTGCAAAAATACTCAATAATCTAGAAAATTTGACACTTTCACGATGTTCGGCTCGATAAATCGTGATGTATGAGTATAATATTTCTTTTTGAAATTTTCTAAAAAGCACTATAGGGACTAAAAGTAAAAAAATTAAAGTTTTCGGAAAAGTTAAAACGAGTCAACTCGGTTAACTAGGACGAGTCAACACAGGTCAACGCTAGTCAACCCATTCAACTAGCGCCAAAATAGACCAATCAAACGATGTCACGTCATCGTCATCTTTAAATGACCATTCTTTTGAAAATGCACCGTATAATCGTGATTTTTGAGTATAATATTGTAATTTTACAAAATACACCGAATAACTACTTAAATGTTTGTTTTTGTGCCCAAACGCGACATTGCAAAAATATTGAGTAATCTAGAAAATTTGACACTTTCACGATGTTCGGCTCGGTAAATCGTGATGTTTGAGTATAATATTTCTTTATGAGTTTTTCTAAAAAGCACTATAGGGACTAAAAAAAATAAAGTTTTCAGAAAAGTTAAAACGAGTCAACTCGGTTAACTCGGACGAGTCAACGCTAGTAACCCATTCAACTAGCACCAAAATAGACAAATCAAACTGTGTCACGTAATCGTCATCGTCATCTTTAAATGACCATTCATTTTAAAATGCACCGGATAATTGTGAATTTTGAGTATAATATTGTAATTTTACAAAATAAATCGAATAACTATTTAAACGTTTGTTTTTGTGCCCAAACGCGACATTGCAAAAATACTCAGTAATCTAGAAAATTTGACACATTCACGATGTTCGGCTCGGTAAATCGTGATGTTTGAGTATAATATTTCTTTATGAAATTTTCTAAAAAGCACTATAGGGACTAAAAGAAAATAAAATAAAGTTTTCAGAAAAGTTAAACCAAGTCAACTCTGTTAACTCGGACGAGTCAGCGCAGGTCAACGCTAGTAACACATTCAACTAGCGTCAAAATAGACCAATCAAATGGTGTCACGTCATCGTCATCTTCAAATGACCATTCATTTGAAAATGCCTCAGTGGTGTTCTTTGAGCATAAAGAAGATGGAGAAGAACAACAACTATGATCAACTTTAAAATATCATTTTGGCCTCAATACTTGATGGATTTGAATAATTTTGTATGTTTTATAAATTTATTAGTATCCTCTATAAAACCACTCAATCTAATCTTGGATTGATGTCGTGGAATGCGAAAAAACATCAACACAAGGAAAGGTGTCCTAAATCGGATCGAATCATACAAACCATTGGTTAAAAATTCATAACTTGAGGCATAGTACTTAAAAAATGGATTTCTACTGATGGTTAGAAAGTTAAGACACAACCCAAATTACAATAATCTTAGGCTATCATTCGACATTCAAAGGGGTATACACATCCACACAAGTTGATGCAAGTACACAAGTTTAACTCATGGAGCAAACTAAAACCAAATGCAACTTTAGAAATTCATAATTTTTATCTACTCAACTATTTGGAGCAAGTGAGCTGTCATTGGAAAGATCTTTGGTTTAGATTTATATTGATATTAAGTATAATCCCTGGTTCAACTTAAAACCCACTTTAGATTTCTTGTTAGCCAAACTGTCCAATTCGTTGTTTAACGTTCCATCGAGAAATGCATAGACCTATGGCTTGTCTTGAACTTTTTGAACAACATGAAGATTGTAGATGATAAACACCCATTTATAACTTAAAACCCAAGATTGAGTCATTTGTTATAGAACACATAGAAGTTTTAGTTGGAATAAAAATGTTGAAGATGAAACTAAAAAGAGGCTTGACATTGAAATATCGTAACTTGGGCTTAAGACATGAAACTATTGATTCAAGTTGTAGAATGTAGCTAGACAACTTTTCTACCTAGGAAACTCGACCATAACTTGGCCCAAGCCCAAAACTCAGTTTTTTTAACTCATAGAACCGATTGCAATTTTAAAATAAAAATCCCTAAATTGGCCTTACGTGGTGTATTTTAGCATGTTCACACTCACTTTAAGGAAGTTAAATGTATTGAGGATAGTTTTTTTAATAATCCAGAGAGAGAATCATACAAGACAGTTTTCTTCTATGATCGAGAGAAAATGAAAATGATCTAGTGATCCTAAGTCGAGAGAAAATGAAAATGATCTAGTGATCTCTTAGGAGTATTTTCTCTGATGAGATGGTTTGCAAGTGATCAGAAGTTACGTCTTCTTCTCTTGTGCATTCTTTTTCTCTTCTTAAGGTAGGAATCATTATATCTACAAATCCCAAGTAAATTTGTAACTACTTAATTGACTATTGAATCAAGCATTGATTGGAGAAATTGTTTGAATAATTTGTATGATACATTGCGTATTTGTGTTCAATTTACTACTTAGGTTAAAAATATAATTGTTAGATTATATGTTAGAGACCTTTGTGATTAGATTAGGAATGAGATAGTTTATGTCTATTATCTTTCTCTCCTCTGATCGACATAGGCGAGAATGCCTATAGTCCTCATCGGAGGAGAAAGAAAAAGATTCTCGATCCTAAAAGTGTGATCGTCTTCGAGATCTTAAGAAGATGTTGATCAAGGTATGAATTCGTGAGGAACGAATCTCCACTTTTGCTCTATCCGAGACCATGACAAAGGAGGATTCATCGAAGAAACCAATGTTTGTCGTAAGGAGGTTATAGAGAAGAATATCCAGACAAGCTTCAATGAGAAGGAGGAATTTGAGGTGTGTACTATCTCTCAAGTCCATCAAGGATCAATTCAAATCAATCACGTCTTCGATGTGTGTTGATGAAACATTCTCTCATGTTGGGAAAGTGTGAGTACGTCGATGATGTCGCTCAAGTTCAGGAACCTCGAGGGTGGAGGCACAAAAAAGAAGAAGAAGTATAGAGACAATGTGTTTCCGAATTCTTCTCGAACGAAGTTGTATCCGATGAAGCTCCTTGCTCGATGCTCAGTTTTGGAAACCAAAAAAAGATCCTTGCGAAGGAGAAGAAGCTAAAATATCGTATAATATTCGATCACGTCCAGTTTGACCCTCAAACTCTTTTAATGTTCAATTTTAACCTTAAAGTTCCAATTTCAAAATTTTAAACATTCCTTAAGGCTTATTTGGTTACCTTTTACACAAAAACCCATTATTCTTCTATTGGAGCCTCTAAATCATTTTAGAAAAATCAAAGAAAATTAAGTATGGTCAACACTATTATTTTCTACAATAAAAATAAAATTTCCATTATTTTTAGAACTTGCTTAGAAAACGGCATAGTTTTGAGAACTCGTATCTAGAGTTCTATTTTCCTAAATTTTTTAAAAGAAGTATATAAAATTATTTTTCACCTCCATAAAAAAATTTCGACATTTTTTAGGCACATTTGGAAATACATTATTTTTTCTTAGGGTCATATCTTGAGTTTTATTATTCTGAAAATTTCAAACTCGAGTGTAGAGTGCTCCTAAAATTATTCTTAACATGCATAAAAATTGTAAGAATGTTTCAAACACTTTTGTAAAAATGTCATAGTTTTGTGGTGTCATAAACGAGGTTCCAATACTTAAAAATTCTTAATGTGAATTTTAAAACACTGGTGGACTCTATTTCTACAAGGATTCACAGTCTAAATTCCAAGCAAGAATCTTGTAATTTTTTCACTTCGTATTTATTTTATTCTTGTGAGCATGACGCGTTTGTGGTTCTATTATCTCAACGTTGTTTTATCTTAATAAACACATATAGTCATCTCTAAGAGAGGAATAGGGCTATCCCCTTAGATGAGACACATATTAAGATAATCACAACAACAAAATAGTTTTAAACTTAGAACGCATGTGTAACAATCTTCTTAAACAATTAATGGCCAACTTCGTTCAAATAAAGATTATCCATCCGATTAGGCCTATAGAACATAACGTTATAGACCATTTCTTAATACGTAATTAAACATTTAATCCTTAAAAATTAATCTCTTATTTTCTTTGAAGTAAACTAAAGTGGAAACTCTCGAAGTAAATTAGATTACTTCGTCTTAGTTCGTACTAATCTAAAACCTGTATGGGCCAAATGAAAAAGGTATATGCTATAAAACTCTATTTTGATATTTCATATTTAAGACAAGACAATTTCTAAAAAGATAGTCTTCTTTACTATATTTTTAGATTCGAGAGGAAGATAAGATAATGGGTTATATAACATAATAATTGTGGAAAAAATGTTTTCCTACAATATTGCACTAGTCGAATCTACCATAAAAATCCACCGTCTCCTACCATGGGAGCACGTGAGGAATATAAGATATGGGGATGACCAATTTCAGATATACAAACTGTCCTTAAAGATGGGGAATTCGAATAGAAAAATAATCTAATTTAGGACAAATTATTTTCCTAACGGATAAAACGAAAAGATTTTTGAAAAATCTCGGAACCGTAAAAAATGCGTGCAGAAAAATTGTGACTCTATTGAGGACTAACATAAATGTTTAGCTCAATACATGTAGTTGGCAAAAATATCTTAACAACAGAGATATTACACACCTTGACTCATGCGCCATAAGTATAGAGAAAATACTATATACACATCTAGTCTCATGCTCTAGGTTGTATCATCAAACATTCGATACATCGACTTACGAGGTTCAATTATGTTCCCCTAGTTTCTCATCTCATTTCTTCCTTATTACGCAACATTTGTCGAAACCAATCTATATGCTATTATTATTACGTGCATGCATTGATTAGATGAAATAGGCGTTCATGAATACAAAATATGAATTTTCTAAAATTCACATAATCTAATGGAATCCTTCCCTTAATCATGGGCATGGAGCTTCTCAATTACGACGTCTTATGTATGTACATCGGTCTGTACAAAATGCATAAGTTATATATTTATAATTTGGGCAACAATAATATTCTCTCCTTAGCCCATTTAAAGATCGACACACGCTTGATGGCCCACACACGGAACAAACGATGTGCAAACACTCATATTCTCGTCATTGGTCATCATTGTATCAATCCTATCTTAGAGGTGTTTCGGGCTATCTTGCGGTCTCATACATAGAGTATATTTTTACTTTCTAGCTCCTTTGGAGAGGCATCTTACCCTTCGATCTTTTCAAGACCAATTTTGGATAATGACAACCACGCTTCCCATTTTCTTTTTCGTAACGATGGTATCAACATACATCAATTGAATGGCCTCCTTGAGCTTCATATTAGGATTGATGTAAATAAATTATTACGATGTAAGATGTTGGTCATCCTTTTTTCGTATTTGATATTGAGGCCCGTTGAGCTTCATCATCCATCACCTCTCATCTTAGAGGTAGTCTTGTCCTTGGAGGAAAAATGAGATGACTTGTCATGCATGATCTTTGTCGAGACTTTGCTTGTTCTCAATCACATGTCCTTGAGTAGTCCTTATATGTGGTAGAAAGATTCTCTGCTCATCTTATATCTTTGGATTATGGATATGCTTAATCCCTTCCCTCTTTTGGATAATTCTCTACACATTTTGTGCGCATCTATAGGAGCATAGACTAAGACATGCATCAATGATACATCTCATATTCAGTGATCATCCTATTCGATTCAAGATTCCTTCATATCATATTAGAACCTTGATTCTCGCCATGGGTGATTGTCCGTACATTCTACTTACTGACCTAGAGGATGGAACATCGTGTTGTAAAGACTTTTCCTTTCTTAGAAGTCTAGATAAATTCCATAGACAAGGGTAGAACCTATTGCCATATTGAAGCTATCCTAGTCGCTAGTAGCATAGACCTTGAGATGTGCCAACATATGTAGAATTAGATGTGATATACAAGCAAGCCTATGACACAACGTCATCTACTCAAGAAAACAAAGAGACAAAATCTAAATACACAAAAGAGGACGATCTCGAGGCATCTCCCAATTATCACCCAAGTCCTTAGACCCATGTCTTTCATTACATTCTCATACAATGCATGATCTTGTATGTTCATGCATAAAGACACATTGTTGTACAAAAATCCATCACTTGTCATGCAATGTTTTAGTAATAAACTTATTTTCGAAAGTGAGCGCCTATTTTAGGACATGTTTGCATAACTGATGACATGTATTATCACTTTAAATGTAAAATAACATAAAACATAATAAGTTAAAACATATTTAATGCACTTCTTGTTTTAGGTTTTTTTCTATCTCGTCACAACTCTTGAGAGAGACGCTCCTCGCATCCTCTAGTCCATTTACTAAGTACGTCACTACTTTCTTTTTCAGCTCATAGACAAATTCGAGAGTGTTACTTTTGTGCACTCTAAGTAGTCAAAACAAACTCATTGGTGCTTTTTCAACGCTTCAAGCCATGATACAAATTCCCGAGGGAATCAAAATTAATCCTCTCAAAATTTGACAAAGGTATAACAGGATTTGCAAGAAGCAAATCATCGCTAATGTCGAAGTTGATGCTAAATCCTAGTTCAAACCTATATAGGTTTACATCGAGAAAGGAAAATATCCATCTTATTTTCAGAAAAAAGAAAGACGAGCATTTCGCTAATTCGCCACCATCTATATGGTTGTAAAAGACATTCTTTATTGTGGATAATTCGATGGACAAATGTGATTTGTTTAAACCAAATTGAATCTACGCGAATCATGGATGCAATTCATGATAGGAAATGCGATCCGCATATGAACGACATATAACTCTTTAAGAAAATTCTACACTTCGGATACTACTTGCAGAATATGTAACAAGATTGAATTACTTTCATCAAGAAATTCCATGAATGCTAGATTTTTGTTAATCTAAAAAACACTTGTACTTCTCTATTATAAAACATGGCTTCACATTGTCCATTTTCAACACAGATGATTGATATTATCAGAAATATCCATCTATATGCTTCCAATGACCTCAAATTCATTTATGTTGCCATTGACTATTTTACCAAGTGGGTAGAGTCTGCATCTTTTAAGGTCCTTAAATATTGTTAAATTAATTTGAAACAATATCATTAGTCGATATGGGGTTCCTCATTCGATGATCTATGATAACGACCATCACTTTCAAGGCAAAGTTCTCAACCCCTCAAAGAATTTAAGATCAAACATCACAAGTCTTCGCCTTATAGACCCTAGACCAAAGAAGAAGTCGAACCTGCAAACAAGAACGTTATCACTATTTTAAGAAAACAACCCAAATGTATAAGTTTGGGCATGAAAGACTACATTATGCTTTCAAGGATTATCGAACGACTGATTAGACCTCTAAATGTAAAACAACCTACTCGTTGGTTAATAGTGTGGAAGTTGTTCAACCTATTGAACTCGATTTACCTACTCTTTGGGTACTCCTTGAAAGTCATGTCATCAAAGAAGACTAGCTAAGATCTTGATTCAGTCAATTATTCCCCATGAAATAAAAGAGGCTTTATGCTTTATGCAAGACTTAAGCCTATTAACGATAAATGTCGAGAGCTTTCAATAAAAATGTGAAGCTTAGACATCTGATTGTCGGAGACCTAGTCCTTCGCAAAACCTGAGAGCTTAAAGATCCAAGACGGGAATTCTAATCGCAAAGGGAAGGACCCTATGTTAGTGAGTAAGTTTTCTCTATAGGTGTTTTTCACCTATCTTCTATCGAGGACGATAAATTCTCGACTCAAGAAGTACTACGTTTGAAGGCGGAAAAGAAGAAACTCCGACCCAAGCATCTCATGAATCGATGTTCATCCCGGCAAGTCACTCAAAAAATCTATTACGACCTCTAGTTCATACTAGAGGTACCTTTTTTACAATATGTGATGCATCCTTTAGTCTCTCGGTTAAGGGATATTCCCTAGCGGATCATTCATTGAAACCTTTAGTCTATACTAGGGGCATTTTTTGAAAAAATACATCAATTTTTAATCGCAAAATCCTCTAGCCCAAGGTTTTCTTTTGTGATACCATGTTTGGACTCTTAATTTGATTCAAGTCATGAGTAATTTTGAAAATTTTATTACAAATCCTTTAACTTCCACGCTAATGTAACCTATTTTGAATTCATACTCAGAAACTCTTTAGTAGAAATGACAAGGTAAAAGTTTCAAAACATTTCATCTTGTGATAAGGTATTATGTCTAACATCATGTTTTCTGATCTCCAGAATCAGACTACATGTAAACATGAATTCTTGTTTACAAGAATATGTAGGCAGCCTCTCTGTAAATTCAGTACCTTCTATAAAAATATTTCCTTCATAGGAACAAACCTTTGGAGCCCTTAGTTCATACTAGAGGTATTTTTTGGAAAAAATACATAAACATGATTTGGGCTTCCTAGATGGAGAGAAACTTTTGAAGGAAACTCTATGTTGCTTACCAACTAAGCAATATGTGCATGTCTTCAAATATGTGGACTTTAAGCCCTGAAGATCGATTGTCTTGGAGAGAACTTGCATGCCATTCTTACTTAAGTGACCAAGTCTCTTATGCCAAAGATGTGCTGAACAATCATTAACTGCATTTGCTTCTCCCCCGTAAGACTTAGTCTCTGTCACATAAAGAGAACCGACCTTCTTTCCTTTAGCTATCACCAAAGACCCCTTAGTGAGTTTCCATTTTCCATCACCAAAGTAACTATGATATCCTTCATCATCAAGAATACCAGTAGAGATCAAATTCATCTGAATATCGGGAACATGTCGAACATTCTTCAAAAGTAGCTTGCACAAAGTGTTAGTATCCAAACATACATCTCCTTTTCTAACAATCTTACACGTAACATAGTTTCCCAACGTCACTGAACCAAACTGTCCACTAGTGTAAGAAGCAAATATATCACAACGATGGTGACATGATAAGAAGAACCCGAGTCTACCACTTATTGTGTATCTTGAGAAACAAGGTTGATACTATCATTGTCGTAAACAATATCAATGTCGTTACCACTGTAGACACTCATTTTTCACATCTAATTTTATAGTTTATGCTTTTCATAAATCTGAGTCTATAAATTTTTCTCGAATTCATTTACGGACTCATTGCATGATTTATATTAAAGACGATTATTTTTAGAACAATTGAGTTTTTGAAAATAATTGATTTTGGATTCTTAATAAAGTTAAGGTAGTAATTTGTCTATGTCACAACACTTAGAGAAGTTATTATACTTAAAATATTCAAGATTTTATTTAATTAATTACCTTGGGTATTTATAAAAAATAAAAATTAAAAAAAATTATTTACAAAATATATATTAGCGTTTTTTATAAAATTTCGTTAAGTATATTTTGTTTTCTTTTAATTTGATTAGTTTGTTAGATTAGTTAGATTAGATTTTGCAATTTGATTAAGTTAGTTAGTATTTTATAATAATTATAATTGTTCCTTAGAAATAGGAATAATTAATAATAATACAATTGCTTTTTTTAATTGTTTGTTTTAATTTTATTTTTTTTGTAGGATAAAGGGAAATGGGTCAATCCAAGATCCACATGCAAGATCCGGATCAGATTTGTGAATAGGGATAGGAAGATCCAAATCAAAGGCAAATCAACCCGAAGTAAGGCCAAGGAAAGGATCCAATTGACGGATCCGACCGGTCACCCGACTAATGGACCGACCCATGCCCAAGATTCGACCCATGAAATCAAATGTTAAAAGAGTTAGGTGAAGGCAACGGTCATCTTCTTGATGGTGACAACCACAAATATTGAAATGACGATACTATCATGTGCGGTCAAAAGAAAATAAAAGAAGTTGCTAAAAAAGAGGAGGAAGTGGCAAGAGAAAGTTTCAACGTAGAAGAAAAGATTGAAGACTTGGTTATTTTTTTTAATTATAAAATTAAAATGACCAAGTAATACATCATTATTAAATAAAGATTAAATCCCATTGGATTGAAAACTTGATTTAGTGACATGTCAAGTGGAGATTGCTCCATTATTTTAAACATTTGTAAATGTTTAAAATAGTTTTCTTTCCAACGGTCAAGTTTGTTAAATGGGCCTTTGGGCCCTAGGGTTTCATAGCTTTGCCTATAAATACCCCTCTTAACACCCTAGCAAAGGGACTTCGACTTTGGACCTTCACCTTTCTCTCTCTAGGCTGCTTGAAATTTCTAAGCAAACACCACTCTTGTTAAGTTGGTCACAAGATTTGCTTAGGAAATCTTAGATTAAATACCACCCTTAACATCAAAAGAGCAGCCCTATTGTAAGCTCTTTTGTCTTTTTTTTCTTCTTGAATTTGAATTTCAATCTTTTTTTGCTTTTCTTTTTTTTTTAATTCCATATATTGTTTCTTTAAGCTTTCTATTTTGATAGGTGTTTAGGATTTTTACTTTTCTTGTTGTAAATATGTAATCTAAATAAAAAAAACTTAATGTATATAAAGGTCATTGACCTAAAATTTCTTTAAAACCAAAACCAAAGCAAAGAAGCAATCTGCTTTTATTTTATTTTTTATTTTTATTTTTATTTTATTTATTTTATAATCCTTAGCATTAAGATTTAGTATGGTAGGATCCAAAATGTCTAAAATGTAAAGTATAATAATATTTTTTTTAAGGGCCAAAATTGTTAAAGTAGAGACTGTTTTTTAACAGGCATGTGAGACATAGCGCCGAAAGCCCCTTTTCACGTGTAACCAAGCACTGAACCTTTAAAGAATTTCTTTTTCAAAGGCGTTATTGTTTTACATGCCAAATAATTTATTTTCCTAGTTTTATAAAAATTTAGGTGGCGACTCTTTGGTCACAAACTGGTTTTTAAATAATTCACCAATTTGATTTTATTTCAATTTTGTTTAAGAGATTTTTATATGTTATATTTATTTCTTAAAAGTCAAGAAAATCATTTTTGGGGCAAATGTTTTTAAACGCGTACAGTTTTCTGGCCACTCTGCTGGGGACATTTTGATGCTTAACTTGAAAAAACAATTTTGGCCAATTTAAAAAATATATTTTACACTTTAATGTAATTCCCCGGGAAAAAATAATTTGTTTTCTTAATGTGCATGAGCTCTGGGGCTCCGATGTGAAGATAGTATAAGGTATATGTTATTGGACGAAGCCTATACATCTATATTTTATGTGCTAAGGGTAGTCAATGTGAATGACACCCTCAACCCTATGCCTTGAAGGCTTTTGTGTGATTTGAGAGTTGAGAAAAACAACAGGAAAAAACCCGGATTAACCCTCTCTTCTTTTCAAATATCCCCTACTATTGAAAATGAGGGATTTTGAAATAGAGGTGAGGGGGATGTCCAATTGAGAGCTCCCCTTACATCGAGAGATCCCTTTTGGGATAGTATCCTTGTCGGTGGAACAACTCTCTCTTAAGCCATTTCCAACTTTAGAACAAAAATCCAAAAAGCCAATTCTACCAAGATGTTGCCTCGTCTCGTCCTGTCGAGCAACAAAGCCACGTCACGAAGCCCTTTACTTGACTACTATATATGATAAATACATGTATGCATATAGATATTTCTAGGCGCTCAGTTTATCCATTCAAAGTTTTAAAATGCCATGAAACATGTGAACAATTTCGAAATTTTGAATCTAAGCCTAATAATTTTAAAGGAGTAAAATCGAGGAAACCTAGAAAAGCTAAAAGAAGAATCTAATGTAACTAGTTTTCTTTCTTTATGTCTTTACTACTCAGATTTTAAGCGCAAGATCTAATCAAGAAAGACGCGTGAGACACAAAGACGATCAAGAAAGATGAAAAGACTTGAAAATTAGAAGACTTAGACTAGATTTCTTTATGCTTGAAATGTAAATCTCCTTATGAAGATACATGAGCGACATTGTAACGAAAGGATGAGGGGTGCTTGCTTTCTTTTCTTATTTTATTTTATGACTTGAGTTTGTGATTTTATCCATAACACTTAGGATTTTAATAAAATAACTCATTCTATTTTACTCATCCTTTTTTACATGTTATACATTGTGAATGGTAAATTGAGCGTCTATTGCGTGTTAGGGATTATGTGCATACGAGCAACGCATTGCTTGTTTTATTTGATAGAGGGTTCGAACTGACTTTGTTCTCTTGAACACAACATACTCATATTCGTCATCATTTACAATGACTAACCCACCAAGAAGGTTCAATGAGTCAGTTCATCTAAAGCTAGACGATCTTCGTGATACACTGATACAATAGGGGAAACAGTTTGAAGACCTCACAACAGAAGTCGAAACTTATGCGACAATCGAACCCCTTAATCCGAAAAGCTTGCGAGAAGAAAGAGAAAGGGTAATCAAGGAATTCATGGACGGTTGGAAAGTTGCAGAAAGGTCAATTCAAAACAAGAGCCATGTAAGCACGTCAAACTCGATGACAAAATACTCATCAAAAGAACCCATTTCGCCTAAACAAAGTCAACAATCATCACAAGCAAGGAGTGCCACTACTGCTCCACCTTGTAAAAAATTTGACGACTTGGGGATGTCATTGTCGAAGGCCTTAAGGAACTTGTTGCAGAAGAAGTTGATTCAAACGTTAACACCAGAATCTGGGATAAAAGTAATGAGCAAGTTTGCAAATGAGTGGTGCAGATATCACTAGACTAGAGGGAGTTCCACTAATTGTTGTTTCCCTCTCAAACAGAAGTTTCAAGATCTGATCGACGCTAAGATCATCCCAGTACCTATGGTTAAAACCAATTGATGACGTCACAGACATCAAGGAGGAAGATCCGTACTTGACGAAACATGCATTCGCTAAAAACAATTCGAACTTAAAATCTATCATTTCTGAATTTCATTCACATGCAGAACATTATCTTGATAATTATAAGTCTCTAGGCACCTTGAAAAATGTTTTTAACAATGAAGAAGAAACTTTTGATTATATGTCATCCGATGAAACGTTTAAAACAGAAATGACCTATGAGATGAGACAATATATAGATAAACAAAAGGAGAATTTTTCCACTGCAGAAGAAACAATGGAAATAAATCTTAACACAGAAGAAGATCCTCAGATTGTTTTAATCGGAAAAAGTTTAAATGATTTAGAACGTGAAAATTTGACTAAACTTTTAAAAACAAACAAAGATGTTTTTGCATGGTCCTATAAAGATATGCCAGGCATTGATCCAAAAATCATCCAACACCGCATACCACTTTATGAAGACGCGAAACCGGTGAAGCAGAAGCTCCGAAGAATGAAAGCAGACATCGTGGACAAGATCAAAGAGGAAGTTCAGAAACAGCTCGACGCAGGATTCCTCGAAGTGGTAGATTACCCAGAATGGATCGCCAATGTAGTCCCAGTCGCAAAGAAAGATGGAAAGATCCGAGTGTGTGTAGACTATCGGGATCTCAACAAAGCAAGCCCTAAAGACAGCTTTCCACTACAACACATCGACGTGCTAGTGGATCATGCAGCAGGCCATCAACTCCTATCATTCATGGACGGATTCTCAGGTTACAACCAAGTACTGATGGCTCCTGAAGACAAGGAGAAGACAACGTTCATCACAGAAGTCGGAACATTTTGTTATCGGGTCATGCCTTTTGGGCTGAAGAACGCAGGAGCAACGTATCAACGAGCTGCCACGATGATTCTTCACGATATGATCCACAAGGAGGTAGAAGTCTATGTCGATGATATGATTGTCAAATCAAAAGATCGAGAAGGGCACATCCAAAATCTTGACAAATTCTTACAACGCATCAGGAAGTTCCAACTTAGGCTCAACCCAAAGAAGTGCATATTTGGAGTGATAGCAGGAAAGATGTTAGGCTTCTTAATCACACAAAGAGGAATTGAGGTTGATCCGAGCAAGATAGAAGCGATCACGGAAATGCCACCTCCACGAAGCGAGAAAGAAGTGCGAGGCTTTCTGGGAAAGATCCAGTATATAAGTCGATTCATAAACAAGTTGACTATGACATGTGATCCTTTGTTTAAACTTTTAAGGAAAAATGAAAGATTCGTTTGGGATGATGCTTGTCAGAACGCATTCGAGAAGATAAAGGGATACCTCAAGAATCCTCCCATTCTTATGCCGCCAAGACCAGGCATACCGCTAATCCTATACTTAACAGTCACGGAAAACGCAATGGGTAGTCTACTAGCCCAAGAAAACGAGGAAAAGATGGAAGTCGCAGTCTACTACATAAGCAAGCGCATGACGGGCTACGAACTTAATTACTCGCCGGTAGAAAAGGTGTGTTGGGCTCTAGCTTGGGTCACTAAGAGGCTAAGGCATTACATGCAAGCCCACACAGTCAAGTTAGTATCAAGACTCGATCCAATTCGTCATTTATTCCAGAAAACGCTTTTGTCTCCGAGGTTAGCTAAGTGGATGATGATAATATCAGAGTACGACATCGTATACACAATTCAGAAATCTATCAAGGGGAGCGTTGTAGCAGATTTTCTCGCAGACTAACCAATCGAAGTTGAAGACGAAGAGGAGTTAGCATTCCCAGACGACGAAGTGATGACTATTAACCCTACAACATGGAAGCTATTATTCGATGGAGCTTCAAGAAAACAAGGTTATGGCATCGGGATACTACTCATCGATCCTATGGGAACATACAACCCAATCTCAGTCAAGCTCGAATATCAAGTGACTAACAATGAGGCAGAGTATGAAGCGTGCATCTCTGGCTTGAAGATTGCTCATGAAAAAGGAGCGAGACGTCTAGAAGTAGTAGGAGACTCAAACTTAGTCATTTCACAAGCTAATGGTGAATGACAAGTCAAAGGAGACAACCTCAAACCCTACCATCAACACTTATCGACTCTCATAGAAAAGTTTGAACATGTAACATTCACACATGCTCCGAGAAGTCAAAATCGATTCGCAGACGCTTTGGCCACGTTAGCAGCCATGACGCAAATTCCAGAAGGAATCAAAATCAAGCCTTTGAAGATTCGTCAGAAACAGAAACGAGACTTCGAGAAGAGGACGATTGCCAACACCGAAGTGGAGCCCAAACCTTGGTTCGAACCTCTACAGAAGTACGTTGAGCATGGAGAGTATCCTTCACACTTCCAAAAGAAAGAGAGGAGAGCTCTACGCCAATACGCAACCAACTATGTGCTACTCGCAGGAAAGCTATATCGACTCTCCTTTGACGGTCAGAACATGTTATGCATCGACCAACCTCAAGCATCACAGATCATGGAGGAAGTACATGCAGGAACATGTGGCCCACACATGAACGGATCAGCACTCGCTAAGAAGATCCTTCGCTTTGGCTATTACTGGCAGAACATGGAACAAGAATATGTAGAATATGTTAAGAAGTGTCATCAATGTCAAGTTTACGCGAACTTGAAGCACACCCCAGCATCTCTACTTTACAACATGACTTCACCATGGCCATTCTCGACATGGGGAATAGATATCATCGGGAAAATTTATCCTCACGCTTCAAATGGACACGAATTTATCCTGGTAGCTATCGATTATTTCACAAAGTGGGTCGAAGCTCAATCATATAAGGTTCTCAAGTCATCACATGTTGCCAAGTTCATACGAAACAACATCATTGCACGTTATGGAGTTCTTCATGCTTTGATCTCAGACAATGGTGGACACTTCCGAGGAGAAGTACTCAAAGTACTAGATGAATACATGATTGAACACCACAAATCCTCACCTTATCGTCGTCAAACGAACGGCGTAGTAGAGGCAGCGAACAAGAACATCATCACTATTATCAAGAAGATGACTCAGACATACAAGGATTGGCACGAGAAGCTTCCATACGCCTTATGGGGATATAGAACAACCATTCAAACGTCAACGGGAGAAACGCCATTTGCATTGCTGTACGGAATGGATGCAGTGCAACCTATCAAAATCGAAGTTCCTACTTTAAGAGTTTTACTCGAGACACAAGTAGTGGAGGAAGATTGGTGTAAGTCACGGTACAATCAGCTAGCCCTTATGGAAGACAAGAGGTTAGACGCATTATGTCACACGCAAGCATACCAGAGAAGAATGATCAGAGCTTTCAACAAGAAGGTGAAACATAGGCACATTCAAGAAGGTGATGTAGTCCTAAAGAAGAACTTACGGATACTAGACCTTAGAGGGAAATTCCAAACACCATGGGAAGGACCCTACCTCGTCAAGAAGGTCTTTTCAGGCGGCGCCACGAGATTGACCACCTTGGACGGAGAAGAACTCTCAGCACCCTTCAATGTCGACATGCTCAAAAGATACTTTGTCTAAAGCATTTGTGACCAAGTTCATACATCAAAGTTCATAACTTCATAAGTTGTGAACTACGTCAGACATGATCTCTCTCGAGAGTACATAGGCAACCCATTCAGGGTGCGGTCACAACTATCAATTATCGACAGAAATTGATAGACATTTCGCATTACATGCATTCATTACACATACATCAAAGTTCATAACTTCACAAGTTGTGAACTACGTCAGACCTGATCTCTCTCGAGAGTACGTAGGCAACCCATCTAGGGTGCGGTCACCACTATCAATTATCGAAAGAAGTTGATAGACATTTCATTTCACATAACATACATTCATTGCTCATTACATACATCAAAGTTCATAACTTCACAAGTTGTGAACTATGTCAGACCTGATCTCTCTCGAGAGTACGTAGGCAACCCATCTAGGGTGCGGTCACCACTATCAATTATCGAAAGAAGCTGATAGACATTTCATTTCACATAACATGCATTCATTGCTCTATACATACATCAAAGTTCATAACTTCACAAGTTGTGAACTACGTGAGACCTGATCTCTCTCGAGAGTACGTAGGCAACCCATCCAGGGTGCGGTCACCATTGTCAATTATCGAAAGAAGTTGATAGACATTTCATTTCACAACACATCACATACATTCATTGCATATACATTAAAAAGGGAGTTAATCACACTCTGAGTTGACTCCTAAACCAAAAACTCTTAGTCAATACTAGGGGCATTTTTATTAAAATAAAAATGACTACAAGATCCTCATAGAGTCCCACTTGAGAAAATATAACGCCCAAAGCTAAAGTATTTTTCTCTTCGACTTATGATCTCAAAAGATTTTCAAAACATTCACACATACACAAACATTTTTCACAAGCATGTGCATGGAACTACGTTGGACCTGAATTCCCCTAGCTATGGGATACGTAGGCAGCTTGTATGAGCCCGGTCCTAAACATTTTCAAAAATCAAACCCTGTATCGACACTAGGGGCATTTTATGAAAATGAAATGATTGAAAGATCCCCAAAGAGTTAAATCCAACGAGAAATTGGGATCACAAATCTATCCAAAACAATCAAACCTCTTGTGTCGAAACTAGGGGCATTTGTGGAAGATAAAAAAAAGAAAAAAAAAGGATAGACCCCTGATTTTTTTCTAATGCCAAGCGAACTGATGAGCAGGTGCAAGAAATAAGTAGGGATGCGGGAAAATACGTTTCTCCCCAATGGATGTCTCTTGACGAACTAATGTAACTTGTGGAATCCGAGTAAAGCGCTTCGCAAATGGATCTACCTCGAGCCTAGACGAAAGCTTAAACTACTGATGTTTAAGAGAGAGCTCATAAAAAGATGAATGCCCAAACTCGGAACCATGTCATCAACAAAGGCGATGTCTCGTCTCAATTGGAGGTCAAGTGCCAAAGATCTAAGACCTCAAGAAAAGTAAAATCAATTAAACAAAGACTGTGTTGGTTGAGATATGAAATACAATACTATTGTTCATTTAGATTCTATCTAATTGCTAAGCAAGAACAAAGTGTTTGAATCTATCAGATACACCCCGGTCATAAAGAAAAGAGGCCGAATAAAATAGAAAAATACTCGTAGAGGTTGAGATATTGAAATAACCATTTGTTGTTCATCTAGACTCTTGTCTAAATTGCCAATACAAGAACAAGAATGTAACGATTCTATTAAATATACCCTGAGTATAAAAGAGCCCAAGGCCATAGAATCTTAAGCACACTGACCTCCGAATTTGAGAAGCGAGGTTCAACCTCATGACGCGTGGTTGAAAGATTAAGCATTCGAGCGAACAAATCCCTCAAAAACTTAGGGCAAAACGTCTCGGCGAAAGAAAAGTCCCCAAAAGTGACAGCATGAATCTCGAAGAACATCGATTACATGTGGTTTCCTCTCGACACACTCTAAGGAAGAAAGTATGGAACTGATTCTTGAAAGTATTTCAAAACCGTTGAAGAAGACGCTAGTGCTTTGAAAATTAAGGAAGTCTAACTTCGAACTTAAATCACTAAACAAAGTTGTGATTAAAAAGTATTTCGCTAAACTGACCAGCGATACTCAAATCCATATAATAACTAAGCAGAATTGTGATTAAAAAGTGTTTCGCTAAATTGACCAGCGACACTTAAATCTATATAATCACTAAGCAGAATTGTGATTAAATAGTATTTCGCTAAACTGACCAGCGATACTCAAATCCTTATAATCACTAAGAAGAATTGTGATTAAAAAAGTGTTTCGCTAAACTGACCAGCGACACTTAAATCTATATAATCACTAAGCAGAATTGTGATTAAATAGTATTCGCTAAACTGACCAGCAATACTTAAATCTATATAATCACTAAGCAGAATTGTGATTAAATAGTATTTCGCTAAATTGACCAGCGATACTCAAATCTATACAATCACTAAGCAGAATTGTGATTAAAAAGTGTTTCGCTAAACTGACCAGCGGCACTTAAATCTTTATAATCACTAAGCAGAATTGTGATTAAATAGTATTTCGCTAAAATGACCAGCGATACTTAAATCTATATAATCACTAAGCAGAATTGTGATTAAATAGTATTTCGCTAAATTGACCAGCGATACTTAAATCTATATAATCACTAAGCAGAATTGTGATTAAAAAGTGTTTCGCTAAACTGACCAGCGGCACTTAAATCTATATAATCACTAAGCAGAATTGTGATTAAATAGTATTCGCTAAACTGACCAGCAATACTTAAATCTATATAATCACTAAGCAGAATTGTGATTAAATAGTATTTCGCTAAATTGACCAGCGATACTCAAATCCATATAATCACTGAGCAGAATTGTGATTAAAAAGTGTTTCGCTAAACTGACCAGCGGCACTTAAATCTATATAATCACTAAGCAGAATTGTGATTAAATAGTATTTCGCTAAACTGACCAGCGATACTTAAATCTATATAATCACTAAGCAGAATTGTGATTAAATAGTATTTCGCTAAACTGACCAGCGATACCTAAATCTATAATAATCACTAAGTAGAATTGTGATTAAATAGTATTTCGCTAAAAAAATACAATCAGCAAACTAAGTCAAGATGTGTACTCATGTACAATCCAAAGACTAGGCGAGGTGTGTAGAAATATGGTCGAAACCACCAGGCTCGATCTACACGATCGATAAACCAGGAGCGATGCATATTCTAAACAAAGGTGAATCGTCAACGAGTGGATGATAAACCGACTTTGAAGAATGAAGGGTAAATTACACGAGTCTCCCGAGAGACTCGTCAGGTTTGTTCTCTTTTCATTCAAGGAAGCCAAAAATAAACTATAAATTGGGTGTTTTCAAAACGCAGTGCCTATTTTCAAGCTTGGACATGCATTTTTCTAAACTGAGTGTTTTCTACAAATTTTGTCCAAGAGGGGCATTCTGTAGACACTCATTTTTCAAACCTAATTTTATAGTTTATGCTTTTCATAAATCTGAGTCTATAAAATTTTCTCGAATTCATTTACGAACTCATTGCATTATTTATATTAAAGACGATTATTTTTAGAACAATTGAGTTTTTGAAAATAATTGATTTTGGATTCTTAATAAAGTTAAGGTAGTAATTTGTCTATGTTACAACACTTAGAGAAGTTATTATACTTAAAATATTCAAGGTTTTATTTAATTAATTACCTTGGGTATTTATAAAAAATAAAAATTAAAAAAATTATTTACAAAATATATATTAGCGTTTTTATAAAATTTCGTTAGGTATATTTTGTTTTCTTTTAATTTGATTAGTTTGTTAGATTAGTTAGATTAGATTTTGCAATTTGATTAAGTTAGTTAGTATTTTATTATAATTATAATTGTTCCTTATAAATAGGAATAATTAATAATAATACAATTGCTTTTTTTAATTGTTTGTTTTAATTTTATTTCTTTTGTGGGTCAATCCAAGATCCACATGCAAGATCCGGATCAGATTTGTGAATAGAGATAGGAAGATCCAAATCAAAGGCAAATCAACCCGAAGTAAGGCCAAGGAAAGGATCCAATTGACGGATCCGACCGGTCACATGACTAATGGACCGACCCATGCCCAAGATTCGACCAATGAAATCAAATGTTAAAAGAGTTAGGTGAAGGCAACGGTCATCTTCTTGATGATGATAACCACAAATCTTGAAATGACGATACTATCATATGCGGTCAAAAGAAAATAAAAGAAGTTGCTAAAAAAGAGGAGGAAGTGGCAAGAGAGAAAGTTTCAACGTAGAAGAAAAGATTGAAGACTTGGTTATTTTTTTTAATTATAAAATTAAAATGACCAAGTAATACATCATTATTAAATAAAGATTAAATCCCATTGGATTGAAAACTTGATTTAGTGACATGTCAAGTGGAGATTGCTCCATTATTTTAAACATTTGTAAATGTTTAAAATAGTTTTCTTTCCAACGGTCAAGTTTGTTAAATGGGCCTTTGGGCCCTAGGGTTTCATGGCTTTGCCTATAAATACCCCTCTTAACACCCTAGCAAAGGGACTTTGACTTTGGACCTTCACCTTCACCTTTCTCTCTCTCTCTAGGCTGGTTGAAAATTCTAAGCAAACACTACTCTTGTTAAGTTGGTCACAAGTTTTGCTTAGGAAATCTTAGATTAAATACCACCCTTAACATCAAAAGAGCAGCCGTATTGTAAGCTCTTTTGTCTTTTTTTTCTTCTTGAATTTGAATTTCAATCTTTTTTTGCTTTTCTTTTTTTTTAATTCCATATATTGTTTCTTTAAGCTTTCTATTTTGATAGGTGTTTAGGATTTTTACTTTTCTTGTTGTAAATATGTAATCTAAATAAAAAAAACTTAATGTATATAAAGGTCATTGACCTAAAATTTCTTTAAAACCAAAACCAAAGCAAAGAAGCAATCTGCTTTTATTTTATTTTATTTTTTATTTTTATTTTATTTTATTTATTTTATAATCCTTAGCATTAAGATTTAGTATGGTACGATCCAAAATGTCTAAAATGTAAAGTATAATAATATTTTTTTTAAGGCCAAAATTGTTAAAGTAGAGACTGTTTTTTAACAGGCCATGTGAGACATAGCGCCAAAAGACCTTTTTCACGTGTAACCAAGCACCGAACCTTTAAAGAATTTCTTTTTCAAAGGCGTTATTGTTTTACATGCCAAATAATTTATTTTCCTAGTTTTATAAAAATTTAGATGGCGACTCTTTGGTCACAAACTGGTTTTTAAACAATTCACCAATTTGATTTTATTTCAATTTTGTTTAAGAGTTTTTTATATGTTATATTTATTTCTTAAAAGTCAAGAAAATCATTTTTGGGGCAAACGTTTTTAAACGCGTACAACCACCCACATCTGCAACCTTACTACTTTCATCTTGCTTATTCTCCTTTTGTTCCCGCTTCAAAGATCTACACTGATACTTCTTGTGTCCTGGCTTGCCACAATGATAACATATAATCTCTTTTCTCGAGCTGGATGTTCCCCGTGACCTGTCTGAACTGCCACTACGATTCTTTAGAGTTTTACTTTTACTTCTACCCCTTTTCTCAATCACGAACACCTGACTTGGAGTCGAGAAGCCCTATTCTTTTCTTCTAGCCTCTTCATTCAACGCGCTCTCTTTCATCATTTTTAAAGTGAGCTTACCTTGTGGAACAAAATTGGTAATTGAAACCACAAGTGTCTCCCAACTATCAGGCAGTACATTAATCAAACACGTAGCATGAAGCTCATCATCAAATTTCATTCATATCACAGCCAACTCATTTATAATCCCCTGAAAAGCATTTAGATGCTCGGACATAGAAGACCCATCTTGATATTTCAACGAGCAAAGCTTCCTAAATTGAAATGCTCTATTTTGAGTATTATTCTTCTCATACAGCTCACTCAAAATAGTCCACACTTTATGAGCATTAACTTCAGTAGCCACATGCTGATAAACACTGTTGTCAAACCATTGCCTGATTTTACCAACTGCCTTTCTGTTCAGCTTCTTCCAATCTGCATCTATCATAGCCTCTAGTTTGCCTTTATCACCCAAAATAGTGTCTTTATAATCATAATTACACAATAAGTCCTCCATCCTTGACTTTCAGATTGTGTAATTGGTAGTTGTGAATTTGATCATCGTGCCATTACTACTCAACGATTCTTCCATTTGAATTACACAAGAATCACCACCAAACAAACTCAGCTCTGATACCACTTGTTGGAGAAATCGAATAATAATACCTGTTTAGCAATCCAGAAATAGACAAGCTACAACAAAAGGCCTAACAATTCTTTTCCCGTTATAATGAAATGGGCAGCCAATTCAATTGAGCATCAAATAATCAAACAATCAAAGAAATAGAGAGCAAGACACCAAGATTTTATGTGGAAAACCTAAATTAGGTAAAAACCACGGGACACTTTGGCCACTTAAATCATCCACTATATCAAATGGGTATACAATGTTGTTCAATACAAGCCTAGAGGTAATCTAATAAAAAATATCAATTAACCTCATCCTAACTTGTCATTCACATACATTATCATCATCACTAAAGATGGTTAACCAAATGGAGAAGAGATAAAGGAAATTAGAAGAAGAACCTACTGCTTCAATGGAGGAATTATTGCTTCAATTTAGGAAGAGGGAGAGAGAACAAAAATTAAACTACTGTGTTTTTTTTTCTTAATTAATACCCCTAATGGGCTTTATTAATTTGTCAGGCCCAGCTGCCAAATGAGCTGACCCAACAATTGAACCATCTTTATGAGTGAGGAATGGTTATATTTCTTTATTTTAAGGATGAATTAGGGTATATATTTGACATATTTAGGTCACTGTTTTTTTATCGTAGATACTTCTTTATAGTTGATTGAATCATCTTTATGAGTGAGCTGTTGTACTCTCTATACAAATTACAACTTACAAGCGCACTCGCATGTATATAGTTTGAATAAAATCCTGATGATTAGCTCGCAACCTTAAATTTCCAAAGTCATAATATGTTTTCCCATTATTTGTTTGTTTGTGTAATAATATTTGTGCTTGCATTATAGTGTGATGATAAAAGTGGTCACACAATTCCGATTTAGCAATGTCCATGAACTAATTTGAATCCCAACAAATTAGGGCTGAAGCAATGTCCATGATCGTGTATTTGGATTCTGCATCTGCTTATAAATCGTACAAAATAGTATATCCCTCTTTCAATTAAACTGAGACAGAAGTTGTTTATAATCAGACAGCAAACAAAATTCCTGGTATTAGATTAGCGTCTAAGAATACATATCTTTTTAGAGGATCTCTTAACATTGTTCGTCTCTGCAAGAAATGATTTATTCTTTCTTGTATGCACATGTTTGACAAATTTGGATATGGATTTGGTATTTGCTGGTATATCGGTAGATATTGAGAATCATCACAAGGAAGGAAGAGGTGGATGAATTACTTGTAATTTTACTTGTTTATGGTGACATTTAATATAGGTTTTATTAGGAATCCAATTATGAAATTTAATAGAGTGGTTTTATGAATTCCCCAATCGTTATACCCGATCAAGGCTTATTTGGTTGTTCCTAATTGAATTTTTTTTAATTTTCTATCATCTGTCAATATATTTTCTTTTCTTTGTTGAGTATTTTTTTTGTTTGATATGTATAAACTTATAAAATTAGTTTTATACAGGGTATAGAAAACGAGTACCAGTCACCAAAGTGAATGGAATGTTTGTAAACTATTCTACCACTGGTGCTTATATTATATCAATGGAAAGACCTATAATATAACTGGGGTTACCTAGTATTGTTAAAAAAGTTAGTTTTTAACCAATGGATAAATATAACTTGTGTCTGTTGGATCAAATGGACAGTTGTTGTCTCACCATTAGTAGATTATGTTTTGCCATATAATGTTATCAGGGTTTATATCTTAACAAAAAGATTATATTTTGAACGAGTAGTTTTAAAATGCCCACATTAGTTAACGATACATCTCTTTGTGAAAATTACAGTATAAAGGACAAACTTGACTGGATATTGGTATACAAACAATTACAGTGTGTTGTTATCCTTTACTCTTACATCTCTTTGTGAAAATTTTCTTGTTATGATCCATATAGATTGCATTGACAGGATGGTGAAGTCCATAGGCATTTCGGAGGAGATTTCTCCCTCACTCAAGCACATAGTGAATCTATTTGATGAAAGTAGTCAAAGGTCACCCATTATGTTTACTTCAGTTGATAGTGTAAATGAAGAATTTCATAAAACTTACAACAACACTAATGATAATGCTGAGTTGGATGATACTGAAATTGAATATTTTGCAACATGGGATTTCGAGAATGAAGATCCGAATGGGGAAGACCCTATTGCTGGAGGTGATTATGAGATGGTCTTTCAAACCTTCTTAACTTATGTCATTTGGGTTAAATGATTAAAATATTATAAAAATAAAGTATTTGGTTGATTATTTGAATGAATTGATTCATGGTGGGAATAGAGTGGTTTTATGAATTCCCCAATCGTTATGCCCGATCAAGGCTTATTTGGTTGTTCCTGATTGGATTTTTTTAATTTTCTATCATCTTTCAATGTATTTTATTTTCTTTATTGAGTATTTTTTTTGTTTGATATGTATAAACTTATAAAATCAATTTTATACAGGGTACAGAAAACGAGTACCAGTCACCAAAGTGAATGGAATGTTTGTAAACTATTCTACCATTGGTGCTTATATTATATCAATGGAAAGGCCTATAATATAACTGGATTACATAGTATTGTTAATAAAGTTAGTTTTTAACCAATGGATAAATATAACTTGTGTTTGTTGGATCAGATGGACAGTTGTTGTCTCACCATTAGTAGATTATGTTTTGCCGTATAATGTTATCAGGGTTTATATCTTAACAGAAAGATTATATTTTAAACGAGTAGTTTTAAAATGCCCACATTAGTTAACGATACATCTCTTTGTGAAAATTATAGTATAAAGGACAAACTTGACTGGATATTGGTATGCTAACAATTACAGTGTGTTGTTATCCTTTACTCTTACATCTCTTTTTGAAAATTTTCTTGTTATGATCCATATAGATTGCATTGACAGGATGGTGAAGTCCATAGGAATTTCGGAAGAGATTTCTCCCTCACTCAAGCACATAGTGAATCTATTTGATGAAAGTAGTCAAAGGTCACCCATTATATTTACTTCAGTTGATAGTGTAAATGAAGAATTTCATAAAACTTACAACAACACTAATGATAATGCTGAGTTGGATGATACTGGAATTGAATATTTTGCAACATGGGATTTCAAGAATGAAGATCCGAATGGGGAAGACCCTATTTCCGGAGGTGATTATGAGGTTGTCTTTCAAACCTTCTTAACTTATGTCATTTGGGTTAAATGATTAAAATATTATAAAAATAAAGTATTTGGTTGATTATTTGAATGAATTGATTCATGGTGGGAAATATTTGGATTATTTCCAAATAACCTTTCATCAAACAAGTCCCTGTCCTAGCATTGAAAAAGAGTAAAGGATGATTCTTTACAACAGTTCTGGTTGAATCTTGCAGGAGAATGAACCATCTATTTTTCCACCCCTAATGTGGAAGATAGAATAGAGAATGTCGACGAATATTTATTTCTGAGTTTGGGGCTTAATTTATACACAATGTCCGGGCGGGTCCTCATCATTGGAAGTATTAGAAGGTAGGTAGTCCTTAGAAGCTTGTGGAAGGAATATTACAATTACAGTTCTCAATTTCTTTCCTATTTCAAATAATCCATATTCTTATTATTAATTTTATTCTTCTAGGCTTGTAAGTTTAACTGAAGCATCCAATGAAGATGTTCATAGTGATGCAGAGGACACTGACACACTTGTTCCTCAGCCTCGTCAGGTTGGTTAAAAAGTATCTGATTGTTTCATTATTTTAAATAATATAAATCATAGGATCTGTAAAATGTTATTCCAGAGATTGTCATATATTTGCTTACCAATAAAAGGTCGGAAATATAGAAAATTGTAGATTTTGAGCTCTTTTTGTTGTTATGTGACTATCCCTTTATATAGTACTTCCTTTGAACATAAAAAGAGAGTTAGTTATATTACTTGTGAATTAATAAAAATCCAACAATTCTCTTCCCCTTTAGTAACCACTCATCTCTTTCGTTCAACTCATTTTGGATGTCTCCCTGTAAAAAAGAAGAAGTTGTATATTATTATATGAAGGGCACAAAGAAAAAAACAATAGGGAAGAGAAAGATGAAAGAACCTCCATAGATAGGAGAGTTTTGTTGGGCCATAACGACGAATAACATTTCCTTCTTGTAAACACTAAAAATTTACACTCTAATTTATAATATTAAAATAATTATTTGAAATATTTTTAAATAAATAATATCAAAATAATTAACTTCATGGCCAAAAACCTATTCAAAACAATTAATTAGATTTAATTAATACATTAATTAATCAAATTAATTAAGGGTTAAGGCCAAAGTAAAAATAAAATTATTTGGGATAAATGTTTGTACGCATAATGTCTCAAAATAATTTCAAAAAAATAAAAGAACATAAAAAATAGTTTTGATGAATTGTTGTATCTATTTCATCTAAAGAAAATTATTTATTTAAATTCTAAAAATATACCAATAAAATAAAATAAATTAGTAAAATATTTGCCATATTTATTTTAATATTTTGTATATTTAAAAAGATCAAAACTAAAGCCAAAAGGTTGAAAGAAAAATATATTTCAAATAAATCCTTAAGATTTTCATAAAAATAAATATGTAATCGGGCGTGACCGAAACCGGGAGAAGAAGCTATCGTCGTAACTGCGCAAGTTAGATCAGAAATGGATTCTCATCCAACGCTCTAGGCGCTTCCAGCTAGCCCGCTACAACCGAAAACGCGCGCATCCGGGACACACGAGATAAGGAGATGGTTGTTAGCTAGAATGCTAACAGATCGCCTAACAAAAACAGATGAAACGATGTCGTTTTTGGCTCCGACCATCTTCCTCATCGCGACGCAACGAAGATAAGGATGAACAAGCCTTGATGATTTTGAATATTTGGAACTCTCTCATTGGTCCACCAAATCAACTCATTCAAAGCTTGAAATGATCACCCTACAACAGTGATCATTTCTCCTACAAACATAGGCCTTGTCACTACCTATTCTAGCAAGTTGACTGAAGAACAACCAAAATATCATTAATATATTTTGGTTGAAACAAGCCACTTGACTTCTCCAACCGACCTAGAAAAAGTATAAATACCCCCTCAATTCATTCCGAAGGTAACCTACCAACACAGAAGCCTTAAATAAAAAAAATCGAAATCTGCCATTAAAGCTTCAAAGCTTCGGATTTTCCGTTTACGACATTCAAGCTTGAATCTGTGCATCCAGAAAAGCTTCACTAAAGATCAAGTAGTGTTCTCCAATCCTTATTAATGTTTAAATCAACCTCTAATTCATACATACAGTTCAAATTTGAAATTTTTATATTTCAAATTACATAAGCTTGTATGATTGTTGTTTATGGTGTTTTATTTTTGAGAATTCATCAATATATGATTTATAAACTATCTTGATAGGATAAAATCGATCAATCGATCTAAATAACAAAACCCCAAATTTGAATTCCTAATATAAATAATAAAAAAAGGTTTGATGTTCTTGGGTTAATTTGATCGAATCACAACCCAAAAAGCTTCCCAACATGATTATAATCATGTTGGACAACTATTTGGATCATGTTTGATCAAAATAAAATGTAAATTTTAATTTCTTGAATTGGTCAAAACGAACCGCAAGTGTTTTTGTTTTAGTATCAATCAAGTATATATGTTATAAAAACGCTATTGGATAGCTCATTTCACTTCAAAACAACTTTTAAATCAAAAACCCAAATTTTGAAACTGTTTTGAACAAATTAATCATCATTCAGGTCGATTGATACCTTGAGATGATGATCAACATCTTCTACCCAAGCTCTTAAATCAAAGAATCAAATTTAAAATTGAATTTTAAAAATTGAATCCTTGTGTTCTTGAGGATCGAGTCTTGTGAGCCTAGGACGAGACATCCGACCAAGATTCCTTGGTCCGGACCGAGACTAATGACCGATAAAAATAAACTAGGACCGAGACCTATGACCGGTATTTTGAGATAGAACTGAGACCTAAGACCAATATAATTTAGACATGGGACTGAGAGTTCTCACTTGGGACTTAGGCACCTAAGATCTATGACCGAAAAAATTAAACTTGGGACCGAGATTCCCAAGACCTAGGGCTAAGATTCTCAAGACCTAGGACTGAGATTTCCAAAACCTAGACCGGTAAGATCAGCTAAGGACCGATAGTCCTTAGCACCTCGACCGAGAGACTCTAGTACTCACACCGAGAGCTCCCGGGCCTAGTTTGAGGGTCTCTAGACCCCAACCGATAAAATCAGACCCGAATCTTAGGACTCCGATCCTAAGGCTAGTTTGTTTTCTACTTTTCAAAATCCAAAATTATTTTTGTAATTTTGGGACATGAAATCATTTTCTAAAAATTCCAAAAATTTTGAAAATACATCTTAAATATTTTGGGATATTTCCATAAAAATATTTCAACAAGGGATTGTTTGGTGTTTATTTCTAAACACTAATGCCGTTAAAAAATGAATGATATTTTTCAGGTATTTCCACCCTAGTTATCATCCGCAACAGGTACCAACATTTGAATATTAATGTTTTGATATTTTAAATAACGCTAAAACTTAGAAACATGACTAAGACCTAAAGAATAATTGGTTAAAAAACTCAAAGCGTTATACAATCAATTATTAAAATCCAACTTTACAAGTAGAGAACGTTTTCGGACAGGTACGGAGGATAAAGCAGGAAACTTTGAACCAAAAATGAAACTTTAGTGCAAAATATGTTTGTACACGTACAACTTGTTATTAATTTTTCCAAAATTAATTGACGACTATCATCAAATAAATAATATTTTCTTAAATTAATTATGTTTAATTCATTTAAATTGGATTTCAAATCAAATAGTCATTTGATAATAACAAATCCCCAGATTATTAAAATTTGAATAAAATTAATTAATTTTACATAATTCATTTTTAAAGCTTCTAGGTACTATCAAAATCTTTTAAAAATATTGTTTTTATTTAAAAAAGGGTTGTTTGGCACGCAAATCAAGGTTAAAGCTATCAACCCTCGAGCCACCTCGGAGCTCCCGTATTGCCATGTGTCCCTATGACACGTGGTAAGTTGCGGAGGGCATATCCTGGGGGTTACAGCTTTTCTAGAGACTCTACTAGGGACTTAAATGTTTAACTTGAAAACATAAACTTGACTTTTAAAATGTTTGTATCACGTTTTCACACTTAATAGTCTAGTCTTACATGGTATAACACCTTATAAGACGCATTTAAAGTCTTTATCCTTTATTGACCGGGTTCGGTAAATCTACACTTACGTGCAAAGATTGTCAATGTGGAATGACAACTTGTTACAAACAGAGTGATATTGTGAGAGGAAAAACTAAGAAATCGGGCTTTGGCGATGAGTTGTCCGATAGGACGCAAGTATTGTGGAGGTTGGGGTAAATTCCCAATTGAGTTGATATTTCCTAGTTTAAGGCAGGTTTATCCCTTCTTCTATCGGTGAATGAGTCTCTTACCCATTCTACCCTTAAAACAAAAAATGTGGTTACCATGACCAAGTCGGTTGTTTATTGTGCCCAGATAACCAAAAGACCTCGTTACTACATCCCCTTATGTGACTACTATATATGTATTATATGTATGCATATATAATCTAAGTGAGCATTTTTATCATGTTCATTCTTTTAAAACAGACGCATGTTTGTAAATGTTTTAAATTTCCAATCACAGACAATGTCCATGTTGACGGATGTCGAGCTCATCCCATAGGTTGAAAACTTCCACAAAAACAAGTGGAAACATGGGATTTACAGACTAACCCCCATCATGAAGTTTACAAACTTTAAAATAAACCTTACATTCATAATACAAATACAAAGAAAGTGGGTCTACACAGGACGAGTTTATTATATAGGAGAAAGGGCCTTATGCCCAACCATAGAAGAATTTTGTGTTATCCTTATGATGGAAAACAAAAATATTTTGCACCTAAAGTCACATGTAGAATGCATGTTACTAAGGAAGATCTTGCAAGATGAATACGGATATACCAAAATAACATCCGAAAGAATCCTGAAAAACAATGTCATTGACTTCCAAAAATAGACGAAAATGAAAATCATAAATGGACAATCTCTCTAACCATGGGGTCCTCCTTGATAACAATGACAATCCTGCTGACTCATTTCTTCATGGCTCCGGCAGATGATAAGCCATCTTCCAAAATCCTTGAAGCAGCATACCACATGCGTAGGGAAACAAAGACCCCTCGAGTATCATTTTGGCTGAAACTCTTATAGGTTTAAACAACCCGTTCTTAACCTCTTTCGTGAGCAAAAGAGGATCACCTATGGTTCTTTACATCAGGTTTCTTGACAAGCTTGGATGCCTGCCAATAGTATGTTCGATAAATGTATTATCTCCCACTCTTCAATATTGAAGAATGAGGAAAGCTTTGCCCGGACCACTCGTAGAAGGTGATGATGAAGTCAGGGATTTTCTTTGATGGTACCCCATGAAGAGAATGGTATACATAATGGACGACGTGCCCGTGATCATACTTATGGGCTTGAAATGGATCATGTTATACTACACTCACGACCTCTACAAACAGTTCGGTCGTGATTTTATGCCCACTTATAGGGAAACGTCATCGCTATATATATGACAATCGATCACAAGGCCTATACGATGTACCTCGAGAAATGGCACAATGCTTCTCAAATGAGTATCTCAAAAGAGTGCAAGAATTACCTCACTGTCATTATAGAAGAATTCGAGAGGTCCAAGAAAGACGAAGATGAGGAAGTTTCCACTCCAGGAACAGGCTATAGTGGAACTACAAGTCTGGAATCTCACATTTTTTCCCTTTTAGTCTCTCTCTATAAAATATCAACATGAGAATCCTTTCTATAACAAACTTTGCGAGTATGTTTGTATACAACTCTATGTATGTTTGATCGAATCACAAAAAGAAATTCTCATTCTCTAGGATTCACTATATGCATATGCATATGCATTGCATTTGTACTTTAATACATCTGCAAACCCTCACCTATTTTTCTTCACAACACTCCACAACTACGATAAGCCGATACGGCCCTAAGAAAGAGATATCCAAAACTTGATGTTTTATACGCTACCAAATGGGAAAAGAACCTTCCGTACCTGAATCGGTCTCAGCGGACGACTTTATAGAAATGAAGGAAACTCTACAACATGTAACTGAGCAACTCACGTCGATCACAACTTCTTTAGCTAATCAGAAAATTCCGTCTACAATCCAAAACATCCCTCCTTCTCCTCGTTTTCTGCTTTCAGGCCAACTGTTGAGCCAGTTGCTCTAAATACTGAAAATCTTAACAGGGTTTCGTCTCATGTCCGTCAACCCGATCTTGTAGCTGCTGATGCTATAGTGTCTCTTGAACCAGAACAAGGTGTAGTTCTTACCCTTGTTGTTGGTGATGCATCTGAAAAGGCTCTTTCTATGGAAGTCATAGAGCCCCCTTCTTTAAATCCTGTCCCAATAGAGTCGATAGTGACTGGAAAGCTTGTTCCGCAGAACCCACACCAGGACTATTTGTCAAACCCCTTTTTGCTCACAAAATTATGCGTTCCACGAGACAGGCTACTGGAATCACGACTGGGGAACCTAGACCTTCTCCAAAGCCTGTTGAGGTTATTGGAAAAGGGAAGGATGTTTCAACCGATCCTAATGAGGAAATCTCTGAAGAAACCTACATCGTCAATCTTATGATGAATCAGGCCAAAATAATTGCTGCTGAAAAGATCGAGATCTTTGATACTTGGGTCTTGAACAAAATGTCAATTATGTATGATGAGGTCATCAAGGGAAAAAGCATAAGTAGTCAATGGTTGAAGCTAGTAAGCAATGAAAAGAGAGTCTTGAAATGGTCCAAGACATCGGAGGTTTATGATGCTCTTAAGAGAAAAGAGATAGTTGAAGAAAATTTTGGAGGAAGAGCCCTCTTTCCGATTCTTCATGCCAGAAGAGTCAATTTCAACCCTCTTTAGATGAGTGCTAAGGCAGAGGAGAAAGCTCTTAAAAGATTGGACGAGATTATGGAAGATTACATTTTTACAGTTACCATGTATGTTCATGGAGCAAATTGCTCAGGGGCTAGTCCATTTGGAAGTTCCTCAGATGAAGGTGAACTTATGGATCTGTCCGATGATCGTGATGAAGATGAGAAAGTTGATGCTCTTCTTATAGAATTGGGAAAATTTTCAGCTGAGGAAAAACGTCTAATGGCTCAACCTAGAATTGAGCAAACTGTGGAACCTGTTAAAACCAACCCGATTATCGAAGAAGAAGAAGTATTTAAGGAACCCTCTCAACCTCTTATTAACCAGGAAGAGGAAGTGTTGGAGTCCCCTGTTCTTGAGGCAGAGGCATCTCTAGAGAAGAAGGCTGAAGTAAGTCGGTCTGATGTTGCTCAATCTGAGGGGGAACCCTCAAAAGATAAGGAATCAGAGAAGAGTTCCTCATCTGAGGAGGAGCAAGCCAAAAATGATGAATCTTCAGAAGGGCTTCCTTTGTCTCAATGTTTCATTCCAGAATCTTCCAAGCCTCTACCATGTCCTTGTATCACTACTTTGAATGTTCATGATGATAATCTGAACCTTTCTCATCATTCAAGGAATTTGTCCGATAAGAATTATAAGGTACGTGAAGAAAGTTTGGAAGATGAAGAAGAAGAAAAGTCTGAAAGTGATTCAGAGAAGGATGGACCCGAGCAGTCCATGCAAGTTCACACCCATATTAGTCTCATTTAGACCGCTCCAGCAGATTCTCAGGAGATTTCATCTAATGAAGGATCATCTGTTGATAGTACAAAGCTTATGAAGTCCATGACAACATTAATGGCAACTCTTCAGAAGAATATGGTTGTAATGGAATCCAATATGGTAAAGATTATGAAGACTTAGAAAGGAAACAAGAAGGAATTTTCCGATCTTCTGAAAACCCATAATGAGATGGAGCAGACACTAAAGAAGAACACGTACGAGGTTCATATCGTCAACAAGTCATACACTAAATTTGACAAGAACTTATTCAAACGGCAAAGCGAGTTGCTCGACTGAGAAAGGAAAAACAACGTTGAAATGTATAATGAAGTTATGGATGGAATTAGCTTGATTCGAGATCAGATAGTTGAGATTCAAGGTAATATGAGCCGAGCTGATGTTGAAAGGTTAGAACAAGCTGATTCCTTTGCAAGGAAGATTCAGGATGAAGAAGATGTTAAGGCTGTTGTCGAGAAAGAGAAGAATCTTATCACTCAAGGCGAGGACAATAGCGGAAGAAGAGGTGGTGGTGTTTCAACTGGGACCAGATCAAAGCGAAAGCCAACCGGTGATAATAGCGACAGACCAATCAAAAGAGACAGAGGTCGCAGCGGCGATCGCGGTGGTAGAAGTATTGGAGGTGATCGTGGTGGTAGAAGTGGTGGAAGTGGTCGTGGTGACCGTTCTCTCCCTTCGTTTCACAACCTTCTAATTTTGATGATGAGTGTGCATAAAACTTAATTTAAGTCGTCTAATCATTTTTGGTGCAGGTGTATCGAAAACATGTTATTAGACTAAGTCTGAATGAGGTTCATTAGACTGATTGGCCATTAGATGCATTGAGTCAGACGTAGTTAGACGTGCAGTCTAACATATACGTAGTTAGACGTGCAGTCTAATGGATACGTAGTTAGACGTGCAGTCTAACAGATAAGTAGTTGGACGTACAGTCTAACAGACGTAGTTAGATGTGCAGTATAACAGATACGTAGTTAGACGTGTAGTCTAATAGATACATAGTTAAACGTGCAGTCTAACAGGCGTAGTTAGACGGGCAGTCTAACAGACGTAGTTAGACGGGCAGTCTAACAGACGTAGTTAGACGGGCAATCTAACAGATAACTAGTTAGACGTGCAGTTTAACAGATACGTAGTTAGACGTGCAGTCTAACAGATACGTAGTTAGACGTGCAGTCTAACAGATACGTAGTTAGACGTGCAGTCTAACAGATGAGAGTTAGATGTGCAGTCTAACTCCTTCATATTAGTCTGAAGGGAGACGTAGTTAGACGTACCGTTTAACAGATGAGAGTTAGACGTGCACTCTAACTCCTTCAGATTAGTCTGAAGGGAACCGTAATTAGACGTGTCATCTAATCTCATTAGACCAGGTGGTCTAATGGATCCTACTATTAGACGTGGGCGTCTAATTTCATTAAGAAAAAAATCTAAGTAAAAAATATATAGATTGGGTCTAATGCCATGCTTAAGAAGTTGCTTGAAGCTAGCATCCGTCTACCCACGATCAACTAGCTGTATGCTACTCTTGCTCCACTTTCCAGTGTAGATCAGTACGACAGCCAATCATCTAATGCCATGTAAGAAAATATTCTTCCCACTACTTGTTTCTTGCAGGAATATCTTAGAAAGAATATTTGGCATACTACCAGATTGGTATGGCCACGATCTTGGTACTCAGAGTCTGTTGTGTACTATGGAGGCGTTCTAATGGAAGTTAGCCACGTGTCATTATAGAAGATTCGACCGTTGGTACATGCTCTCTATTTAAAGATCTTCAAGGACAAAGGATGAATAAACGATCTATCGCTACTTAGAGAATCATACGTGAACATACAAGCTGATATACGAAAGAGTTGATTTCTTGCTTTACTGTGTGTTTATCAAAAGAGAGTTAGAATCAAAGCATTGTGTTAGGGTCTCCAAATTAATGCATCGGTCCTAGAATAATTTCAGCACCCTTTCTCGGTCCTAGTGTGCACTTGGGTTAGATTTCTGTTTGTTGTTTTAATATTTTGTTTTGCTTTCCCTTTCTATTTTACAAATCCAATTCTGTTATTTTCTAAGTAGTTGTAACCGAATATTCTGGGGTAAGACATCACCTATAAAAGTGTATCACTCTTCCCCAAGGACCCATGAATGGAATAATGAATATATGAAATTACTTGTAAAAGTTCCTCACTTCTTCACCCCCATTTGTCTATTATGTTTTGATTATTTATTTTGGATTGTTTGGTATAGACCAACAATATTTCTCTTCTCACCCTTGGTTCTTCTATCCCCTTATCCCAAATTCTCTATTACAAAACCTTACAATGCCCTTTGATTATATATTTCCAACCGGTCCTAGAGATCAAGAACTTAATTCTTGAAATCAAGAACCCATAAACACACCTTACGAAACAAGTCGTAACACATTGTTTAGCTGAGTGATATACTTCAATATACTGTAAGTTGAACAGAGTTTGTTCTGTTCAATAGTGAGCTAGTCGTGCAACTGTATTTGATTCTAAGAAACGTATAGTGAATCCTTCTGGTGGTTAGAAGAAGGGGTGACGTAGGAGAGTTTGTTTCGAACATCCATAAATAACTCTTGTGTTATTTACATTCTGTCATCTTCTTATTCTTTGGTTCTGAGCTTCAAACCTGAGCAAGCGTTTCTGCACTTGAATTGTTCAAGAGTTTGCAATGGTTTGTGAAGAATAGAAATTGATTTAAATCACTAACAGGATTTCTATCAAATCATTTTCCGAAGCCTTCATCAATAGTCAGACCCCTGTCTCTATCGATTAAGACGATCCTATCACGATAGGTACCACAATGAAGTTATTATTCTCTAATACTATTTTGTTACTGGTTCTGTTCAAAATACTATCTTCCGATAGGTACCCCAATGATGTTTTGTTCTTGATTCCTGATACATAAGTATATTTGTTGATAGCACTACGATCAGTTATACATGATCATCTCCACCTCAACTGTGAGTGATTTTCACAAAATGTTTGTTAACTTTTGTGATAAACATTGAAGATACCATGATCATATGTTTATGATCACCCTTCATAATTTACTTGTTAATAAGCCACATGAAACATTACTAAAACTTTCATGTTCCCTGCCAGTCCCATAACGTTAACCCTTTAGCCATTTGTATATGATTAAAACATGAATTATCTGTTTATATTCATGTTAGATAGGAATTGATATTTCAATACCCATGATTACCCTTACCCCATAGATTTTACGGATGCTTTGTCAAGTTTAAAAAAAACATGTTTCGCAAGAATCATCCCTGTTAAGAAAAGACACCAAGGAAAGGATTTCCCTAAAACAACGCTTGGAAGCACCTCGATAACTTCTACACACAACATCAACATGTCTTTCTAACCGCAACACGCTACAGGTTGAATCTTTTTTTAAAATCCCTCATTATAAATTGGATAAGATAACTTAGTGTTAGATGTCAAGCTCAAATCAGCGTTTTCAAAACCAGTTTATTGTATTCAAACTCGGTTCGAAATGGTACTCTGTAAGCACTAAAAATCTAAACTCCAATTTATAATATTAAAATAATTATTTTGAATTATTTTAAAATAAGTAAGATCAAAATAATTAACCCCGTGGCCAAAAATCTATTCAAAATAATTAATTATAATTAATTAATGTTCTAAGTAATCAAATTAATTATGGGTTAAGGCCAAAATAAATAAAAAAATATTTGGGATAAATGTTGTATCCATAATGTCTCAAAATAATTTTAGAAAAATTAAAGGACAAAAATAAATAATATTGATGAATTCTTGTATCCATTTCATTTAAAGAGAATTATGTATTTAAATCCTTAAAATATATAAATATAAATATAAAAAATGGTAAACTATTTGTCATATTTTTTTTTAATATTTTGTGTATTTAAAAAGATCAAAATTAAAGTCAAAGGGTGAAAGAAAATCAATTTCAAATAAACCCTTAAGATTTAATATAAAAAAATATGTAATCGGGTCTGGCCGAAACTAGGAGAAGAAACTACAGCCACAATCGTGAGCGTTGGATCTCCGTTGGATTCTCATCCAACGCTCTACGCGATTCCACCTTACCTGCTACAGCTGAAGATGCGCGCATCCGGGACACACGGAATCAGGAGACGACCGTTAGTTAGAATGTTAACAGACCTCCCATACGCCAACGGCGTCATGACGGAACGCCAAAAATAAACGAATGGACGTTGTTTTTGGCTCCGATCATCTTTCTCATGACAATGCCGCAAAGATAAGGATGAACAAGGCATGTTGATTTTAGATTTTTGTAAATCCCTCGTTAGTCCACCAAATCAACTCATTCAAAGATTGAAATTATCACCCTACAACGATGATCATCTTCCCTACAACCGTAAGACTCGTCACTACCTACTCAGGCAAATTGACTGAAGAATAGTTAAAATACTATTAATAGTTTTGGCTGATTCAAGTCACTAGGTTCCTCCAACCGATCTAGAATATGTATAAATACCCCATCAACTCATTTCGAAGGCAACCTACCAACACATAAGCCTCAAATAAAAAAAATCGAAATATGCCACTAAAGCTTCAAAGCTTTAGATTCTTCGTTTAAGGCCTTCAAGTTTTGATTTGTACATCCATAAAACTTTCCTAAGGATCAAGGGGTGTTCTTCAACTCTTAGTAAAGTTCAAATCAACCTTTAATTCATACTTATAGTTTGAATTTTAAATTTTTCTATTTCAAATTGCATAAGCTTGTAAGGTTGATGTTTATAGTGTTTTATGGTTAAGAATTCATCCCTAAATAATTTATAAACTATCTGGATATGATAGAACAGTTCAATCGATCTAAATAACAAAAACCCAAATTTGAATTTCAAAAATCAAAGAAACGGGTTAGTTGTTCTTGGGTTAACTCGATCGAATCATAGCCCAGAAAGCTTCACAACATGATTGTAATGATGTTGGGAAAATATTTGGATCATAGTTGATCCATCCTGATCATGTTGGATCAAAATCAAAATTTTCAAAATAAAATGAAAATTTTGATTTCTTAAATTAGTCAAAATGAACTGACATTATTTTTTGTATGTATCAATCAAGTATATTTGTTATAAGGAAACTATTGGATAGCTCATTTCACTTCAAAACAACTTTTAAATAAAAAACCCAGATTTTGATCATAAACTGTTTTAAACAAATTAATCATCATCCAGTTCGATTGATACCTTAAGATAATGATCAACATATTCATGGGAGCTTATTGAAGCTACCCAAGATCTTAGATCAAAGAATGAGAGCTAAACAAATGAATTTTAAACATTAAATCCTTATGTTCTTGAGAATTGAGGTATGTGAGCCTAAGACCGGGAGATTCGACCGAGAATCCTCAGTGCAGACCGAGACCAAGGATCGATAAAAATAAACTAGGACTGAGACCTAGGATCGGTGTTCTTGAGATAGAACTGAGACCGAAGACCGATATTCTTGAGCTAGGACCGAGAAATCCGACCGAGGATTCTCACTTAGGACAGAGAGATCCGACCTAGGTCCAATAGAATTCAGACCTAGGACCGAGAGGTCTGACTTGGGACTGAGACTCCTAGGATCCACGACCGTGAAATCCAGACTTGGGAACGAGATTCCCAATACCTAGGACCAAGAATCCAAGACTTGGGACTAAGACTCTCAAGACCAAGGACCGAGGAACTTAGCCTAGAGCTAGCCCCGGACTGAGAGGTTTATACATCTCAATCAAAAACCTAGCCTCATGTTAGTCAATGACGGGTAGGTTTTTATACCTAGACCGGTAAGATCAGCTATGGACCGAGAGTCCTTAGCACCTTCACCGAGAGATTCCAGTACTCAGATCGAGAGCTCCTGAGTCTAGACTGAAGATCTCTAGACCCCGACCGATAAAATCGGACACGAACCTTAGGAATCCGGTCCTAAGGCTTGGTTAGTTCGAATTTTCAAAATCTAAAATTATTTTTGTAATTTTGAGAGTTCAAATTATTTTCTAAAAATCCCGAAAAATTAGAAAATGTATTTTAAATATTTTTGGGATATTTCCACAATAATATTTCAATAAGGGCTTGTTTGTTGTTTATTTCTAGACCATAATTTCTTTAAAAAATTACTGATATTTTTGAGGTATTTCCACCCTAGTTATCATCAGCAACATGTATCAGTATTTAAATATTGATGTTTCAATATTTTAAATAACGTTAAAACTTAGAGACATGACTAGGACTAGAAGAATAATTGGTTCAAAACTGAAAACGTTATACAACCGATTTTCAAAAGCCAACTTTATAAGTAGATACCTTTTGGACATGTATAGAGGATGAAGCAAAAGCTCTTTCCCGAGTATCATCAAACTTCGAACTAAAAACGAAACTTTAGTGGAAAATATGTTTGTACACGTACACATTTTTATTGATTTTTCCAAAATCAATTGGCGACTCTGTTTTCAAATAAATAATATTTTATAAAATTAATTATGTTTAATTAATTTAAACCAAATTCCAAATCAAATCGTCATTTGATTATAACAAATCCTCATATTATTAAAATTTGAATAAAATTATATGTTTACATAACTAATTTAGGAAGTTGCTCAGTACTATTAAAATATTTTAAAATTAATGTTTTATTTAAAAATGATGCTTGGCACACATATAAAGGTTGAAACCATCGAACCTCGAGCCACCCTAGGGCCCCGTACTGCCATGTGCCCCACGACACGTGCTTAGCTGTGGAGGGGATTTCTAGGCGGTTACACTTCCATGTTAACTAAAAATTTGGTGAAATTTCATTTGATTCTAAATCCAAGAAATTCACCTTCCTAAACAAAACAAATCAAAGATATAACACCTTCATGAAGATTGGGTATTCCACATTGTATCTGGTACAAGAAAATTCTTCAGCGTCTTCACTTTTACCTAGTTCTTGATGAAAGAACTAATTGCAAGGAAATGTTAAAACCTCTTATCCTAAAATCCAACAAAAAAAATCATTTGTCCATACTAGTTCCAGATAAAAAAAAAACAAGAAATTACAGGGTAAAGTTTCTACTTTTCTCCTTATACTTGGGGTAAAAGTTTGTCAGCTACTTATAGTCTAAATCAGTAAATCCACTATTTAAGAAAATCTCAAAATCATGAAATTGAAATCTGTAAATCCTTTTACACAATTTGAAGAAATGAAAAAGAAAGAGACGCAACTTATAAAACATGACATCACAATTTAAAAACATTACAATGAAAAATAAACATAAAATGTAGTTTCTACAACTTAACAATGTAGTATTAATAACATGACAACGCAGTTCAAACAACATTACAACATTGTTTATAAAAATGACAACGCAGTTTATGAAACATGAAAATGCAGAATAAAAAACATTAAAATTCAGAATAAACATAAGTTCAAATACAGATTAGAGAACATGTCAATCTAGTTTATACAATATGACAATGCAGTTCAAAAAAATAACAATGCAGTTTAATAAATATGACAATTCAGTTTACAAAACATGACAACGCAAAATAAAAAAATATTAAAATACAGAATAAACATAAGTTCAAATGCAGATTATACAACATTATAATGCAGTTTATACAACATGACAACGCATTATATACAGCATGACAACACACTTTAAGAAATATGACAACGTAGTTTATAAAACATGACAACGCGAAAAAAAAATTACAATGCAGAATAAACATAAGTTCAAATCCATAATAAACAATATTACAATGCAGCAAATACAACATGACAACGCAGTTCAAACAACATGAGCAGTTTATAAAACATGACAACAATGCATAAAAAAACTTTACCTTATAGAATAAAAAATATTACAACGCAGTTTATAAAATATGACAACGCAATTTATAAAACATGACAATGCGTAATTAATGTAAGTTAAAACGCAGTATTCAAAACATTAAGAGAAATCACATTTGTTACCTTTCAACTTTAGACACTATCATTTTTTTCATTGTCTTAATATTCTTTGCTTCGTAGTTCTTAGAACCAAAGATGACCATTTGTTTATCTGATTCTTAAACATTATAGAAGATCGCAAGTTAGACTACATCACTCAATGACGTAATGAAGTAAAGAATGATGAATGAGTTTACCATTTTGAAGCGACGTTTGATTTGCGAGATTGAAGAGCGATATAGTCGAACGGAGAATGTAAATGAAATACGATCGATTTACTATTTGAAAGGAAGTAAAGAACGATTGTGCTCGAGTTTATCGATCAATGTATATGTTCGATTTGCAATTTTCACTAAAGTAAAGAACGATTGCGTTCAAGTTTACCGATCAATGGATTCTTCGAAGAAGCGTGTGGGCTAGGGTTTGAAAGAAGAGTTTCGGCGTAATGGGTTTAAAGAGGAAGACGAGGGATAGGGTTTGAATAAAGAGTTTGTGGTGTAATGGGTTTCAAGCGTAAGACGAGTTGAAAGGGAGTACGAATAAGGGTGCGCTTCTTTTCTAAATATATTTTTATAATTTTTTTAAATTATAGAGTGGCATGACATATAGGTAGTCACTCCCTCTATCATTTCTCTTTATATATATAATATAATTGCGAGATTATTTTTTAGATTTTTATCTCCTAAGTCATTAGTGACTTAATATGGTAAGGTCAATCAAAATTTTTTTTGAGAAAATAGTTAATACTATTTCATTAAAAATCCCATAAGTGGGAGGGTCAAGAATCAAAGCTTGATAAACTCTAACTATGATTAAATGATGACAATTAAAAGACCCAAAGAAATTGATTAGTAGCATTCACAAAAACAAACAATAGAGATTACAAATGAAAATAATACAAAAAAATAAATTTGAACTACCCCAATCAGGGTGTTTATTTTATATAAACATGTTGCGTCATAAGGCATTCTTCATATTCATGTTTCTCTTGTGATACAAAGAGATTGAATTAAAGAAGATGGTGAGACTTTCTTATTCCCATTGTGTAATCTTTCTTTATACGAACACGTACTAATCTGGTAGAAAGAGTTATTTTTTAGGACTTCAAGGTTCTTATATTTGTTGTCATCTACTTGAATTTCAGGATTATTGCCTTTGTTTCCTTTAGTATCAGTTTTGGTATCCTCTATTTTAGTTTGATTAGTCTGAATATTTTCCTCTTTAATTTCCTCTACTATAGCTTCACTTGTTCTAGTATCAACTTCCTTCTTCTTCCTCAACCTCTATTTCATTATAACATTTATTCTCTTCTTAATTAGAGTTCCCTTCACCCTCTTTCCTTCAATCACATTAATTTCTTCCTTTTCAAAGTCCTCATTGGTTTCAATATCCTACTCTTCCTCCACATTCTGCTCTTTGATGTTAAACTCCTTTGTTTTATTTTCCTACTTTTTCTACCTGGCCTTTCAGTATTCTCTACTCTTCTTTATTAGCTTAAAAATATTTCATGTTGGCATGTTGGAAAGTATTGTGAAATGAACACATGTGTGGCCTCCACTCATAATTGATTCTGATGACATAGATTTTTCTTTCCTGGCAACCACTATCATTTTATCTAGCAATGTACTTCGAGAATGCACCTCAATTCTAATTCTAGTAAAGGAAAGATGCTCTCCTTCTTTAGTAATTGGGTTCATAAATAATGGTCTACCCAATAAACTTGTAAAATGACTAAGAGCTTCTACATTATACATGTGTGTAGGGATATTCTAAAGTTTGAACCATATCTGAAATGTTTGCTTAATAGGTTTAAATCTTCCAACCATCTTTCTAACTTCATTCAGTTGGATCCAATATATGTATGCCCATTTTTAGAATTTCATCCAGATTTGATTCTTTCTTGAATTTCACAAAATAGAGATCATGTACATTTGCTGAAATTTTCTCTAGTCTATTTTCCTCCTATTGCTTTATAAGTGCCTCTTTGGTGACTAGAAAGGAAACAATATTCTTTCCTATGTAGTTTCTCACCACTATATTTACACATTCCTTAACAAATTTTTCTTCTACTATAGCAGACAAATTAAATTCAAAATCAGAATTCAATACCTCCACTTTTGTCTATACATTGTCCAAGTAGAATTTTTCTTTGTATGCATGATTTTCAGTCTTTTTCCCAATGTTGTTCTTCCAGACTTCATTGATTTTCCTTGTAGAATTACTTTTGATAGTATATGTTTTCGATTTAGGAGTCTTCATTAACTCCCTCATTGTTGCAACAGACAATTTTACTATCACTTCATATTCATCTTTTTTGAGTAAACTTCAGTCCTATAGATAGTGAATGTTAAGTTGGAAAGTTGTGTTTTACATTTTTTATTTACTAAGAACGATCTCTCATTTCTTAACATGCATTAAGAGTTTGGTGATTTCATTTTTTAGTTCAAATAAATTTTCCCTTTCATTATACCCTATTATTCAAACTTCTTATTTCTTCTCATTGATCTCTACATTATTTTTTAAAACTTTGAGCAGGAATTGAATCTTTACTGTATTTGAATTGTTTCATTCATTACTTCTTCCTATTATGTCGATCAAAAAATTTATACACTTTATATGAAGTTTAATTTATTTTTCTATTGGATTTCAAGTCCATTTATATTTTGTCACATTATTTTCGATACTTGTAATATTAAATTCTCGTTTTCTATCATTGATTGTTAAAGATGTCTATAATAAATATGTGATACATTTATATAAAAATGAACAAGTGATTTATTATTTTGTTGATGAACTAAATCATATATATATATAATAAACATAAAATAAAAATAAAGGCTTCTATTCATTTTAAAAAATATTAAAGGATTGTGAATAAAAAGTTAGAAGATCAAATTCCCACATCCACATATTCAAAATTAAAAGTTTCAAGATAAAGGAATACATCAATAACATCCAATGAGCATATTTATTTCAGATATAAGTTTGCATTATTACTAATTATCTTGATTTATGGATATAAATTATTAGAACTAATGTTTTTTTTAATAAAGATGTAAACCTTACAGTTATGACTCCCGCTTAAACTCAAAGCGTTTTCAGATATAATAGAACCCGTGACATTTGGTCTCTTAAGTCGATTTTTACCACTAAACTACTTTGTTGGAATAAATTATTAGAACTAATGAAACTAAGGAATAAATATATATACATTAACAAACAACTAAAACTGATTTAAAAATTTCTACTAACAACCAATTCTATGTAATTTTTTATTTTTGACATAATTTATTCTCTAGAATAATTAGTACAACTTCTTTCTATAATGACCTCCATTTAAATCAATACATTTTTATAGTAAGAATCAAAATTATTTTATTTATTTATGATATTTCAAAATTATATATTATAAATAATTCAAAAAAGATAACTTATTCGGATAATCCTACTCCAAGAAAATAGTTATATACGCACATCTAGAAAAAGAAAGATTTAGGTTATATAGTTATACTTTAAATCTACTTTTGTGTCACATAAATAATAATTAAATCACTGAGTGTTTCTCTCCTACGGGCCACCACCATAATTAAGTGCAAACTAACTGTGCATGCAACGACCAAAGAAAAAGTATAAGAAAGGGATAATTCATAAATAACTTATTAAACTACTCTCAAATTGCATATATGTCTCCAAACATTATTTAATTTTATTTAGTGTCTTTATATGTATCATTTTCTTAAAATAACCCACTACATATGACAATAATATATAGCACATAATTTTGTTTGTTAAATATTTTGACCCTGTGAACAAATTTATTAAAAATTGTTACTAAAGTTCTAATTTTAGCCATAATTGAGGGACTTGTCAATTGTCTTTAGGGTCTGACTGGATAACCTAGCAAGCTCACGGGTAGGGTTAGGGTAGGGCAGCCCACCCTAAGAGAGCTCATTTATTAAAACAAAATAAAAGTTCTAGTTAAATTTACTTCTATTTTTAATAAAATAAAATGTGTTTAGATTAATAGTTCATGGTGAAAAATAATTATTTTATTATTTAATTAATTGTTAAATCTCACTAAAAATAGTTTTTTAACCAGACTTGGGCAGCCAATTCTTGGGAACCGATAATGATCGTCTTGCCTTTGAGGCTTTAAGGAGTGATGTTCCTCTTCTTCTATGATGACAATTTAATGTTTCGACAATACTCAAGAATTTGCAAGGGTAAGATATATACTCTTCAGTCAGTTTATTAAACAATTAAACTGTTGACTCCGGCCTAAGAAAATCACAAATTATTAGTTTTAATTTATTTATCAATTCAGTCTTATTAAAAGATCGGATATATTTGTTTGTAAAAATAAGTACTAAATATACAAATAATGATAGGGGGAGTGACGTTGGGGACAACGACTCTTCAATAACCCCACCTGACAGTCACATTAAAAAATAAGTAACATGAAAAAATAAGCCACTGTGAATGTGAAAATAAAATTGATCATCTAAAAAGTTAGAAAAAGAAAAATATAAATGTAAAAAGTTAAAAAAAGAAAGTTATAAATCTAAAAAGTTAGAGAGAGAAACATTGTATCCCGAACATTGACCATGTTTGGAGCATTCTGTCAAGAACATGGCGTCAAGAACATCGCCATATTCGGAAGCATTCTATCAAGAACATTGCGTCAAGAACATTGCCATATTTGGGAGCATTCAGTCAAGAACATGGTCATGTTCGTCAACATTCTGTCAATAACATGGTTATGTTCGGTAGTATTCTGTCAAAAATATGACCATGTTCGGGAGAATTCTATCAAGAATATGGTCATGTTAGAGAGAATTCTGTCAAGAACATGGCCATATTCGAGACCATTCTGTCTAGAACATAGCAATATTCGAGATCATTCTGTCCCGAACATGACTTTCTTTATAATATTCTCTCTCTAACTTTTTAAATAATAATAAAAAATCCACCTGGCTTACTTTTCCACTTGACTACTAGGTGGTAAGTGGCTCTCTAACTTTACTCTCTCAATCATTAATATATATATATTGTTTTAAAATATATATGAATAATAAATTACATATAAAGCAATTTAGCACAAAAGTTTTTATTGTTGAGTTATAAAGCCTACATTTATAATAAACTCTACATTGTTAATTAGAGTTTATTGGGTTTGTATTTGGTTTTGGACTTGGGTCTGATCAAGAGTTATTTAGGTTTATTACTTGAATGTTTATCCTATAAATATGTGATTATTAAGGGTTTACAGTAATTAGAAAGAATTCTAGAGAGATGGATGAAGTGGACGTAGCTCATTTTGATTGAACCACTATAAATTTGTGTATTTTGTGTTATTCTTTCTTGAGTTTTTATAGATCGTTTCAAGCAGGTCGGATTTGGGAGATACAAATCCTAACAACTGGTATCAGAGCAGTTAGGCTAGATCTGAGCATTGGAAACGATGACAAATGACAACAATATAAGACACGTTATTGGAAGATTCAATGGGATATATTATGCCTTCTAGAGAATGCAGATTGAAGATTATCTCTAAAGAAAGAATCTTCATGTTCCTTTGAGTGAGAAACTAGAGAAGATGGATGAAGCTGAATGGAAACTCCTTGATAGACAGGTTTTGGGAGTGGCCCGTTTGACGCTAGCCAAGACGGTTGCTCACAATGTAGCAAAGGAGACGACCACCATGGGTCTGATGAAAGCTCTTTCTGATATGTATGAGAAATCATCTGCTAACAACAAGGTACACTTAATGAAAAAACTCCTTTACATAAGAATGGTTGATGGTACTTCTATCACTACTCATTTGAATAAATTTAATACAATTGTGAATCAATTGCTATCTGTTGAGATTGATTTTGGGGATGAAGTTAGTGCCCTGATTTTGTTAGCATCTGTACTTAATAGCTGGGAACCTATGAGGGCAGCAATTAGTAATTCAGTTGGAAATGCTAAACTAAAATTTGTTGAAGTTAGAGATTGTATTTTTTCTGAAGATATTCGTAAAATTAATTTTGGTCAAACGTTCAAAGGTTCTACTCTAAATGGGGAAAACAGGAGCAAAGGTAATGATAGAAATTTCAACTGAGGTAAGAGAAGATCTATGTCGAGGATCACGAGGAGTCAGTCCAAGTCTGGGTGGACATTTGAGTGCTAGAATTGTGGTAAATATGGTCATTTGAAGAGGAACTTCAAAGCACCGAAGAGAAATATTGATGATAAAAATGATGCAGCCAACGTTGTTACAGAAACTGTCACTGATGCGTTATTTTTGTCTGTTGATAGCCCGATAGATTCATGGGTTTAGGACTCGAGAGCGTCTTTCCACACCACTGCCCACAAAGAATTAATGGAGAATTATATGGCTGGAAACTATGGGAAAGTTTATCTCGTAGATGATGAGCTAATGGATATTGTTGTCATGTGGGACATTAAATTGAAGATGGAAAATGGTTTTGTTTGGAAGATTAATAAGGTGAGACACATTCCAAGTTTAATGCACAATCTGATTTCTGTCACACAACTTGATGAAGAAGGTCACAATTTCAGTTGTGGAAATGATGTGTGGAAGGTGACTGAAGGAGCAATATTTGTTGCTCGAGATCACAAAACTAGAACATTATACACGACTTCAACTTGTAGAGAAATAGTTGATGTTGTAGTTGATGACTCAAAGAACAGTGAGATGTGACATTGCATGTTGCGCCATATGAGCGAAAAAGGGATAAAAATTCTTTTGAAGAATTAACAGATTCTAGAACTGAAGTCTGTTGAACATCAGTTCTTGGAAAAGAGAAATGGGTGAGTTTATTAAAGTTTGGGAAGGAGCTCAATAAAGAAATGCTAGAGTTGGTACACACTGATGTGTGGGGACCTACACCTGTTTCTTCTATTGGCGGATGATAATACTACGTGACGTTTATAGAAGATTCAACAAGAAAGGTATGGGTATATTTTATGAAGCACAAGTCTGAAGTATTTGCTATTTTCAAAAATAAAAGGCTTTGGTTGAAAATGAAACAAATCAGAAAGTTTAAGTGCTTGAGATCCGGCAACGGATGTGAATATATCAATTCAGATTTCAAAGAGTATTGTGATGTGAATGAAATCAGTATGGTAAAGACTATTCCTCGAACGCCTCAAGAAAATGGAGTATCTGAACGAATGAATTGAACATTGAACAAACGTTCTAGAAGCATGATATTACATGTAGGGCTGCCTAAAACCTTATGGGCAGAAGCTATCAATACTAATGCTTATTTGATAAACATGGGACCCTCTGTTCCTCTTGAATTCATAATTCCTGAAGAAGCCAGAGCAATAAAATGGTAAACCATTCTTATTTGAAATTCTTTTGTTGTTTATCATATGTTCATATTAATGAATGTGATAGGAGCAAGTTTTATCCAAAGTATAATAAAAAAAATTCATTGTTATGATAATATCGAGTTTGGTTATCGTTTCTGGGATAATAAAAATCGGAAGATCATTCATAGCAAAAATGTTATCTTTAATGAACAGGTTCTCTACAAAGATTGTGTTGGGAAGACATCAGATGGTGATTCCAAGTTGGGAAAGACTGGTACATTCTATTTGAGAAAATTTTCAGCTGAATATATACCGACTGTCGAAGAAGAACAATGTGTTATTGAAGATGAAATCGTTGAGAATGTGGCCTTAGAGGTAAATCAGCAAACACCAGTTATACAGTTAAGAAGATCGTCAAGGAATTGAAAACCAGTTGAGAGGTGGTCTCCATCTCTGAACTATATTTTTTTGACAGATAGAGGTGAACCTGAATTCTATGAAGAAGCAATAGAATCTTATGAATCGATTAAGTGAGAGTCTGCGATGAAAGATAAGATGGACTATTTGACGTTGAATCATATTTGGGAGATCACTAAGCTACCAAAAGGAAAGAAAGCACTTCACAACAAATGGATCATTAGGATTAAAGAAGAACATAATAAAACCATGAGGTACAAGGAAATGTTGGTTGTGAAAGGATTTCAACAAAAAGAAGGTATTGACTATAATGGGATCTTCTCTCCAGTAATTAAATTGATGACAATCATAACTATTTTAAGTGTGGTTGTGAAAGAAGACCTTCATCTTCAACAAATGGATGTCAAAACTGATTTTATTTATGGTGATTTAGATGAAGAGATTTATATGTGACAACCAGAAGGATTTGAAATCAAAGGAAAGATAAGCTTGTGTGTAAGCTTCAGAAGAGTATGTGTGGTTTGAAATAGGCTCCAAGGCAATGGTACAAGAAGTTCGATAGTTTCATGAAAAGTAACAATTTTATGAGGTGTGAAGTTGATCATTACTGCTATATCAAGAGGTTTGATAAATCGTACATTATTCTACTCCTCTACGTTGATGACGTGTTGATTGCTGAAGCAAATTTGTATGAGATTAACAAGCTCAAGAAAGAGTTGTCTGAAAAGTTTGCAATGAAGTATTTGGGTGCTGCAAAACAAATCCTTAGGATGAGAATTTTTAGGGATGGAGAAGTTCTCAAGCTTTCATAAGAATAATATGTGAATAAAGTTCTTAACATGTTCAACTTGTATGATGTAAAACCAGTTACTACCCCCTTCGCTAGTCACTTCAAACTATCTAAAGATCAGTCACCTTCAACAGAGGAGGAGAAAAATTACATGGTCACTGCTCCGTATGCCTCCACCATTGGTTATATTATGTATGCGATGGTTTGCACAAGACCAGACATAGCACATGCAGTGGGAATTGTTAGTAGGTTCATGAGGAACCCGGGTAGACAATATTAGGAAGTAGTAAAGTGGATACTACGATACTTAAGAGGAAGTACGGGTCTCGCTTTGTGTTTTCGAAAGTCTAATGTGGGTTTGGAAGGATATATTGATGCTGACAATGGTGGTGATGTTGATAGTAGGAAGAGAACAACAGGGTAAATTTATACTCTAGAAGGTACTATAATCAGTTGGGTTTCAAAATTGCAGAAGATTGTTACTCTTTCTAGTTGTGTGATAGAGGCTGCTAAGGAGATGATTTGGTTACAACCCTTTTTGCGAGAATTGGGTCAAGACTACGAGGGAAGTGTGTTGCGATGCGACAGTCAGAGTGTCATTCAATTGGAAAAGAATCTTGTTTATCATGGAAGGACGAAGCATATACAGGTTCGTTATCATTTCACCCGGTCATCTTTAGAAGATGGAGTATTATCTCATGAGAAGATTTCCAAGAGTGAGAATCCAACTAATATATTGACGAAAGCTGTGACAAATGAGAAACTGAAGTTGTGTGCAACTTCAGTTGGTTTTCTTCGATAAGACGCCAAATGGAAAGCCGCTACCGATCAAGAGATGATGAAGTTAGTCTCCAAGTGGGAGATTGTTGAGTTATGGAGCTTACACTTATAATAAACTCTACATTGTTAATTATAGTTTATTGAGTTTTTATTTGGTTTTGGGCTTAGGCCTGACCAAGAGTTATTTAGGTTTATTACCTGAATGTTTACCCTATAAATTTGTGATTATTAAGGGTTTACAATAATTAGAGATAATTCTAGAGAGATAAAGTGTGAGGCAAAAAACTTTGTATTCTTTCTTTTTTTTCATAGTGAAATCTGTTGACGGATAAAGTGGACGTAGCTCATTTTGAGTGAACCACTATAACTCTGTGTCTTCTTGTGTTCTTATTTCTTGAGTTTTTACATAACGTTTTAAACGGGTCGGATTTGGAAGATACAAATCCTAACATTTATTTATTTTAAAAAAATACGGTAAGTTATTATTTTTGTATTTTGTAAATATTTATTATAATTCTATAATTTGAAAAATATTTATTATAAGACGGTAAAATATTTTTTAATTTTAATCATGATCATTGATAGAACAATCAAATAAATATAGAAACTGAAATTATAGTTGACAGACCACTAGCATTTAGTTGAGTTGATTTGATTAATAATTTATGGTTCAAATTTAGACCAACTTTCTACTGTCTCCACTCTTCAATCAATTTAATTTAATAAAATAAAAATAAAATTATATTATTGGTTAATCTTTGCACATCATATTATAGGTTAGGTGTAAGAGATGACATCGTACAACACACGTCATGTACCTCAAAACAAAGGGCGATGTATTAAAAGATAAGGTGGGTAACGTACCCTTTTTCACCCTTATTCTTTTATTCTTTTGATTGTATTTTATCATTTTTTTTTAAAGTGTAAAATGATACTTTTAAATGGCCAATAGTTTATTTCGAATTAAGCCTCAATGATTCTCCCCAGCAGAGTCACCATAAAATTATAACGTCTAAACCTATCGACATCTTAAAACGTTTATTCAACTCAATATTTTTCGCTTCAAAACTTACATTCCTCTTGAATCTCAAGTGGGATGAGAAATCAAAATGATAGGATAAACTAGAGTCTAAATCAATGTTAATTTCATTAAATCTCGTATCTCACCTTTCTTTCGAACCTCGTAAAATGAAATGAGAGTATGACTTTCTCGTAAGTCCTATCGTATAAAATGAGGTGAGGAATTGAAATAGGATTTAATGGTATTGATTAGACTAACATTGACTTTTTAATGCCGCCACCCAATTTTATCTTTAAGAAATCAGGAAAAGAAAATATTATGTGTTCTCAAACGCGAATGAAAGAAATTAAATGATGGTCTCTATCATAAACTCTTAGTCATTTTATAAAAAATATTTCTTTTACACTTAGTTTATTTATTCCACCAAAATTATGCATCTAAGGATAAATTAAAACATAATCATGTGACTAAAAGCTTGTTACAATTCGTCCATAGGACATGTGTCTAGGTTGTCGTCATGATGCAAGAAATAAATAGATAAGATTGAGATAAATATTTGTAGATAAAGATAAAGGTGAGATCTCAATAATACAGTAGATCTAATAGCTTTGAAACGATCGTAAGAAACCTTTAGAACCCCTTCCCAAGCGTTACACGCAGTCAAGATCTACTCACTCGATAATCCTCTTATGCTTGAAGACGTCAAGGACAGTTCTTCCCTCATTGCTCCCCCTTTAATGATGCCTCGCCCTCACCCATGCTCTCATTTTTCATTTTTTGAAGGTCAAATTCCTCTATTTCCTTTTCCTACCATTTTTCTTCGCAGGTAAAATAGGGATCTCCCATTGATGGAGAGGCACGAGGTTGTTGCTATTGGATTCCTTATCAATTCCTCGTCACGTTGCTTCAAAACAAATCTCAAACGGTAGCTAATGGAGATTTTGGATTTTCCTAAAAATTCTTATTTCTAACCGCCTGAAGAACCTGGAGGCTTTCTTGCGTACTTATATCAGTGATGAAGGTGAATGATGGTAGGTTCCCGCGTCATGACACTTGCCTTCATTTCTGTATTTAATTAACCCTTTAGTGAATTCCTTTTGCATTAGGCAAATTGCTGTTTTTTTCTTCCATTAATCCATATGTATCATTACGTGTGTTTGAGTGTTAGATTTCCCTTAAACCTTGTTTGATTACTCCTTATTTACCTGGTTGATTAGGTAGTTTATTATTATTTTTTAATTTCCTACAAAATTAAATAAATTAACATTCATACCAACAATATATATTCTAATATATTTATTTGGTTTGGTATATTTAATATGTTCAATTATTTATATTTATATATTTAGTCCATAATTTAATTATTTTAGAATTCGGTTGACACAATACTGTTTTCTAAATAAATTATTTATTTAAAACTCGTGCAATGAGTCCGTACAAGAATTTTAGAACATAATTTTTGATACGGGATTAATTAATATTATAAATCGGAGGTAAAAATTGAGTATCTATAGAATGTCCCTCTTGGACAAAATTTGAATATAACACATGAGTTTAGGAAAATGCATATCTAAGCTTGATCAATAGTAACTCCTTCATATCTCTCAATTTATAATTTTTGGACTTATTTTATTTATAAAAGCAATGTAACGGGAAATATTTTTTGAACCTGACAAGTTTCACAAGAGATTTATGTTTCTTAGTTTTCGATATCCATTCAATGACACTTCCATACCAATTCGTGGTCATTCAACTAATTGTTTTGTTTGTAGAAATTGGTATAACTTGGCTTTGACCCGACTAGGGTTAACTTTCCACGTAAGCTAAAAGTACATGATAATCAAACTAACAATGTAGATTTTTACCCGGATAGGGTTAACATTCCACGTAAGTTAAAAGTATCTAACAATCTAGGTTTTTACCCGATTATGGTTAGCTTTCCACGTAAAATAAAAGTACTTGATAATCTAGATTTTGACTCGGCTAGGATTAACTTTTAACATAAGATAAAAGTATCTAACAATCTAAATGATAATGTAGCTTTTTACCCATCTAGGATTAACTTTCTACGTAAGATAAAAGTACCTAATATTCTAGTTTTTACTAGTCTAAGGTTAACTTTCCACGTAAACTAAAAGTAGGTAATATAGTTTTTTACCTGACTAAGATTATCTTTCCACGTAAGCTAAAAGTACATAACAATCTAGCTAGATATTACTTTGATTCATAGTAGGAATAGGAATCGAGACACTTTGCCTTTTTACTTGGCTAATATTAGCTTTACACGTAAGTTAAAAGTATCTAACAATCTAATTGATAATGTAGCTTTTTACCCGACTAGAATTAACTTTCCACGTAAGTTAAAAGTTCCTAGAAATTTAGCTTTTGACCCATCTAGGGTTATCTTTCGACATAAGCTAAAATTTTTGTAGAGGTAGAAAGACAAACATGACAAATCTCCCAAGAGACATGTGTTTCTTGGCGCCTTCAGTACATCATAATGACTTTCATCTAAGAGTCCCACTATGTCATGTCTTTTCAACATAAACTTATGGGCGACGTGTCTGGTTCAATAATGATATTTATCTCACTTTGAAATTGTTTAACGTTTTTCTCTTCCTATATCTATTTTTCTCGTCGTAGACTTTAGACGGCGTGTTTCGTTCAAATGAGACTTATCTCATCTTGAAACTGTTCAATGTCTTCAGCATAGATTCTTGGCCAACAAATCTTGTTCAAGGATGAGACTCATATCACTTTGAAACAATTTAACACATTTTCTTGCTAAATTTAGTTATTCTTGACGTAGAATTTTGAACGACGTGTCTTGTTCAAGGATGAGACTCATCTCATATTGAAATTGTTTAATGTCTTGCTCTTGCTAAATCCAGTTCTATTTTACGTAGACTTTTGGAAGACGTATCTTGTTTAAAGATGAGATTTATCTCACTTTGAAATTATATAAGCTCTTGTTCTTTCTAAGACAAGTTCTTCTCAACAATAGACATTTGGAAAAGGGGCATGTTATGTCCAAAGATTAGACTTGTCTCCATGAACCCGTTTAACGTCTTCCCATTCACTAATCATTACTAATTTGACACTCGTTTAACTTTTACTCGCCGACCTTCTTAGATCATTGAAACTTGATCTCAAAGCCTAATCCTCCCTTGACTCTGATAGGTCGCGTCTTGCGTTGTCGAACTCACTCACTCATTGTGGCCCTAACCTTATAGGAGATTGCACTTTATCTTTCCGTTTTTTTTCTTAGCTTTTTATTGAGAATGCGTTTTTTTTCTTAGTTTCGACTTAGTTTTTTATTCTCTTTTTTTCAATGGAGATGGTGAAGAATAATCTTTTATTTACCATTTTGTTTAACAAAATGCCCCTAGTGTTGACTTAGGGTTTTTTCTGAAGACGTCCATAACTTTTAAAAGTAAAGCATCTTTATCCTCTTTTTCACTTGTTTGTTTGTGTTTTCTATATATTTTTTCTTAACAAATGCCCCTAGTATTGACTTAGGGGTTTATTTTACTTCTCATTTTCGCAATGGAGAAATGAAGTTAGACTTGTCTAGCTTTCTATCTTTCATCTTTTTTTTCATTTTGTATCTAAAGATTGTACATCTGTTAACTTAGTTAGTCGTGTCAGTTCTGTCATCTCCTATTCAATATTTATACTCATAGTTATTCTCACTTGGTTTTCCAAATCTAAGGATTTGCCAAACGTTGCTCTGGATTAACTTTAATGTTTAGTCAATGCTTTAAGAATTGTCACGCTCTTTTGACGATTCAATTACGTTTGCACGCATCTAAGGATGAATGAAAAATTTCAATTAAACAAGTCTTGAATTGTGATAAGTCGAAGATATGGAATTTCTCATTTCAAACTCCTTACTCGGAGTAGGAGAGTGAAAAAATTATGTGCGTGTAGAAACATTTGGCACACGAACTCTAAGTTTTTTTCCTATGGAAGACTTGAGGATTGGTTGTGATGTTAGACAAGTTAGATCTCAAATCGACTTTCTTTGTCGTTGCTTTTTTCTTTTCTTTTGGTATTAGTTATTTTATTCTCATTTTTTTATTAAAATTCCCCTAGTCTTGACAGAGATTTTTTTAAATATGAGTCATTTCTCAATTGTAAAATAAAACAATAACTATGACCAGGCCTAATTCATAGGTTGTCTACCTATGTTTCTGGAAAGAATAATGTCATGACGTAGTTCATTAACATGAAAACTTTATTTCATTCTTCGTGTTTTCAAAATTTCCCTTATTTTTGTAAGTACATTAGTGAACTAGGCTTTATTTTAGAAAATATCTTAGCACGAGAGCTAGGGTTTTATTGTCGCTAATATATATATATATTGGTTGTTTTTATTTACTTTATTTTTGTACGTTTGAATGTCTTTATCTTTTCTTAATTAAAATTTTGATTTGAGAAACATTTCGAAATCAAAACAAATTAGATCAAATCTAGAAAAAGACATGAACGTTCTTTTCATTAATCATGAAAGATCTAAATACAATAAGATAGATTTTTGGCAACAAAGAAAGATAACTTGAGACATCACTCGTTTTCCATTTTCTTCGTTAAGAGATCGTAAAGTTCACAATATCAAAGGTTCTCTAGATGCATCAGACTTTCGCCCTTCATCCATCTTCAAGAAATTTTGGATTTCATGGGTGGGCCTTCATCATTTGACATTGGAACTTTCTATCAATCTATTTGCTCTAGCATCTTGGTCTTGAGCTTAAAGCAATGGCCAGTGGAATGCCCTCACATCTGATTATATTCAAAATATTCATCCTCAAATTTTTCATATGAATGTCATATTCTTGCGTGGTTCCACCCCTCTCATTAATCCTTTCTCATTTAGAATGTTTAACATTTGACTTGGAGGCATCTCGAACTCTTTACAGTTCCTTTACTTTTGTGTTTAATATAAAATGGAGAAACACAAGCATTAGTCTTGCAGCTCGTAGGTCTACCTTAACGTTTCTCATAACTCTCTTTTCTCCTTGGATTTCCCTCATCCATATCAGCCTATTTAGCATGGTCCTTTTTAGCCTCGAGTGGCTTGTCAGGTCTGTCCTTGTGGAGGGTGACGTTTCTTTTTGCCAAGACATCATCTAACGTATACTACATGAAAATTAAGTGTTGGAATGAGGTGAAAATGGAGATAGTCATGAGGTCTTCATATGTGTCTATAAGGTTTTTCAGAATCATGGAAATCTAAAGTTCTTCACTTTGTGAATCTTTCATGATTAAAGTCAAACTCTTCCAACGGTATAGAAAAACCTGAAATTCCTCATTGATTCCTTGATTCAAAATTTTTAGGTTATCAATCCTTGATGGGTCGCTTAGGAAGAGGTCGTGCACCATCAAGTTGAGATCATCGACTTGTCTTTAAAGTTGTTAAACCATCTTTGTAATTTTGTCATTTCCGAACGTGTTGCCTCATTACGTTGAATTTGTTCATCATCCATGTTTCATTAATGCTAGCTTATTTGACTGAAGATAATTTAATCACTCAACCTATAACATGGAAGTGGTTAGCGGTAGAATTTTATCATTAAAAGCCAATTTATGCATATGTTTATATGAATGACATGTAAATGAACGTCCATGAATGCACATACATATGTGAATGCTGATGCAATATACAAATCAATGTCAACTATAACCCTTGGAAAAACCCTTTGTTTCGGTTTTAAGGAAAAGCTCAAGGTTTGAGAATTCCAACCCCAATTTGTGTGTGAGGAATTTTCTTTTAAAATAAAACATTATTTTTAAAAGAATTTTTTATGATTCCTGAGTGTTTTTAAAATTAATTAAAAATAATTAATTTCGGGGTTAAATTTCAAATAATCTAGTGATTTGTGGGTAATCAATTCATAATTTAATTTTTTTTAAATCCTTTAGTTTAAATTAATTAACATAATTAATTTAAAAGATTTATTTTAAAACAAAGTCTCAAATTGATTTTTTTCTTGAAAATCAATAAAAGTTGGCATACGTGTACAAACGTATTGGCAGAGTTTCTTTTAGTTCGTAATTTGGTGATATCCGGGAAAGGACTTTCGCACTTCATCCTTCGTACCCGTTTTAAAAACAGTCTCTACCTATAAAGTTGGCTTTTGAAAATCGGTTGTATAACGTTTGAGTTTTAACCAATTATTCTTATGGTCCTAGCCATGCTTCTAGGTTTTAGCGTTTATTAAAATATTGAAACAATAATATTTAATTGTTGGTACATGTTTTTTTTATAACTAGAGAGGATTATACCTAAAGAACATCATTCATTTTTAAGGATGTTAGGGCTTAGAAATAAACACAAAATATGCCTTAATCAAAACATTTTTTGTGGAAATATCCCAACAATATTTTGAAATTATTTTCTAATTTTTTGGGATTTTTAGAAAATAGTTTGATAGTTCAAAATTATAAAAATAATTTTGGTTTTCGAAAGTGGAACCAAACACAAAAATAATTTTGGTCTCTTAAGCTTTGGGTCCGTTTTAGTTAATTAGAGTCTAAAACCTTAAGTCTAGATCGAGGAGCCTCTCGGTCGAGGCTCAGGATCTTTGGTCGGAGTATCGAAGTCCCTCGATTTGGGTGTGAAGGTCTCTCATTCCTTGGCTGAAATTATTGGTCTGGGTGTATAAGCACCACAGTCCCAGGCTAGCTCTGGGCTAAGTTCATCGGTCTAAGTGTATAAACCCACCTGTCCAGGGTTAGCACTGGGCTAAGTTCATCGATTCTAGGTTCAGTGATCATCGGTCCTAGGTTAGATCTCTCGGTCCTGGGTTGGACCTCTCGGTTTGGATTGGATCTCTCAGTCTTTGATAAAAATTCTCTGTCACACCTCTTGGTACTAGCTTAAAAACATCGGTCGGACCTATTGGTCCTAGCTCAAGAACATCAGTCGCACCTCTTGATCCTAGATCAAGAACATTGGTTGCACTTCTCGGTCCTAGTTCAAGAACATTGGTCAGACCTCTTGGTCCTATTGAAATTATCGGTCCTAAGTCTCGGTCCTAGGTTTGAATTTCTCAGTCTTAGGTCTCAGTTCGGGTCGATGATTATCGGTCGGACCTCTCGGTCCTTAAGAACACAAAAATGTAGTTTTATAAAAAAAAAATAGCTTGGATTATTTAATCCAAGAGCTTGGGTAGCTTCATAAAGCTCTCAAGAACATGTTGATCATCATCTTAAGCTATCTATCAACTTGGATGATGACCAAATCATTCAAAACAGTTTGTGCTTAAAAAATAGATTTTTGATTGTAAAGTTGTTTTGAGGAGAAATGAGTTATCCAATAGCTTCCTTATATCTCATATACTTGATTGGTACCAAAACAAGAACACTAACTATTCGTTTTGATAAAATCAAGAACTCGAAATTTTCAAATATTTTGAAAATTTTGATTTTGATCAAACATGATCAGGATAGATCAAACATGATCTAAAAAGTTGTACAACATCATTACAATCATGTTGAGAAGTTTTCTTGGCTGTGATTCAAGAGAATTAGCCCAAGAACAACAAATACGCTTTTTAATTTTTAAAATTCAAATTTGGGTTTTTCTATTTTAGTTTGATTGACTGTTACTAACCTATCCAGAAAGTTCATATATGATCCTATGATCAATTTCCAACCATAAAACACCATAAATTGCAAGCATACATGTTTATGCAATTTGAAAAATAAAATTTCAAATTCAAACTTTAAATATGAATTAGAGAGTGATTGGAACCTTACCAAGGATTATAAAACACTCTTTGATCCTTAGGGAAGCTTTTGGGATGCTCAGATTCAAGCTTTAAGGCCTTAAACGAGAAATTCGAAAAATCCAAAAGCTTGAAGCTTTAATGGCGTATTTTTTATTTTCTTCAAGTTAAAGGTGGATAGTGGATTTAATTGTTTCGAAATCACTCAATGGTGTATTTATAGTATTCCCAAGTCGGTGGAGGCTTCAAGTGGATTGAATCATCCAAAATTCATTTATGGTACTTTGGTTGTTCTTCCTCAAGTTGGCAGGAATAGGGATGAATCATCCCCATTTGGATAGGAGAAATGATCATCGTGGTAGGGTGATCATTTCACCTTTCGAATCAGCCAAAAAAGTTGACTATGGAAAAAGTTTCACTTTTGATAAATCAAAAGAGATTCGATCTTATCTTCTCCGGCGATCGCGATGAAGACGAAGGTGGCGCATGAACCGATGTTGTTTCATGCGCGTTTGGGCGTTCCGTCAGCGGTCAGTCTAACGTTATTGGCATTTGGGCGTTCCGTTCGATCTGGCTAACGGGTGGTAGCCGATAGCCTACTTCTCGGGCGTGCGTGTCTTCAGTTGTAGCGGGGTACGCAGTTTGCTTCTAGGCGTTGAATGAAGATTCAATGCTTACAGGATTTTGGCTACACCTGATTATGAATTTTGTTTTTTATTTAAAACTTAAGGGATTGTTTGAAATTATTTCATTTTACCATTTTGGCTTTGATTTTAATATTTTTAAATATACAAAATATTAAAATAAATATGGCAAATATTTTACCAATTTATTTTATTTTTTCGTATATTTTAGAGTTAAATAAATAGTTATGGGGATAAAATGGGTACCTCATTTCACCCTAAATTATTTATTTTAATCCCTAATTTTTTTCTAAAATTAATTAAAGATGAATGAGTACAACATTCATTCCAAATAATTTTATTTTTATTATTTTGACCATTTTTCTTAATTAATTAGGCTTTAATTATCACAATAACTATTTTAATTATTTTTTTAATTTGATTTTGGTCATGGGTTTATTATTTTGATTTTATTTATTCAAAACTAAATCAAAATAACTATTTTAATTTTATAAATTTGTGTATACATTTTTAGTGCTTACATCAACATATGTACATGTCTATGCGAAGGTGGATGTTGATACAAATGACATCCTATGAAGGCAAACCACTCATGCTCATGTTTTCTTGAAAAAAATATCACGACCACTTTTATATGATTGGCTTAGTTGACCCAACTAGTCAACAAGATCTCTTTTCTCGAATATTCTTTTTCAATTTATTGTTTTTTATCTTTTTTTTAAGTGTAAAAGAATATTTTAAAATGACCAAGAGTTTATTGAGAGTTAAGTCTCGATGACTCCCCATTATAGTCGCTTAAAAAGTTATAACGTCTTCAAAACGGTAGACATGTTAAAGCGTTTATTTGACTCAATAGTGTTTGCCTCATAACTTACAATCCTCTCGAATCTAGAGTGGGATGAAGAATCAAAATGATAGGCTAAACTAGAGTCTAACTTAATGTCGATTTCATTAAATCATGTGGTTTACCTTCTTCTCGAACCTCATAAAAAAATGAGAGTACGACTTTCTCAGTTCGTATAAAATGAGGTGAGGAATAGGAATAAAATTTAATGATATCGATTAGACTAGCTTTTACTTTTTAGAGTCATCACCTAATTTTATCTGTAAAATATCGGGAAAAGAAAATATTGTGTATAACCCCCCAAAAATATCTGTGTACTAGAAAAGCTCGAGCTTCGAGAAATTTTAACATCGCTTTGCGTGTCATGAATTTTTTTTAATAAAACAGTTTTTTAAAAATATTTATAGAAATATGTCTTAACATTTTAAAATTAATTATAACAATAATTAATTTTGATCAAATATCAAATAATCTTTTAGATTTAAAATAATCAAATTTAAAATTTGATTAAAGAAATATGTATTTAAATTAATTAAAAATAATTAATTTAAAATATTATTTATTTGATAAGAGTTGCCAATTGATTTTTAAAATTAATAAAAGTATTCGCCTGCAAATGTATTTTTGGACATAGTCTCTTTTAGGTTCGATGTTTGGTGATACTTGAGAAAGGATTTTAGCACTATATCCTTCGTACCCATTTTATGGTCTCTACTTTATAAAATCTTTGCTTAGAAAGTTTGTTTTATTACATTTTATTTAACCAATTATTCTTCAGATCCTAGACATGCACAGATTTTCATTAATTAAAATTGTAAGAATAATATTTAAATGATGGTACATGAGGCTAATGTCGACGATTAATAAGGAAAGTACCTGAAAATATCAGTTTTAGGGTATTTGGATATAAAAATAAATCTCAACAGGCCCTTATCAAAATATTTTTATGAAAATGTTTTAAAAATAATTTGAAATTATTTTTTATTTTTTTAGGTTTTTAGAAAATAGTTTGGGGTTCCAAACTTATAATATTAATTTTGAAAATTTGAAATTTATACCAAACTGGCCTAGGACCGACCCTCTCGTTCTTAGTGTGATTTCTCTCGATCTTAGGCTAAAATCCTTAGTCCTAGGTCGGGATCCCTCGGATGAGGTGCGGGATTCCTCAATCGAGATGTAGGAGTCCTCGGTTAGGATGCGGGAGTCCTCGGTCTAGGTGCGGGAATCCTCGGTCCGGGTGTGGGAGTCCTTAATCCTGTGGAAAATTTCTATATCGAAAATCAAGGAATTCTTCGGTTTTGGGTTAGCCCTAGGCTAAATTTCCTCGGTCCTAGGTACAAAGAAATTTCAGTATTGAGTTAGCCTTGGGCTAAATTTCCTCAATCTTGGTGTGAGGTGCTCTCGGAAGCTAACCTTCCTCGATTCTCAAGAACATCCAACCACAAGTTTGATGTTTTTGACTAGGCCTTGATATGTTGATTCAAGGGCATGGGAAGCTTCACATAGTCCTAAGGATCATTTATAAATCATCCTGATGTGTCATTCGATTGGGATGATGTTCCACTCAACTCAAAAGTTTTGATACAAAAAAATGGGATTTTTATTTTTAAGCTTTAATTAAGCGTAAGGAGCTTGCCAATAACTTTTTATGCTTCATATGATTGAATGGAATCAAAACAATAACACTGGTGATCATTTTAACCAAATAAAGAATTGAAATTTTAATTTTGAAAAACAATTGATCAAACATGATCGGAGTGGCTTAGAATTTGTTTAAATATGTTCTCAACATCCTTAGAAACATGTTGGGAAACTTTTGGGTTAATATTTTTGAGCAATAATCCAATAACAAAAATCCGATTTCAAAAAATTTCAAAATCAAATTTGGATATTTCTGATTTATATTGATTAATTCAGTTTTATTTCAACTGAAAGCTTATAGATGATCTTAGGATCATTTTCCAATCAAGAAATCAGATAATCCAGCAGTGTATGAAACTAGTCGAACTAAAATGTAAAAATTTCAATTTAAATTGGTAAATTAAATTATAGTATGATTGGAAGCTTACTTGGAGTTGAAGAACACTCATCAACTCTTTTAGAAGCTTCCTAAATGCCTGAATTAGAGCTTACACGAAATTTTTGAATTTCAAAAATAGCTTGAAGATCTTCAATGGTAGATTTTCGTTCGGAAGTTATTGAGGTCTTGAGAGTGGATTTATTGCCTTCGGTTTGCCCAAAAAGGTTATTTATAGTCTCCTAGGTCGGTTCATCGACCAAGTGGATAGAAATTCAGGCAATAGACATCAATGGCCTTTTGTTTATTCTTTATCCAACTTTCCCGATCAGGACATGATGAGGCCTATGATCGTAGGAGAAATGATCACCGTGATAGGGTGATCATTTCAGCTTTCGAATTAGCCATTTTGGTGAACTAACGCTGGAGTTTTATCTTTGAAAAATCAATGATGGGATATTTTTCAAATCTTGTTCGTCATCGCGAGGAGGAAAACAAACCAGTTGATACGACGTTGTTTCAGGACAAAGCGTAGATGCCTGAAACACTGTCCGCATTCTGTTGGCATTTAGGCGTTTCATTGCGTATGGGCTAACGACGTTGAGACATGTATTAGTTGATCAAGTGTTTTGCGGAAGTGTCTTTCTTCCGTTGAGCGGGCTAGGCGATTGGTTGTTGGGCGTGGGATGATAATCTAGCACTCATCTTATGGTTGTAAGGTTTGTTGCATTAATTCCTATTGATTTCGGTTGCAGCAGATTCTGTCCTTTTACAGCCTTGGAGCTTGTTTGAAATTGATTCAATCCATTTTTGCTCCATTTTCAACTTACAAAATATACAAAATAGTTTTAATAAATATGAAATTTATTTTGTCCATTTATTTTATTTTATTTTTGTATATTTTTGGGGTTTAATAAATTTTTGGGATAAAATGGATACAACTTTTATCCTAAATTATTTATTTTGATTCCCCTTGATTTTCTTAAAATGAATTTGAGAAAAAATGAGTATAATATTTATCCAAAATTATTTTATTTATTTTTCTTGGCCATTACATTAATTAATCGGGATTTAATTATTACAATAATTAATCCAATTAATTATTTAATCATGTTTTGGCCATAATTTTAAATTATTTTATTTTATTTATTCAAAATAATTTATAGAGTGTGTTAAAAAAAATTAAGATAGTTAATTTATTTACGTAAATTAACTATCCAAAGAACTTAATCAATTTCAACTATATGTGCAGGCACATTCTCAACCAGACCGGCCAAACCGAATTCCTAAATTGATCTATCCTCTCGGCTAAACCGAATCGACTTAATCACATCCACAGAAATCTGGATCGGTTTAACATTAGGCCCGGCTTAAGTTGCAAATTGATAATGTCCAGCTGGCTCAATGTATTGAAGATCCTAAAGCCAACGGTGAGATTATTCAAAGTTATGAATACTTTGAAGGTGACGTAATGATATAAATAAATACTCCTTGGGAATATGCAGAAGAATGATCTGAAACAATGCATGCGGCAAGCTAATGATTATTGATGTTATCTAAGTCCACAAGCAACCTCAAAGAAACAGGCGGCCGCCTAATGCACAGTTTCCATGTGTACAAAGACAAAGTGTGCACGCCACCTAATCTAGACCAGCACGGCTCCCTGTGACCAATCAACTTAAGAAAGAGAAATATGACCGTTGTCATATTTCCCATATAAAAGGAAGCCAAAATATTGAAGAAATACACGGGATTCACATAGCTCTCTTGATCAAAAAGTTCTAAGTATTTACATTCTCTGTAAAGTGTATTACATCACTGTGTGAGTGTTGTAAAGTGAACGACGAGCAGTAAATAAGACTCAATCGTATTGTGTAGTGTATTGTGGAATATTCCTTGGTGAATATCCTTCTCACTATTTGAGAAGAAGGGGTGACGTATGAGTTTTTATCTCCGAACATCCATAAAATCTATGTCTTGTGTTCTTCATTTATTTTTGGTCACCAAACCAACCGAACTGGTTTTCCCTTATTCCAACCGAACCGAATCACTACTTATTCCAACCGAACCGAATTATTACTTAACTAACCGAACCGGTTTTCCCATCATTCCAACTGATTCTTCTCCATACTACCTTCCTTAACCGAACTGTGTGTGTTCTTCAGGTTGAAACAGACATTTCCGGCCTTGAACTCGGTTCAAGAGTCTGTGACAACCTGTGTAGTGTTAAGACCAGTGTTAATTCTTAAACAAATTAGCGTCAACCGGTGTGTGTGTTGAAGAGGTCTCCTTTAGCCGGACCCCGGTTCCCGATCCTAACAAGTGGGTAAGTGAAATTTTAGTGCTTACATTGTGCGTTATCAAACACGAATGAAAGATATTCCGATCAAGGTTCGGGCTTTGTTACAAGTGAGAAATGGCGACAATGTTAAGTCATTTGTGCCCATCAAATGATGGTCTCTAGTATAAACACTTGGTCATTTTATAAATAAAAAAATTTACACTTTGTTTATTTATTCCACCTTAGTACATGTGTCTAAGGATAAATCCAAACATAATCATGTTACTAAAGGTTTGTAACAATTCATCCCTATGACATGCGTCTAGGGTGTCGTTATGATTCGAAAAATAAATTGATAAGTTTGAGATAAGTACTTGTAGATGAAGGTGAAACCTTAATAATACCATTAGATTTAATAGTTTCGAAACTATCCTAATAAACCTTTAGAAGCCCTACCCAAGCGTTACACACGGTCAAGATCTACTAACTCGAAAATCCTCTCGAGCTTGAAGACGATAATATCTAGGAATGACAACGTGTACCCTATCTGCCGGGTAGTGAAGTAACCATACCCGAACCCGGTTTCATTTTACTACCTAACCCCGACCCGAACCTGAAAAATATCTTTATTTGTGTCTTCATCCCAGATAGGTACCTCGTTATCCGATTAAATATTTATAAGATTTTAAATATTGAAAAATAATAAATATAACTTGTGTACCCCATTCTTAGTGTTTTGGAGGTCAAATTCCTCGATTTCTCTTTCGTACCCTTTTTCTTCGCGGGGTAAATTGGAGACCTCCTCTTGATGATGATGCATGAGGTTGTTGATATTGGATTTCTTATCGATTCTTTGTTATGTGGCTTCAAACGACATCTCAAATGGTAGCTTGTTGAACTTTTGGATTTTTTTGAAAATTATTATTTCTAACTATCAGGAACTTGGAGGTTCTGCGTGCTTATGTTGGAGATGAAGGTGAATGGTGGTGGGTTCGCGCGTCATGACACTTGCCTTTCAATTTTTATTTAATTAATCATTACTGAATCCATCTTGCCTTGGGCAAAGTACGGCTCTTCCAATAATTCACATGCGTTAAGGATGTCAATGGGTACCCATATACCCAATACCCGTGGGTATCCAATGGTCGGGGTCGGAGATGAGAGTGTGTCAAACCCAAACCCAATACCTGATTTTATTTATATTAATATATATATATATATATATATATTAATATTTTTTATTAATAAGGTGACTTTTTAAATTCTTAATCATTATAATAAATTACCCACATTTCACATTAACTAAAATATTTAAAATCTCATGACTATTCATCTTCACATTTTTTAATAACAAAATATTTTTTACCTCCTCTCATTTTTCATCTTCAATTTCCTCTCATCATTCTTCATTTTTAACATTTTTCTCTCTGATTTTTCAACATTTGTTTTAGGAAAACGGTTTAACACCATTTCATTAAGAATCCTAAAAAGTGGAAGGATCAATAATCAAAATTAGACAAACCATAGTTTTGATTGTAAGATAACAAATAAACGACCCAAAATTTTTTGAATGGTAGCAGTCAAACCACATTACAACACAAATTACAATGAACAAAGACTACAATCTATTTATCTCAACATGTGTTGTCTCCATGTCCACCTTTTTGACCATATTGTATTTTTCCACGTCTCATTCCTCTCTCGTTCTTCATGAAGGGAGATTGAATTAAAGTAGATGATGATGCATGTTTTCTTCCATTGTTTAATCTTCATCTATATGAACTCATACTAATATGATAAAAGGTAATCTTCTTCAGAATTTTAGGACTTTTGTCTCTACTTTTCTCTATTTCACTTTTAAGTATTTGAGGATCAACAACCTTAGCTTTCTCTTCTATTTTCTCCCCTGTTATATCTTTACTTTCATTTGTTTCCTTTTCTCTTCCTTGTCCTTATATTTATCTTCTTCAGCATCCCAGGTTTCAACAATTTCATTGCTTTATTCATTAACTGATTATATCTTGCTTTCTTCCTCTATATCGTTGATTTCTTCCTTCTCTGATTCTTCTTTGATTTCTGTCTTTGCATTTTTCCTTGTTGATTGTCTTTAACTTCCCTAATATGTTCTTTGATCCTTGATTTTTTCTGTTTTTCATTTTCTTGGGCTTTTAGGATTTTTTATTTTTCCTTAATTACTTTTGCACATTTAGTGTTAACATGTTGGAAATTATTGTATAAAGCACACATATGTGGCCTCCATTCATATGAGATTTCCATAACTATAGACTTTCCTTTCTTGTCAACTACTGTCATGTTTTTTGGCAACGTACTTCGTGGATGCACTTCAATGCTTATTCTAGAAAATGTAAGTTTCTTTCCTCCTTCTCTAATTGGGTCCATGTATAATAGATTCCCCAATAAACTTGCAAAGTGACTTGGAGTTTCTGCATTGTACATGTGTGCTAGGATGTTCCACAGCTTAAACCATATTGAGTTATTTCCTTTGGTTTACTTAGCAAGTTCAAAATTTTCAAACCATCTCTCTACCTTCATACAGTTGGATCCAATATAAGTATACCCATATTTTACAATATCATCCAAGTTTGATCATTTCTTGAACTATAGAAAATAGAGATCATGTATAATTACATAAACCTTCTCCAGTCACTTATACTCTCATTGTTTCATTAAGGCTTCCTTGGTAACTGTGAATGATACTTTGTTCTTCCCTATGTACTTTCCAACCACTATATTTTCTCATTCCTTGACTATAAACATGAAAATTTAACATACCCCAATTCATAAAAATATTTTTAATTTTTTAATTTGGACGCCTATTTAACCACTATTTAGCTTCAGACGAAGGTTCAGGAGTTAATTCGGCAACGTCTTTTCCTTTCTCTACAATTTCAGCAGGTTTAAGATCTGGAACTAGTTCTCTGAAGAGAATACCTAGAGTCCCTCGGGCTGCTCTAAGCATAACGAATGGAGACGTGTTCTTTGAAAGAGCATTCTCTGGAATAACAGCAGTATGGCCAACATTTGTCTAGACGGGTGCTTCTTTAATATTGGCAGCAGCATGCGAGGGAACAGCCTCCCGCTCTACTTCAAGAAGAATGACATCAATAGCACCAGCAGCATCGGTCGCCACTAGTTCAACGAGAAAGACAATTGTGTCTTCCCCCTGGTTTTTATTAACATATTCACCAATCGTCTCAGCAGTTGGTTCAGCAGCATGTTCCACAATGGGAACCTCAATAATAGGCTCTTCAGTCAAATCAGGAATAGTGTTTACCTTGGAGGTCGTCTAAACATCAGTAGACGCCTCCGTTTGGTCAGTTGGAAGAGCATTCGTCTGAACAAGGTTAATGGTTTCCGTTTGACCATCTGCAAGGGCAGACGCCTCCAACAACTTCTCGCGTAGACTAGCCAAAACAGTGGCTAATGGTGATGGAGAGGACAGGAAAAGAGGAACAACAACAATGGGGGTTTCCTCAGTTCTGACCCTTTTTGGATTAGAGTCAACTTCTCTAGTTTCTCCTGTGACTGCCCATTTCTAACTATTTAAACTAGCGGCAGACTCCATAACATAAGTCTTTATTCTCTTAGTCGGAGTCCTATGATTAAAGGTCACGGGACGTTTAGACCAAGTAGTCGACTAACTACTCGTTTGTTGAATAGAGGAGTCTGACTTCGATTCCTTGACGAGTTTCATACGCGTCAATAAGCTCCTCACGGTGGTACTCGTCATTATTCTACAAGGGTTAACAGGTTCACCCCTACTTATGGGAACCTATAGATGCTTCAATAGTCAATTAAGTTGGACTGAAAAGCCCACACTCTACTTGCCTCTTGGAAAAACCATCTAGATGAGAATAGAGAAAAGAGCGGACGCCTAGTTGACAGGCATCCCTTTCGTTATTTCCACCATGTGTTCAAAACGTTCTTGGGTGTAGACGTTGAAAGACCCTACTCTCCCTTGAATCGATTTCGTCACAATGTCTTGCAAAATACAATATTCATATTTTAGATTCCTCTTCTTCCCATTGATATTCATCATACCGTCGATGTCGAAAATAGGGCACGCATTTTAGAGATATCCTCGGCCGGAATCTCGACGTTGAATGTGTGGCCCTCCGATGAAAGCCCAAAGAACTCAGTAAAAGAGACTTTAGAGATGGATACTTCAACGCACTTCATCGTCGCCATGATAAGGTCACCAACCAGCTTTTCAGAGTCGAAGAACTCACGGACTTCCTTGTCATGCAGAATGAAAGGACCACCGAAAAACCTATTGAGGCCAGACGCCTCCAAGGATCTGAACATTGCCACTATCTCCAGCAATTTGTATTCATAAATAGACTCAAAGTCTACTTGCATAGTGTTTTGAGAAAATGGAATAACCTTCTTAGACATCTTTAGGGTTTGTAGATGAAATAAAAAAAAAGATGATTAGGGTTTCTAAAGAGAAGGCAGAGAGAAATCTCAAAGATTCTAGGGTTTTAGAAGATATCAAAGATGACGTGAACGTATTTTTGGTGTGCAAGACATCATTAAATAGAATTAAAACGCCACGTGTCTCAACCGATATTATTAAAATAAACCATCATTATATTAAAATGTTTTCCCAAGGAAATCATCATTAGAGGACATCATTTAAAACATCATTAATTAAAAGACGTGCAGTATTGAACCGTCGTATATATATATATTTGTCTTATTTTTAACATAAAAGACACATTTCTTCATGTTATTGGATATTTGGAAATATTTAAAAGATATTATTTTATCTCATAAATATTTTTTCCTCCAAATATTTTGAGATAAGACCGTTTTACTGTTTGAGTAGGAAAGTAAGATGACAGCGCATAAAAATAGGACAGATGTCCCACCCGTCTGAAGATGAGGCATCCGAATAGCGCTCGTGTTCGGGCGTGTATCTATGTTGTCTGCATATCTTGCGTCTAAGCTTAGTAGGACATATGTTCTGATGGCGTCTGCTTATGCACGTCTACAGACGCATTAGTAGACGTCTTCTTCACATTTAGACGTCTGACAATGCTTAAATTCAAGCTACTTAAGCACAGCTCATCCAAAATACCTTCTCTTCGGACGATTGATCTGATTAGACCGAATTGAGACATCCTTCTTAATATGTCTGTCCAGACAGCTTAATCAACAAATTTCCCCCTCAATTTGTGCATACTTAATTAAATTAATTTAATTTAGGTCTACAAGAGCCAAAACATTTCTAAGGTAAGAAAACTTAGTCTCGGGGAGTGGCTTCGTGAACATGTCTAACACTTGTTAATCAGTTGGGACATGTTCCAGCCGAATATGCTTCTTACTGACATGCTCACGGATGAAATGGTATCGAATTTTGATATGCTTCGTCCGAGAGTGCACCACTGGGTTGTATGTGATCGCTTTGGCACTAGTGTTATCGTAGAAAATCGGAGACTCGTCTTCCTAAATGTCGTAGTCCCTCATCTTTTGTTGAACACGCAAGAGTTGAGAGTAGCAACTGCCTACAGTATGTACTCACCCTCTGATGTAGATGTGGCGATGGACGTCTACTTCTTGCTGAACTAAGATATTACACAATCACCAAGGAACTGGCAAGTTTCACTAGTCTACTTCTGATCGATCTTGCAGCCTGCATAATCTGCATCAGAATAGCTAATTAAATTGAAACTAGAATCCTTCGAATACCACAGTCCCACATTTTAAGTTCCCTTTAAATACTTCAAGATACGCTTAGCAGCAATGTAATGAGATTTTTTAGGTTAGCCTAAAATCTTCCGCAGATGCCGACAGCAAACCGGATGCCTGGCTAGCTAGCTGTTAAGTAGAGCAAGGAACCGATGATCCCTCTATAAGCAGTGATATCGACACTAATATTTGAATCTTTTTCATGGACCCGTGTCCTTTTTCCATTAGATGTACGCCAGATGTACAAATAGTACACTGAAATATGTTCGTTGGGATCGTGGTCGTACCGGACTGATAGTGCGCCGAATATTCTCTAAAATCATGCTAAAAAAGTACCGCACGAGCAATTTAAATTATAATAACGTATGTGGCAGTTGTTCATTTTTTTTTTGAGCTAACTTGTTAGACTGTTGATAACGAACACAACAGATGAGCTGAATAGATAGTCAGATGCCTCTTCGAACAGGTGTTAAAGCATGGCATCAAACACTTCTTCAGATGTCGGATGAAGTCGGATTACGTCTGATCATGCTCTTCTTCAGACAACTTCTAAAGAAGTTGGATGACGTCAGATTACGCTCTTATTTAGACCACGTGTAAAGAAGTTGGACGACGTCCGATTGCACGCTTCTTCAGACTAGCACGTCTAAGAAGTTCGGACTACGTCCGATTGCGCGCTTCTTCATACTAGCATGTCTAAGAAGTTTGGACTACGTCCGATTGCTCGCTTCTTCAGACTAGAACATCTAAGAAGTTCGGACGAAGTCCAATTGCGCGCTTCTTCAGACTAGTTCGTCTAAGAAGTTCGGACGATGTCCGATTGTGTGCTTCTTTAGACTAGCACATCTAAGAAGTTTGGACGACGTCTGATTGCACGCTTCTTCAGACTAGCACGTCTAAGAAGTTCGGATGGCGTCCGATTGCGCGCTTCTTCAAACTAGCACGTCTAAGATGTTCGGACAACGTCCGATTGTGCGCTTCTTCAGACTAGCACGTCTAAGAAGTTCGGACGACGTCCTATTGCTCGCTTCTTCAGACTAGCACATCTAAGAAGTTCGACAACATCTATTTGCGCACTTCTTTAGACCACGTCTAATGAAGTTAGACGACGTCTATTCGCGCACTTCTTTAGACCACGTCTAATGAAGTTAGATGACGTCTACTCGCACACTTCTTTAGACCACGTTTAATAAAGTTAGAAGAAGTCTACTCGCGCACTTCTTTAAACCACGTCAAATAAAGTTAGATGACGTCTACTCGCGCACTTATTTAGATCACGTCTAATGAAGTTAGACGACGTCTACTCGCGCACTTATTTAGATCACATCTAATGAAGTTCAGACTTCATTTATATGCACTTGCTTTAGACTTCGTCTGAATAGATATACTTCTTTGGATTTGTACCTGTACAAAGGAAAATAACTCAACTTAGTTTTGTTCAAGTCACAACTTAGTTTTATTCAAACCACATCATCAAAACTATGTCATACTTATTCTCATATGTTAATTACTTATTTATTTCTTAATTAATTCTCTATTATCTTTATTTAACTTAATCTAACAAAAAATACTTTTGTGTATTAATTTTTTGATGAAAAATGGAAGAAGGGTTAAAAATTCTATTTCAAATAACCATTTTATTAAAAATAAAAATTGTCGATCTAGTGTGGCCAAATTCCAAGGTCTTTATTATAGTAAGAATCACATCCATCAAATTAGGATTAAATGTCATCCAACGCTTCACACGCTTCCACCCAACTGGTTGTAGCCGAGTAGAAGCGCACTCGGGTCGCACATGATCGACAAACGACCGTTAAGCATTGTTGGACAAAATGCCCGAACGCTTAACGGATTGCCAATGGATTGCAACAACGCGTTAATTTAAATAAAACAATATCGTTTTGTTCTCCTTCTCCGTTGAAAAATCACGAACGTCGGAGGCTCGTGCTCAACGTCGGCGACCTTCCAGAAACTTCATCTTCGCCATTTCTCATCATTATCCCTCCAAACTTCACAAACATGCATGTCTCTCCCTCGTCATCATTACCCCTAAGGATTGAAGTCAAAACATATCCTAGAACTAAGTTGGTGAAGACAAAACAGAAACAAGAAGAAGAACTTCAGAAGCAAAATTCATTATAAATTCGATTTTGAAACTGACTTAGCTTGAGTATAAATATTCCTTGGGTGTTATTCTTTCAATCCATCGAACAAAATCCAATAATTACGGCCTACTTGAATATTTTCATTGGAGATACGGTGACTGATTTTTGAAGAAATCATTCTGGTGATCTTAGCTTCGATCCAGAGCTTTGGAAAGCTTCCTTAAGATTATAGGAGTTATCTCCAATCACAAGTAAACTTCTAGACCTGCTATAATTCAAGTTGGAATTTTTCAAGTTCGATCGGGTTGATATTATTTAGGATTCAATTACGTGCTTTTTATAGTTGAAATCAATTCATAGATGATTTCTAAGCTTTCTGTTGAAAAATATTTTATCAATTCAACCTCAATCAAAAAATCCCAAAATTGATTTGAAAATCTGGAAAAAATGAAATTCGTGTTCTTGAGCTTTTAATCTTGAATTTTGATTCAAATAGCTTTAGTTTGATCGAACTAAAACTTTAATAAAAATAAAGTTAAATTTCAGTTTGAAAGTTTGTTCAAGAGCTTGTTTACAGTTCTTGTTTTGGTAGTGTTCAATTATAAACATCGGAAGTTGTTGGAACAAGAATTAGGCCATGAGATGGCCTAATTCGAAAGTTCACAAATTTTGCCTTAGAAATTATTTTGAAAAATTAATTGTCTTAGGGTTCGATTGATCAGATTTAGGATTAGGGGTTATGATCCCTACATCAATGGAGTTGATAGCAACATACAAATCATATTTTCATGATCTGTATCAAAAGATACAAACCTACAATTTTCGGACAAAATGAAGAACACTTGGTGTTCTTGGACCGAGTCCTATAGGACCGATGACCGATAGATAAAACCGAGAATTCTTAGTCCTGGCCGAGAAAATTGACAGAGGAACGAAACCAAGGACCGTTGTTCTTGAGTTAGGACTAAGCCCCAGGACCGGTGTTCTCGAGCTAGGATAGAGAAATTCGACCGAAGATTTTCACCTAGGACCGAGAAGTCTGAACAGAACTGAGACTCCCAGGTCTTAGGACCGAGAAGTCCAATCTTGGGACTAAGCCTCCCAAACCCTCGACCGAGAAACCTAGCCCCAAGCTAGTCTAGGACCGATAGGCTTTTACACCTAGACCAATAAGTTTAGATAAGGACCGGGAGTCCTTTGCACCCTGACCTAGGGACTTTGGTCCTCTGACCGAGCATTCTGAACCCCGATTGAGAGCTTCCTCGTCTAGACCAAGTATCTCTAGTCCTAAACTAATAAAACTAGACCCAACCCTTAGGACTCTAGTCCTAAGGTCTGTTCGGTTCCATTTTCAAAACCCAAAATTATTTTTGTAATTTTCGAACCCCAATCTATTTTCAAATAATCCCGAGAGATCTGAAAATGATTTCAAAATATTTTCGAGATATTTTCCAAACAAATATTTTGACTAAAATGCTTCATTTGAAATTTATTTTTAAATTATAATGCTTTTCAAATATTTTTCATAACCACAATCGTAGGTACGCACTTCTAAATAATTTTGTACAATTATTTATCTAATCTAAATGTATCTTTGTTTAGGAGGAACGGACTACTAATTAAAAGAAATAAATTTTATAATTAAATCTTTTGATAGTTAGACTTAAAAAATAACATTTTCAACGAGCGCAGAGGACATAGCGCGAAAGCCCTTTCTCGAGCATAACCAAATAACAAACTCCTTATGGAAACTCTAGTATAAAGTACGTTTACATACGTACATTTTATTGATTTTTCTAAAATCATTTAGCGACTCTGTTTTCAAATAAATGATATTTTTGTAAATTAATTAAACTAGATTTCAAATCAAATTGTCATTTGGTTACAACAAATCCCTTGATTATTAAAATTTGAATAAAATAAATTATTTTTATATAATTGATTTTAAAAGCTGCCAAGTACTGTCAAAATCTTTAAAAATAATGTTTTATTTTAAAAAGATGCCTAAAACGCAAATCAAGGTTGAAACCATCGAACCTTGAGCTACTCCAGATCCCCCATATTGTCACGTGTCATCCAACACATGCTAAGCTATGAACTAGGAATTTCTTGGGGTTACATTAACACATTTTTCCTCTACTTTAGTTGGTAGTTTAAATTCAAAAAGAGAATTGAGTACCTCCACTTTTGTTTTAACATCGCCCAAGTAGATTTTCATTATAAGTATGATTCTTTGTTTTCTTTCCTACATTATTTTTCCAGACTTCGTTTATTCTCCAGTTGGAATTGCTTCTAATAGTATAGGTCTTAGATTTATGAGACTTCATCACCTCACTCATTGTTTCAACTAACCAGCTTACTATTTTTTCATACTTTTTCTTATTTAGTAAATTTCAGTCCTTAAGATAATGTACATTGAATTGGACGGTTGTTTTCTACATTGTCTCTTTGTTTAGCACAATCTCTCATTTATTTGCGTGTATCAGGAGCTTTGTGATTTGATTTTTCAGTCTAAAGAGATTTGCTCTTTTATTGTAACCAACGTTCCAAATTCCTTCTTTTTTTCCCTTGTTTTTCTGCTGCATTTCTTTCAGAATTTTTAACATCAATTGGTTCCTTACCTTTGCTGCATTACAATTTTTCCTAGATAATTTCTTTAGGAATCCAATCAATTTCCTTTTTAGGTGTCTCCCTTATACCTTCCATCACAAATTCTTTGACTTCCTTATCCTTATTGTTTTTCTTTCTTATCATTTTAATGAAGAACATAACACAACAACAAAGTAAAGCAATTATATAATAGGATGCACTAGAAACCCTAGTTATTACATAATATGGTCAACCAGAACCTCTAACCTTCCAACCAAGATTTGTAGATGAATGACTGACCTAGTTATTAGAGCCGATACCGTGTCAATCGTGTCGAATGTGTTTTAAACCGAAAAACGGCGCGCGATTCTTGTGCTAGCAACTGTGACCACAACAAGCAAATTGTGACCTTGATGTTGTGTCGATCGTACCAATAGTTTTGTTTGTGCCGATCGTGTTTTCGTGATGAGAGAAATTTCTTTTCTTTTGCAAGAATTTTGTCGTAAAATATCGCTTGAAATCTCTAGAGATTTTATCTTTCTTCCTTAGGTTTTTAATTTTTCAATATTATTCTCTCTAGTTTTTTAACATTTATTGTCTCAAAGTTTTTTCTTCCATTCTAATAACATGTTGTTATATATTCTTCAACCACTGCAACAATATAAGTATGAATAAGTAATGTTTTTTTATATCATTAGTTTTAGAATTATATTTTTATTTTTCAACATCTAACATCTTATAAATATTTAATCGGGTAATGGGTATTCGTCGGTGATCGGATAATCGACGAATTGGGAATGGAGATACAATTAGAGATACTCGTCGAGTTCGGGTTCAGGGTTAGGAATCCTTAACTTGTATCCTTTCGTCCGTTTGAGTGTTAGATTTCCCCTTAGGCCTTGTTTGATTCCTCCTTATTTACTTGGTTCCCTATTAATACCAACAATGTATATTATAATTTATTTATTTGGATAGGTTTATTTAATAAGTAATAATAGAGAACGCCGTTTAGAATAAATAATATTCAGTTTAATCAAATATTCTCTTCTCCATTGATTAATTTATCTCTCCTCTCTTAGTAATTTATTTTTAATTTATACTAATTAATTTAACTTCCTTATTAATTAATTTATATCTTTTTTTTCTTTACGACTAATTAATCTATTCTCCCTATATTTAAGTGGAGCACATGTAATTATTAATTATTAGTGTAAACTATAATATTATATATATAATATAGATATTTATTTAATTGTTGATTGAATATAAAATTATAATTTTTATTTTATATATACATATATTAAAGATTATAGATATTAAGTTTCTTTTATTAATAAATATTGTATAGATTTTTTAAATTATAAATATATAAATAATAGTTATATTTTTTCTCTCGTTTCTTTTTTTTCATATTTTTTATCTCTCATTTAACTTACTCATAAAAATAACTCAAAAATTAAAAATAATATCTCACATTCAATATAATAACTCAAAAAGTTTAAAACAATCTCACATTAAATATTTTTGAATAGAAAATAATGAGGTGTATTTACTAATTAATTTTATTTTCTTTCTATAAACTAATTAATTATCTCTTTTATTTTCTTTATTATTTTTATTTTTATTTTGATGACTTTTAAATTACTTTATTTATTAAATATTTGTGTCCTCCTCTTTTTTTTTCTTTTTCTTTTTATTTTGACTTGTTAATATTTTTTTATTTTTTATTGCATATAAATGTTTATCTAATATTTCTCATTTTCTATTTCTCGTAACTTCTATATCTTCAACAAAATTTTGATCAATAATATCAAACTCAGATTATCAATAGTATCGATTATCAATAGTAGTGGGGTAATCTTTTTTATTTTGATCAATATTAAGGTTACTTTTTTTAATAATAGCCATTTTTAATATAGAGGAGGGAATAAGAGAGGGAATGACGTGGCGGCAATATGATTGGCTGAAAAAATTAAATAATTTCTCTCATTCACTTTTTTCTCTTACTTTACCCTTTATCCAACCAATGAAGTCATTCCCTCTCTCATTCCCTCCCTCAAATTCTCTCCCCCTATCACTCCACTTTTTAATAATTGTATATATATTTTTTAATAAATTTAGGTAGAGAAGTTATTATGGAAAAAGGAAAAAATGATACAAATGAGGATTCACAATAAGAATCAAGACTCATCGCCAAGTTTAAAAGAAGTAAATCCTCATGAAATATGAATGTCGTTTTCATCCGAAGATGAAATACGTAATTTTTATAAATCTTAATCGGAGAATATTGGTTTCGGTATTTCCAAATTAAGTGGTATAAATGGAGACGATAGAAAACAAAAATATTTTTTCATTGGATGCGCTAAAAGTCGTAACAAAGTATCTAGATCAAAAAAATTACTAAATCCAAGACCTTCTATTAAGACAAGTTGTAAAGCTAAGATTAATATAATTATTCAAGATGATACAAATTTTGTAATAAGTGGTGTACACCTAGAATATAACCATATATTGAGCTCAAAAAATCACGATATTAGATCTATAAAGTATTGGATGTAGCTACAAAGAGAAGATTGGAACGTAATGAAAAAACTGAAATAACTTTTAATTAAAAGTTTTCAATTATTTGTAGTTGAGGTTGGAGGCTATGATAATTTGTCATTCGATGAAAGAAGCAATAGAAATTATATTCCAGATGTTAGAAGGTTGAGATTAGGGAATGGAGATGTTGAAGCTTTGAGTGCTTATTTTTGTCGAATGCAAAAGTAGGAACTCAAACTTTTTCTATACGCTTGATTTAGATGGTGAATCTCAAATTAAAAATATTTTTTGGGCAGATGCAAGATCAAGAGTTGCATATGATTAATTTTACGATGTCATTATTTTTTGTGCAACCTATTTGACTAATAGTTATGATATGTTTTTCGTTCCATTTGCTGGAGTGAATCAATATGGTCAATCTATTTTACTTAGATGTGGAATAATATCTAGTGAAGATACGGAATCATTCATATGGTTGTTCAAAACTTTGTTGATATGTATGTTTGGACGTGCTCCAAAGGCCATAATCACATACCTATGTCATTCAATGAAAATTACAATTGCAGAGGTATTTCCAAATTCTCATCACCGTTTATGTCTTTGGCATATAATGAAAAAAACTCCATCTAAACTAGGTGGTCTTGCGCAAAAATGATAAGGAAACAAATGAAGAACATTGTATATAACTAACTCACTTGCGGTTGATGAGTGTGATGAGAATTGACAAAGTATGATTGAAGAGTTAAACTTAGAGAATAATGTATGGTTGAATTCTTTGGCAATAAATGGATGCGTGCATATGTCAAAGATAAATTTTGAGCAGGTGTGTTTACATCTTAGAGAAGTGAAAGTATGAATGCTTTTTTTGATGAGTATGTGCATTCTAAAACATCATTGAAACAATTTATTGAGCAGTATGATAATGCTTTAAAGATGAAGATTGAAAATGAAAAAGTTTTGGATTTCGCTTCTTTCAATTATGCGATCCCCGTAATAACTAGTTATCCTATTGAGAGGCAAATTGAAAATGTCTACATTAACAAAATATTTAAATTGTTCCAAGATGAATTAAGACGTTTGATGTTTTGCAATGCCTCATTAGTGAAGGAAGAAGGGACAACTATGATATTTGAAGTAGTAAAAGACTATTTTGGCAACAAATAAAGAACCATTACAAAAAGTTTGTTTTGTAGTGTGTTTTACTATGTTAGATTGCCAAGTTAGCTGTCTTTGTCGAATGTTTGAGTTTCGAGTTATTTTATGTAGACATGTTATATTTGTGTTGATAATGAATGGGATGATTGAGGTTCCTCAAAAATTATATTATTGACCGATCAAACAATATAAAATTTTAGTTAAATGTTTTTTTTATCATATTATTTTTGTTTGATTTAAAAAAATGATAATTTTATATTCAATATATTTTGTTTATCGAATTAGGTCAAAATTATACCAAATAATAAATTTTATAAGATAAATTGTAACTAAAAGCTAATATAAATTATAATACCCATGTCTATATTGTTTTGATGTAAAAAGAAAAAGTAATAGCCACTAACAAGCAGAGCACTGGAGAGAAAGGTGTATATCTTCGCAGGTGATCGTAAAGGTGGCTCCCACAGTTGTGCGCCCACTTTAACCATAATTTCCACTTCCCTTCCTTCCGATTCTCTCTCTCTCTTTATCTCTGTGCGACTGTCTTCTGGAAAGTGGATTTGACGAGGCGACCAACCGTCCAGCGAAGAAGAGCTCAGCTCAGTTACTTCTTATCGGTAAGTTTCTCATGTTTCCGATTATACTACAATTAGTAATTTCCATTTCTTAAAGTCGGATTCCAGTCCACCCACTGTTTCAAACAATGGAGATTTTCTTTTTGCTTCAAACTATAAGCGGGCAGCTGTTAGTTAATGTTCATTTTTGCCTCTCTTTTTTATTTATTTTCACTTATTACAGTGTTCAGTATGAACCCTAGAAAGTGAAACTTATCTCTTATCAATCATTTTCATACATTTAAAGGACTTGTCGGCTCCGTCCTATTGATATTTCCGATTTGAGTGATACACCTGATGCTGTTGCAGATTAGTTAGAGGGTTTGATTCATCAAATCTTGAATACTTCCAAAATAGTAATGAATGAATTTCGTCTTTAAAAAAGGAGAAACTGCCTTTTTCCCTCATCCGCTCCTTTCTTTCTATTTCTCGCTGCTGCTCCTCTTGACTATTGTGTATATTGCCTTGGACCAAGGGTGTTCTTTCGTACCCTTTTTGAACCTCAGATAAATGTGTAATCTTGTCAAAGTGGATATAATGTTGCTTCAATGTCACAAGCTGAGGCGCAGCTAAGATCGAGCACTCATTGATTTAATTCATCAGGCCTGTATAACTTCTCGTCTGTCGTAATTAGACTGAGTGAGAACTGTCTCTGAACTCGTATTTGATTTTAAACTGTTTAATTGAAGCTTGTTGTAGCTCATTTGTATCAATGAATATCCAGATTAGGGATCTATAATTATTCTCCTTATAAGGTTTAGTTTAGTTTAGTTTGATTCCTAGTTAAATTAGCATTTGATTCTTAGTAAGCTAGATTAGCAATGAATATGATAATTGTTCTTTTTTATTTTAACATTAATTCTATTTCACACATATCATTCAATACACTTTGGCCTTGTTCTGTTTTTCGTTATTTTGATAACCATCAGGGTAATTTTAAATAACTTTGTTCGAAATAGGTGATTGTCGTATCTCCTTCGGCCTCACCTTCTTCTTCTTTCGCTAGTTGTAGGGTTTTCAAAAATATGTTGGTTTGTTTGCAAACGTATGAGCTTTCTTATTTTGGATGGGTTACACCACTGAAGAGCTTCTTTCGTTTAGACAGGGTATTAATGTATATGCAGATTAGGGATTTAGCATTAAGTTATTATTTTTAGGTTTAGATAAGTTTGGTTCCTACTTAATCTAGTATATCTTTTTTGGGAAAAAGTTAAATTAGTATTTAATTCCTAGTTAGATAAGTATTCACAATAGTGATATATAAAGCATAGGTTATTGTTATTATTCATTCAATTCACTCATATCGTTCAATACTCTCTTTTTCTATACTCTATTACTTACGCATTTGTTTTCCTTCGTGAGTGACCTCTGTTTGACTTCCTTTCAATGATCAGCATTCTGTTGCTTGCAGATAACCCTATAAGAATCCGCCTTCCATGGAAAAGCAACTTCTGTGAAAATATCTGCCCCAATATGGATTGGATTGGGAAATGGGACTGGGAAAACCTAGTCATGTTTAATCCAAACACCATTGATTGTCCTAGAAAAGGCCCAACGAACTGGGGAGTTGAGGACGATGGTGAAATTGATGCAACATCATTTAATCAATCTGGTGGAGTTGGTTCAGGCTCAGATTTTGGACATGGCTCTTCAGAAAGAAGTTCAATATCAGTTTCAACTGATTTTTCAACGAAGAATGGAATCAACGTATCGAAGACAATTCCTTCGGGTGAACCAATCATTGGTCTTAAACTTGGCAAGCGTACCTATTTTGAAAACAATTCCACATGCAGCAATGTGAAAAATGCATGCATTTCCACTATTAATCCCGTTTCATCTGTCTTGAACACGAAGAAAGTCAAATCCTCTAGTCAGAGCATCCCTTCCCCACGTTGTCAAGTTGAAGGTTGCAATCTTGATCTCTCATCGGCTAAAGTCTATCATCGCAAGCATAGGGTTTGTGATGCTCATTCAAAATCCCCCAAGGTGGTTGTTGGTGGCCTAGAATGTCGATTTTGCCAACAATGCAGTAGGTAAGCTCTCTTTTTCCATTTATAAATTTACTCAGTTAAAGTAAAGAGGATATATTCTCTATATCTAAAATGAGTCATTTAGCTCTGCATGTCACATTTGAAGGCTCGCGTGTTCTAGCCTTCATGACCATGTTACATTGTTTGATATGTCAACTTTGTATCATAATTCAAATATTATAAATCATTGAAAACAAATCATTTATAATAATCTTCCTTTATGGTGAAATGGTGTGATAATAATAGTTATTTCTTTTTAATTTTGTGAAGGTTCCATGGCATGTCCGAATTTGATGAAAAGAAGAGAAGTTGCCGCAGAAGGCTCTCTGATCATAATGCGAGGCGTCGCAAACCACATCAAGAAGCAATCCAGTTCAGTTCAACCAGGGTATCTGCTCCATTTTTAGGTAATATGTTTTAACCATTAAAAACATTTATTTTACTTCATTATGTTCTTTGTTAGGGATAACAATGGTACCCATAAGTCCAATAACAAGTGGTACCCACTCGATCGAGAGAAATTCGTATACGATACCCGATGTCCAAGTTATTATTTTTTTTTAACGGCTTATTTAGTTTTATTGTGTTTTCGAATATTAAGTATAAATTTATTTGAATGTTTATAGAATTTCAATTTTAAATGTTTCAATTATATTACAAACAACAATAAATATATGTAAATTTACGAACTATTTCAAAATAAGACATCGGGTATTCGCGGTACACTGTTGGGGGTCTGGTACCTCACTACCCAACAAGTAGGGTGTACCCATTTCCATCGTCTTTAGAGACATTAGGTAATTGTAGTAACTCATAAATTAATTAGGTTTTTTTATGACAGATTCTATATGGAAACAAGTAGATTTTTATTTTTATAATTATGTGATCTAGTTGAATATACTAGCCTGTTTAAAAACGTTATGTGAATGTTTTCTATGCAAGAAACTGATGGAAAAACATTAACACCATAAAATGACATTTCCAAATAGGCCCTGTTTTAAATGAAGCATACTTCTAAGGTTTGTGTAGAAGATATGAAAATAAGTTGGCCATCATTGTAGGTTTTCCAAGAAGGAAAGCTTCTATTACCTTAATTGTATTCCATATAAGGAAAGGAGTGTATATATAGGACACATTCCACCTATGTATAGAAGACTATCTCTTTCTCAACTCTTGCCAACCTTGTTTCTTTTGAGCTAAAAAGAGATCGAATCTGTTCATCTCATTGTCACTAATTTGGATTTTTTTTCAGTTATTTTGGGTGAAATGATTAAAATATTTGTAGAAATTTATATTTTAAGACATTATAAAAGTTAAATAAACGTTTTTTTATAAATATTCAAGTCGATTAAATGATTTGATGAATGACTTGACACTGGGACGTAGGATTGAGTCCCTTTTTAAAAAAAAAAATTAATGTATTTAAGCTATGTTGAATTGGTAGTTAAGTACCCAGTTTGTGTAGCTCATTAAGGGGCTTACCTCCATGAGTTCTGAGGTTCGATTTTCATTGAAATCACACTGATTAGTTGCTTCTTCTTTTCTATTTTTTTGCCAATTAATAGGTTTCAGTAGATTCAGAAGTCTTGTTTGTTGTAGTGGTTTATTTGGATTTTAAGAAATAATCTTTCTGTCAACTTGCAGATGGAGGACATCAAATTAGTTTTATACTGGACAATAGTCCTCCTCTTGTTCAAGAAAGATCATATGAAAATATTTTATGGGAAAACAGCTCCAAGTTTATGTTAACAAAAGAATTTCCATGGAAATCTGAAAGCATGGAAGAAGAAGATGGCTTCATACAGCAGCAGCCAATTTGGCAAGGGGGCACCCAGCTTCTAAGTAATGATCAGACTGTAAGAAGGCACTTACAATCATCCAAGGGCACCAGTTCAATTATGAGCTACCAAGGTTAGTCTTGTTTTTATTACAGTAATTAAAACACATCTTTTGTTTTGTTTTTGGGAAAAAAAAACTCATTTTTTACTTGTTCAACTTGTATCAAGCATTTTTTGGTTAACTTCGATAATGGCTTGATATGTAATTTAGAAAAACAAAAGATGAATGTGTAGAGATTATTTAAGTATTTAAAGGAGATAACCAAAAAGTTGAAGACTCATGTAGCTCATAGAGCGCAATAATTCATATCCGCAAAAGGACATGAATTCGAGTCTTAAGTAACATTTTTAAAAAATAATTGTCATGATCATATTATTTTTTAGATCATCCTTTTGGGTATCTTGATTTCATCAAAATAGCAAAAATAAAAAAATTACCCATGTGGTAAAAAGATTTATTTGATATCCTTTCATTAACATGATCTATAAATTTAACCCAAAAATCACTTTTTCCATACATTTTTTCATCATATAGTGACTTTTGAATCTCTAAATATGATCCAAATTATTAATTTTGAAATCCATGATTAAAGATGATTTGAGTTTTGGGCAGGTCTGAAGAAATCAACATCCTCTACTACTGCTACCGACTTGGCTTCATCAACAACAACAGACCTTCATTGTGCTCTCTCTCTTCTGTCAACTAACTCTACTTGTCCGTACAAACCACCAACATTTTCATTGGACCGACATCCTCCTTTACATAGCAATGTAGTGTTAGGGACAAACCAGTCTTTTCCTCCTATGAATGAGTATTTGCAGCCTGCACCAGCTGAGGATGTTCTTGATCAACAGACAAACCAATTCCTTAAACAATCAGCACCATATTACACTCATGACATCTATTCCAATTTGTTTAACAAATGAAATTGGATTCTTCAACTATTTATTTTGATAATTAATCTCCTTCAAGTTTCATTTTTAGTAGGAGATACTAAGAATTTGTCCTAAGTTTTACTTATTGCTCTCAAAATAAATTGACAGGTTTCTTGCATTTGGGTATGAAGTAAATTCATGGTACTCTAGTAGTATTTTTGCAATTCTATGAAATTTTATTTGGAAATTTGTTAAAATTAAAATTCAAAGATATTCTTTTTTGGGTGTTTTTATTTTGTTATGAATTATCTGAGTTTTGTTCTTTTATCCACAGATTATGCTTTTTATTAGTCTTCAAAAATATAATTAAGCAAAAAATATAAAAAAAAATGACAACATCATCACCACCTTTATCACCTCCAAAATTAAGGCTTTAGAGATTGGATAAATTCAACAATCAAATCTGACAACATAATTTTTGTGACAACCCTTAATAATCATTTCACTTTGCGAGAATTTCAACATCTACCATATTATCAGATGGTGATCCTTCAAAAACATTATTTGGGTATCACAACTAAAAAACTAGAGATTAGTAATATTAATAAATTACTTTCTTATTATTGGATGAGGTTCCGGTAGGTTTCGGGAAGCACTGAACATTTAACTCCTCAGGGAGTATAGCTCACATTCAAACATCTGAGGATCAAACAGAAGACAGCGCCAGGTTAATGCGATCGCAAGATAAGGAATCTGCTATGACAATATGAAGAAGAAAAAAAAGGATTATGGTCTATATCAGGTTTATCGAAACCATATTTATTATGTCTGACATCTGCAACACTTTATGACAAACTAGGTTTATTAAGCGGGATGACACTCAACAAATCTTCTAGACAACATTTTGCAAAAATCTTGACATAGAGATTGTATAGAGATTGTATGTTGGAATTTACTTAGTTTGAAGGGTATTTTCAAAATAATCAAACCAGTATTTAAAAATTGTGGACTCTAATTCTGATACTTAAGTAAAATTATCTAAAATAGTAATTAGTTATTCATTTGTATTATCATTTATGCTTATTCTAGCATAGCGATAACACGAGGTCAATATATCTAGCATTATTGAGGAATCATGAGTTCGAAGGTGGGGATATGCTACAGTTTTATTCATTTTTAATAAATATTTATTTAATTTCATTAACTAATAGACCAATCAAATAAAAGTTTCTAATCTCTCTCTCCCTCTCCCTCTCTCTATATATATATATATAATATATAATGATGCTTAATTTTTAAAGTGTTTGGATTACCGGGTCGAGAGTTGTGGTTAATTTGGATATATATGTGAGAGTAAATGGATACTTGGGTCGGATTGTGGGTTGACCCGCCCATAAATTTAAAACGGTTAAAAATAAAATTAAAAATGTTATAGGTATGGTTTGAATTTGCAACCTAACTAAAGAATTACAACATTTTAACCAACTAGGCTAATAACACTTTATATTTTAAATTCAACCCAAAATTTAATAAACGCGTGACATTTTAAGAATATATAAGTTCAACTTTTTAACTAACCAATCTATATATATATAATATAATGATGCTTAATTTTTAAAGTGTCCGGATTGCCGGGTCAAGAGTTGTGATTAATTTGGATATATGTGAGAGTAAATGGATACTTGGGTCGGATTGTGGGTTGACTCACCCAAAAACTTAAAACGGTTTAAAATAAAATAAAAAATGCTATAGGTATGGTTCAAACTTGCAACATAACAAAACAATTACAACATTTTAACCAACTAGGCTAATAACACTTTATATTTTAAATTCAACCCAAAATTTGATAAACGCGTGACATTTTAAACAAGTACAACCTTTTAACCAACTAGGCTAATAACACTTTATATTTTAAATCTAACCCAAAATTTGATAAACGCGTGACATTTTAACAATATAAGTTCAACTTTTTAACTAACTAATCTATATATATATAATGATGCTTAATTTTTAAAGTGTCCGGATTGCCGGGTCGAGAGCTGTGGTTAATTTGGATATATGTGAGAGTAAATGGATACTTGGGTCGGATTGTAGGTTGACCCGCCCATAAAAATTTTACCGTAATATTTTTTTCACGATATTTATATTATTACTCGTGCAAATGCACGGAATACATGTTAGTTCTATGAAAGTCTCTTAAATATAATGCATAAATTTTAAGTGAAAAAAATATTATCTAGGAGAGATTGACAATTTCTTAATAAATATAAAAATCTAAAACATCCTCCTAATTTGAATTAAGATTATGACATTTAGAATTGTATTTATTTTTAAAATTAAATAAATAAAAGATTTATAATAAAAAGAATTTTTTTTCTAAGAGTTTGCAATTCACGCAACAAAATTTGTTTATAAAAGTAACGTACTTAACTCTTTTATAGCTGGATTAATTCATTAAGTAACCAACCTATGTTATATAACAACCTATGTTATATAACATATGGTGTGTTTGAGAATTTAGTTGTCCCATTCCCATGCTCCCTATGCAAGTAAATGTGAAAATTTTTGTTTGATACCTTAATTTTAGTTAAAAAAAATATTAAAAAAAGTATTTTTGGTGAAATTTAAACATATAATCACTAAGTAAAAGGTTTTTCTTCATCTTAAACCACTAGACTACATATAATTATGTTAAAATTAAATAAATTAAACTAAAATCATATTTTTATTATTAAATAGTCTGTCCTAGTCCATGTGTTTGCTGGACTTACCCTAGGACCTACATATTTAGTCATATGTTTGAACATAATTTTATCCCACTTTAAAATTTTGTATCTATTAGATAAATAAAATATTGTGTTAGCTATTTAACCAAGTTAATTTCTTCTATAATAAAAAAAAATATTAATATGTTTTAAAAATGTTAAGAATTTGTGAATATTTTGTGGTTGGTTACAAATAAAATAAAAAATGTTATATATATGTTTCTAATTTAAATATTGTAACCTAATAAAAACAAGTATAATCTTTTAATCAATTAACTAGGCTAATAAGACTTTTTATTTTAAAATCAACACAAAATTTGATAAACTTATAATATTTTTAACAATAAATATGTTTAATTTGATTGGTTTTCCGAATTGAGAGATATGCTTAATTTGAATATATATATATATATATATATATATATATATATATATATATATATATATATATATGAGTAAATGAATTTTTTTATCGAATCGTGGGTTCATAAATTTAAAACGGTTAAAATTTATTATAAATTTGATGCAAATTTTAAATTATTTATAAATGTTGGTATAATTTTGAAAGTTCAAAATTATTTAAGGATTAAAATGTATTTTACAGACAGATTACAGACTATAAAATGGTGAGTCTCTCAAAAGAAACCCTAAGACATAATTCCCTACTTAGCTTTTCTATTAGCCGCCGACCATTTCTTTTCGAATTTAGTCTGTCTTATGTTTTTTGATCACTTATTACGAGAAGAATGAGATACAAAGAGGATCAAAATTCTGGTGGACAGATGGTGATGAAAGTGAAAATTGTAATCATTTCATTCAAATGCAATGTACATAGATCTACTAAAATTTATGCCTGCGATGGTCTATATAGGATAACTAGCTTGTTATCGACTGAGATCACCTGTTCTCTTGCAGGTAATACTTTTTTCTATTTTTCTTTCTTTGATATGTCTTTGTTTCAGATTTCTCACAACAAAATTAATTTGTTTTACAGGAAATCATGTAATATACATAGTTTAGCACCACTGTTTGTTACCCAAGCTCAATTTTTATCAATGGTATTTATTAATCTTTTTGTTTTGGATCAACATAGATATAACATCTCTACCAAGTTTTCTCAATTTTTAACTATTTTTGAAGTTTCAGTCAACAATTTTCTCATTTTTTAATCTTTTGTCAGTTTTTTAAGGTGCTTGACTATGATGGACTTAGTAATAAGTTACAGTTGGATCTTCCAATTTTATCCTTCAAAAGGATAACGGTCATGCTTTGGAGAATGTCAATGAACGGAGAAGTGTTTATCGATGACAACTTGTTTGGAGTTGTTGTACAGGAGTGGAGATTTGAAGGAACGGAGGAAGAAAGGAAGTAGTCAATAAAGATTGTTGAAGGTATATGATTGATTTGTGTTGAAAATATTGAAAATGTGTAACTGATTAATGAAATAAAATTAAATGACTTGAATACATGTTTGATGTAATTGTTTATCTTAGTTTAAGTTTGAATTAATAATACTTAAATGATATTTAGTAAAGATGTTTGATCTAATATTTGTTGTTAATAATTTGAATGTATGTTTTATGTAAACTTTTGTATTGGTTTAGATGGAGTTTGATTCAAAAGTTATCAAAAACAAGTATATTTGTAACCAAGTGTGATTGAGATTGGTTTGTTGAAAGATAAGACGTCGATAACAAATAATAGTTTAAAAAAAAATATGAATCAAATATCTGATTGACCAAATTGTGATGTCGTGATTTAAATGTCGATTGAGATTGATGGTTGATTTGACTAAGAATAAGAGACGTGTGGAAGTGTAATTGGGATGTGGTTTGTCGAGTGATAAAAAAACAATACTAAAAGATCGTGATGTCAGAAGATTAGAGGTCGATTTAGATTAGTGGTTGGTTTGTTGAGTGATAAGAGGCGTGTGAAAGTGCGATTAAGATTGATAGCTGGTTTGCCAAGGGATAAAAGGTGTATGGAAATGTGATTAAAATTGGTGATTGGTTTGCCGATGGATAAGAGGCGTCTGAAAATATGATTGGGATTGGTGGTTAGTTTACCGAGAGATAAGAGGTGTGTGAAATTGTGATTGAGATTGATGGTTGGTTTGTTGAGGAATTATAAGTCGATTGAATTGGTGGTTAGTTTGTTGAAATGAGGGTAAAGAGGTCGCGGTAATGATATGAGATAGTTGAGGTACAAAATATTAAAAGTGAGATCACGAGATTAGTAATGAGATGTTAATTGAAGAAACAAAAAATATTGGTGGTTAAATATATTAATGATTTGTTGGTTTACCAAAGAAATGAATGTAAAGATGTTAGTGATACGATAAGATTGTTGGTTTGTCAAAAGTAATAGTAAAGATGTTAGTACTGTTGAGATGGTTGAGTGTAGAATTGAGGTTAAAAGATTTGTAATATGATAGGTCTATTAGGTAAAAATGATATTATTGGTTAGCCGGATAATGAGAGTAAGCGGTTGGAGAGGAAAATGTCGGTGCTGATAATAAAAATTTAAATTTATGTCTTTTATCAAATTTATTATATTTTTTTTTTATGAATAGCGAAAACAATGATGAACGAGAGAAGAAAGACGATAATTAGGTTGTCTTAACCATTAAAACTCCCTCAAGTTCAAACCATATATGTTGACAACGAAGATGATAATAAAGGCAATGAAAACAATGATGACAAAAAAAAATTGAGTATTATAGATGTGACTTTTATTTGTCTTTAAAATGAAACCTAAGAATATTAAGTGAAAATAAGACTATAAAAAGTTTTCAACTTTAATAAATTGGACAAATAAGTTATTAAAAATGTACAAATCACCCCCATTTTTATGCTTACAATATTTCAATAAACTTCTGCATTTGAAAATATTTCAAGCCCAAATTTCCTTAGGATTCAATAACTACAATTGATATTTGATAACATTTTTGAATTTAAATTAAAAATCATTAATACAAATATAATTTACATCAAACTAAGTTATAGTTTCAAATATACTATCAATTTTGTTTCACATTCAAGATAATATTTTCAAACAAATTTATTAGTACCATTTCTCTATATTCAATTTCAAAAAGTATTTCATTATAAATCCAATTATTATATATATATATATATATATATATATATATATATATATATATATATAATAAATAAATAAATAAAACTGTAAAAATAAAATAGAAAAATAGGTTTTGAAAGAGTAAGAACTATGACACTTCGAACTTATAACCTAACAAAAACAAGTACAACTTTTTAACCAACTATGCTAATAACACTTTATATTTTAAATTCAACCCAAAATTTGATAAACGTGTGACATTTTAACACTATAAATTCATTTTTTTAACTAATATATATATATATATATAATATAATGCTTAATTTTTAAAGTATCCGGATTGCCGGGTCGAGAGCCGTGATTAATTTGGATATATGTGAGAGTAAATAGATATTTGAGTCGGATTGTAGGTTGACCCGCCCATAGAATTTTTACCGTAATATTTTTTTCACAATTTTTTATATTATTACTCGAATAAATGCAAGGATAAATGCTAGTCTCTCTAAAAGCTCACTATATTATGCTCCATTAAGCATTAAAAACAAATTAATCATTGATCCTGTGCTTAACTTGGCCACATTTGTATTATATTTTTAATAAATATTTATTTAATTTCATTAACTAATAGAACAATAAAATAAAAGTTTTTAATCTCTCTAAAAACTCACTATATAAAAGAGCCTAATTAGATATTATGCTCCATTAAAACAAATTAATCATTGATTTAATAAAATTCACCTCCCTTCAAGACAAAGAATGTGAGTAGAGTTTTCACCAAATAATATTTAATTCTTTCTTGATATTAGAACTTTGAAAGGTAAAAATATAAGTTATTAAAAATATTACTTTAAACAATAAAATGTCGCAAATAAAAAAAATAACATAATAAAAAAAAATTGTCTCAAATTCAAAACACAAAGTTTAAGTCATTCTTTAATACACTAAATTACTATAAGTTAATAGTTCATAATTATGGGTAATAGACTAATAGTAACTCCCTAAATTTAAATTTTTTATATATTAAATAGGACACATCACATCATTCAATTAATGGAACTTTATTGTTTGTTCAAAAATATAAGTTTTTTTTTTTCATAAAGAAGAAAAGGATCATCGATCAAGTGATAAAGTTTATTTAATATTGAGAGATTGATATTTAAAAAGTTTGAATATTTCATTTATTGAAGCAATCAATATAAAATATTTAGCTAACTAGCCTCCTCCTCCTAATATTAAACTCTTGTTAAAAAAAATAAAAACTTTTTTAATTTTAATGTAATAGAAAAATAATAATGAATAAATTATTTTATTTTAATGGGAATCATTTGAAAGTTCATGATAAGGACCAAACCACACCAGCTTAGAGGAAGACGGTTTTATTGGCGTGAATCTATGATGAAGACACCATTAAAATTTTTAGTTTATTTTTGAAGTCTTATAATTTTATGATTATAGGGTACACTCATGAATTTAATTTAGATAAATTCTCAAAGTAGTTGAAGTCTTTAAATTTTAAATTTATGTGGGTACGATTTTATGAATTTTAAATAATTTTTAATTTTACGATTTTATTAGTAAAATATGAATTAATATTTATAAATTATAAAAAAAATATTATTTATTCAGATAAATAAATTAATAATTAATTTTATAAATATAACTTTTTATATTATCAATTATTTATTATTATTTAATTAATTTTATATTTAATTATATATATTATAATTATTTATATATAAAAATACTTAATTATATATATAAATAATAATAATAATATATAACTAATATTATTTTAAAATAAACTTTCACTATTTAGTAAATTATGAATATACGAGTTTAAACACTCAATTTTTTTCAGTTTCATATTGTATATATATAATATGAAAAACTTCAAACAAACCGATTAGGATTCATTTCATTGGCTCGTCGTATGATTTGTATGATAGTTAGGATTTGTATGCTAATTTATAATTGGTATTTATATTAGCTTTAGTATGATAGATTATTTTTGGTGAGTTTGATATGAGATTTGCAATATATTGATTTAGATTTAGATTTATCAATATATGCCTTGTTTGGTTTAAATTGTGATGTTTCCGTTTGAAAAAATATGCATGTTAGATATATGGTTTACGTATATTTTGTATGATATTAGAATTTTGTATGATATTAGAAAAGATATGCTTTATTTGATATAGTAATATTTTGTCTAGTCTCAATGGAAGTTCTTGATAAAATATGGATGACCCTACGTCGGACTGATCCAAAATATTTCAAGAGGTTTGACAATTTCATAAAATTTACGGAAATGTCTACGGGAAGATCTTTGATTGCATGTCTCTATGTAAAGTGTGCAAATCGAGTATATGAGAATAAGACAGCCGTTAGAACTTATCTAATTGTATTCGGAATAAGACAGAATTATTGTTTTTGGTATTTTCACGGGGAAAGAAGAATTGAACGTGAGAGTGTAAATGTTGTTAGTGAGAGTGTGAAGATGAATCAAATGATGAGCTTGTAGACGAATCGATCAATGTACAACAAAATAACGAGAGTAATACCATTGATGAACCTGTTGGCGTTTGTGATGATCACCTAATGGAAGATTATTGTTGATTTGTACCTTAATTTGAACAATGACAATGAACATCCCATTGATGATGCTAAGGCATTTTATCAATTGTTGGATGATTCGAAACTACCTTTGTATGAAGGTTCTCGAATTTCCAAAGCCTCATCTCTACTAAAACTTTTTTACATAAAGAATGTAGGCCAATGGACAAACACTTCATTTAATTTGTTATTGAGATTATTGAAGGAAAAATATTATCAGTTCATAATCAACTGCCAAATTCGTATTATGAGTGTAAGAAATTCATTACAAACATGGGTCTATCATACAAAAAATTGATGCGTGTAAGAATAATTGTATGCTTTTTCGTAAAGAACATAAGGATTTGTAAAATTATAAAGTACATGGGATTTCTAGATGGAATATCAATCAATCTAGTGGTGCAATTCAAAAAAAATGTGAATGGCAAGTTTATTCTCAATAAGGTGTTGCGATATTCTCCATTAAAATCGAGTCTGCAAAGACTTTACATGTATTCCAAAACCACTCCATGGATGACTTGGCATAAAGATAGCAATCCCGAAGATGATGTATTGAGGCATCTTGCTAATTCAATGACATGGAAGATCTTTGATAACTCGTACCCAATTTTCGCAACAAACCCTCGAAATTGCGACTTTCTTTGGCAAGTGACGGTTTCCAATCCTTTGTTAATGAGAAAATATCGTACATCATTTGGCCATTAATTGTCATCCTTTAAAATGTCCCTCCCACTATATGTATGAACACAAACAACTTTCTTCTGTTCATGTTAATTTCAGGACCAAAAGGCCCTAAAGATTGCATTGACGTGTTTCTTGAGCCACTTATTGAAGAGATGATGAAGTTGTGACATATAGAGTGATGACATACGATTCAAGAAAATCACAATATTTTAACTTATGGGCAACTCTTATGTGGACTATCAATGATTTCCCGGCATATGAAAATTTGTCTGGATGGAGTAGAAAGGGCAAACTTGTATGTCCGTCTTAAGAATACTACATCATTGAGGTTAACAAATTGCCAAAAAGAGTGTTACATGAGTCACTAGTGCTTCCTCCTGCCTAATCATCGTTGGCGCAAAGAGAGTGATACGTTTGACGGGCATACTGAACATATAGCGCCTCTTATACTACTATTGGGCACCGAAATTCAGATGTAAGCACAAGATCTAAAAGACATTTTCTTGATAAAGTATTGTCCCAAGAGAATGAAAATTTCTCATGAATCCCAGGGTGATAACTGGAACAAACTTAGTATATTTTTCCAATTGTCTTACTAGAAATCGTTGTTGTTGAGACATAACTTGGATGTCATGCATATTGAGAAGAATATATGTGATAGCGTGTTGGGAACTTTAATGAATTTCAAAGAAAAGACCAAGGATGGGATTAAAGCTCGGAAAGATTTGGTCTTATTGAACATAAAGTATTCCTTACATCCTGTTGAGGTTGAGGGTGTTCTTTAGTGTCCATCACCCCCCTATGCACTGTCATCGGAACACAAGAAACGATTATGTTAGTTTCTGAAAGATGTTAAAATGCCGGACAATTTTATTCAAATATTAGCGTGTGTAAATATAGAGGAGAAAAAAATGTCATGATTGAAGAGTCACAATTATCACATTTTATTATAGTATCTCTTTCCACTAGCTATATGTGGCCTACTTCCCGATGATGTGTATAATGTTGTAGTGAATTTGTCAAGGTTCTTTCGGTTGCTTTGCTAAAAGAGTTTACAACGCGATCAATTGGAAAAACTACATGACGAAATTGTCTTGACACTTTGTAAACTGGAGAAGATCTTTCTACCTTATTTTTTTGATATAATGGTGCACTTGCCAGTTCATTTAGCCTTTGAGGCTTGCCTTGGAGGGCATGTCCAATATCGATAGATATATCCACTTGAGCAATATATGAGCACACTAAAGAAATACCTTATGAATAAGAACTTTCCATAAGGTTCAATTATCGAGAGTTACCTTATGAATGAGAGTATAAACTTGTGTGCCCACTATTTGGAGGATTAAGAGTCACGGGATGCCTCGATATACACTAGTACAACATTGTCCATATTCTTTACTATGGAAGAGCTATCTAATGTCACGGCATACACATACAAACCGGGGGATCCTGATCATGCTCATTCGTACATCTTAAAAAATTGTCGCGAGGCTAAAGAATATTATAAGTGCAGTGATTTCATTATGTTGTTCATTACTAGCTACGGTTTTAGTACTTTTAACAATAATTTAATTTAACACTTGTGCAGTGATTTCATGCAATCATGCAAACCCAATATTTCTAATGAAGAACGAAATAAACATTATGTTACTTATTTCAAAGAAAAAGTAAGTAAATCGTCTCAACAGTTTCTTTTTAATAGTTATACAATGTGTTTAACAATAATTTCTACTGAATAGGTGGAGAAATTAACCGATGACTCCGATAGAATAATGAATCTTAAAATTTTAGGAGGTGGGCCTATAATATATGCTAAGAAGTATATCTTGTGCAAAAAAAATGGGTACATATTTAACACTAAGAAACACGACGAGGAGCTTGACCACCCAAAATAACAATGTATTGGTTCTTGGAAATAATGGGGCCAAGACAATTAACTACTATGGAGTGTTCAATGAAATCATACAAGTAGCATTTTTTAGTGGAAGACGAGTGGTTCTCTTCAAGTGTGGATGGTTCGATGTTTATCACAAAGATCGGGCATTAAGGTTGATAAGTATGGTTATGTTTGTATAAATATGAACATGACTTTACAAACTCAGATGCATGAACCATTCATTATGGCAAGCCAAACCACAATAAGTTTTTTACTTTACGGATATGGCATCAATGCCTGGATGGAAAATTGTGACACCAATAAATCTCCGTTACCTTAATTAAGGTTTCATAATGTTTATTAAGGCACGGGGGCAAATTGTATATTTTTCTAATAAACATTATATTCTATATTTGCAGCAAACATGACACCTAAAGGGAGAGTAACAAGTAAGGGTTTTGGCCTCTAGTTAGAGGACCTCATATAGAGAAATGAGGAATCGTCTAAGGACCCTTTAGCATTACTCGACTCTATCGGTGACATCGATTTGGATGAGATATTAGAGAGTGATAATGATATGATCATTAATGGTTTATAGAATACTAACTTCGATGATGATGAGACACAACCCCCGTTTGAACATGATACGGGTACCGATGTTTGATTATGTATTTTCTTATGATTCTATATAATTCTGTGTTCATTTTTAAGATCTTCTTCGAGGAGGAGACGAGGTAAGAAAAAAAACATTGCAGTTGGTAAGTTGTAGGTGGAGCAAAATATGCCTCTATAGTTCAACTTGATAGATGGTAAGCCCATGTGTGATAATATGACGACATGGTCGAGGCATATTGGGTGTATCATCTAGAACCCCACTATATTACTGCACATGACCCTACGTTGGACGGACCTGAGCTCCACACAATTGGATCACATATGGCGGGCTATCACGGTAAGTTATTCGTTTTGGGGTATTAACCACTATCTATAAAAAGCTAAATTATAATTTAATATAAAGTTTTTAAGTATGAAAATTTGAATTACCTTATTTTCAAAAAATATTATTATTTTTAATAATATTAAAATAATATTTTGAATTTTTATGTTCAAAATAACTCAAAAAGGAATTAAAACTTAATTAAAAGTTAATTATTGTGATAATTAAACTTTAATTAGGAAAATTGTCCAAAATTCCATAAATAATTTGAGGATAAAATATTGTATTTATTTTACCCAAATTAGACCAAAGAAGAGATTAAAAATATTTAATTTTGATTTAATCATGAATTATGTTTAATTTATAACTTAAAAGCAATTAAATAAAATACCTCAATATTCCCAAAATTACCTAAAAAAATAAAATATGATCATAATTTTTATTATGATTCAAAAAATATATTTGGTGAAATTTTTGGTGACGAAAAACGTAAAAGAGGGAATTAAAATTGACTTTTAATAACCTTTTAATAAAAATAAAATATGATAATCCAGTGTAGTCGATTTTTTGTTAAAATTCTACAGGAGGATCCTGAACAATCAGATGAGCGCTCAGGCTTCATCCAACAACCTAGAAGCTCCCACGCAGCCCATTACAACAGATCAACAGTGCGCATGCCGCACCTGATCAACTAACAGTATGGATTAACTTCGTTAGTCAAACGAGCTGACCGCGAACGGAACCTGGCATTCTGTCACCCGAAACGGCATCGTTTCACTCGTCGTCTCTAATCGAACGCAGGGGTCGCCGGATTCACGATCGTCACTAGCGCGTTTCTTCTAGAAGCTCTAGCTTCCTCCACAAACAATCAAATCTACTGATTTTTTCGGACAGGTGCTCCCCTTATCATTGCCTACGAAATCCCCTTATCCAAAAGTCTTATCCTGTCATAGATAAGGCTGTCAGTGAACTGGATAAAACTTTGAAGATAAGTTTAATGGAGGGTAATTTCGACCTGAATTACACCTCCTCAACCGACATAACCCTACTATAAATACTCCTCAATGCTCTGTGAAGCAAATCATCAAACAAACGCTAAAAACAAACTGTATTTGATTCATTGAAAGTTTAGTGAATCCTTCTTGTGGTTGGAAGAAGGGGTGACGTAGGAGAGTTTACTCCGAACATTCATAAACAAACTGTTGTGTTGTTTCTTTATGTCATCTTATCATTCTTGGTTCTTTGCTTCAAACCCAAGCAAATATTTCTGCACTTGAATCGTTCAAGAGTTTGCAAGGGTTTGCGCATAATAGAAAGTGATCTAAATTCTTAACAGGATTTCTATCAAATCGTTTTTCCTAAGCCATTATCAATCGCCAGACCCCGTCTCTATTGATTACGCCGATCCTATCACACATGTTATCCCCAGCTATGAGTCATTTTTATGACTCCTCACCAATATCTAGTGTCATCCAGGTTTTATTCTTCTACCTCAATATAGGTTAGGGTACAAATTTTTTTGGTCAAACTTCGGACCCACATTTTCCAAAAGCTAAGTTTGTTTTATTCAAACTCGATTCGAGAAGGGAATTATGTAAGCATGAAAATTTGACTTACTCTATTTTCAAATAATATTCAAAATATTGTTTTAATATTTTCAAATAATATTAAAACAATATGTTGAATTTTTATATTCTAAATAACTCAAAGAAGAAATTAAATCATAATTAGGAAAATTGTCATAAATTCTAAAAATAATTTGAGGATAAAATATTATATTTATTTTATCCAAACTAGACCAAAGAAAAGGTTAAAAATATCTAATTGTGATTTAATCATGAATTATGTTTAATTTATGACTTAAAGCATTTAAATAAAATATCCCAAAATTCTTTAAAAAACTTAGAAAATAAAATATGATCATAATTTCTATTATGATTCTAAAAAAAATTTGTGAACTTATTGGTGAAGAAAAACGTAAAAAAAGAAATTAAAATCGACTTTTTATAACCTTTTTAATAAAAATAAAATATGATAATCCAGTGTAGCCGGAGTTTTGTTAAAATTCTACAGCAGAATCTTGGACTATCAGATTAGCGCCCAAGCTTCATCCAACAGCCCAGACGCTTCCACGTAGCCCGCTAGAATGAATTTAAGTGCGTGCCTGCCACACTCAATCAACTAACGGGATGGACTAACCCCGTTAGTCAAACGAGTTGACTACGGACGAAACTCCGACGGAACCCGATGTTTTGTCACCCAAAACAGCGTCGTTTCACTCGTCGTCTCCGATCGAGTGCAAGGGTCGCCGGATTCGCGATCGTCGTCGACACGTTTCTTCTAGAAACTCCATCTTTCTCCACAGACAATCAAATCCGTTGATTTTTTCGGCCACGTGCTCCCCTCGTCATCTCCAACGAAATTGCCTTATTTAAAAGCATTATCCTTCAATGGATAAGACTTTGAAGACAAGCTCATTGAAGGGTAATTTCGACCTGATCTACCCCTCCTCAACCGACCTAACCCTACTATGAATACTCATCAATTCTATGTGATGAAAATCATCAAACATCTATAACAATAGGTATCAAATTCTAAAAATCCGGTCAAGAACTGGATTTTGTCAAAATATTATGTTGCGAAAAACTAAGTAAAGAGTTAATTAACTTAGAAGAAATTGTTGGGAAAAACTAAGTAAAGAGTTAATTAACAGAAAATACGAAATATTAAACAATTGAATTTTGATGATGTTTAAATATGAATAAAGCTAAGTTGTATAATTGTTTCTGTGCAGGTGCATTAGACTTTGCTAACTTAGATGTGGTCTAAGTAGGCTAATTAGATGTGTCACGTAGTTAGACGTTAGCGTATAACTTCTTCAGACAAGTCTGAAGTGGTACATAGTTAGACGTTGCGCACTAGTAAAAAAAAGGTCAATATCAACGGTTTTTACTATTGTTATTAAACAAAAAATGGTTAGTATTGAGTAATAACAACAGCTCAAAAAGCGGTTGACATCCGTTACCAGAGCCTCCGTAGGCATTGCTCAAACATGAAATATCAACCATTTTGGGGCGGTTGTTATTACTCAATAACAACCGTTTTGTGGGCGGTTGTTATTAAGAAATATCAATCAGGCAGTTGTTATTAAGAACCATTTTGTAGTTGTAATTTCTTAATTATAATGGTTGTTGACATTTTTTATTCCGAATTTATAAAAAAAATTATTTCAATTATTTAATTAAAAATCACTTTAAAATAAATTTAATTATTTTATACAAAATTTCAAATGACAAGATAATTTTTAAATATAATTCCAAAATTAACATTAAAACAATTTAATTCCAATACATACAAATACTACATTTAAATAAATAAAAAAATTCATACTACAGAAAATAAAAAATAATAATTCGATCTTCATCTTCTATCATCTATTTCTTCTTCCTCATCTTCATCTTCTATCATAAACCTCATCTTCTTCATAATTAACTACATCCGTCCAAATTTGATATACCTACATATAAAGATATTTACAACATAAATAATTAAAAATTAAAGTTAATAATATAAACATTGTTGGAGAATCTGTTTAATCTATTTAATAACTTCTTAGTGTAATTACCTATAAGGAAAATAAGAAAGGAATTAAGAGCATTGATTTGAAGGAGGATAGTTGTCGGTGAGATTTGAGAGTACATGTTGAGGGATGAGAGAGATTGAGGAGAGAATAAGTAATCAAGGTCATAAAAATAAAAGTTGTGGGAAGAGAGGTGATTGAGGAGAGAAGAAGTTATCGAGGAGGAGAAGTTATCAGATAATGGAGAATTAATTAATTATTTTGTATAACAACCCACGATTTTAATGATATTTTATTTATTTATTTTAATTATATATATATATATTATATTTTAACAAATTTAATTACTTAAATATTATATATATATATATTAACTATTAAATATTATATATAAATATAAATTATTAAATTCAAAATATTAAAAAATATTTAATATCAACTATTTTAAAATGGTAATATTATATGCAAATTGCTTTTCCCACCCCCTCCCATATTCCCACCCCCGCTTAACTCCTTAATTAATTTCAAAATGACTTATTTATCCCTACCACCTTTATATATTTACACATTTCTTATTTTATTTATTTTATTTTATTTATTTTATTTTATTTTATTTTATTATTGAGTGTTTTTATTAAATATAATTAATTAATTAATTTTTAATATTTTTTTAACTTTATTTATTTAATTAAAAATACAAAATATTATTATTTTTATATTATAATTATTTAAAATATATTAAATATTAAAATATATAATAATTTAATAAAATATAAATATTTAATATTTTATTATATTAATTATATATATATATATATATATATATTAAAATACTTAAAAAAATTATTTATCTAGTAATAATTAATAATTAGTCTAATCATAATATTTTAATTAATAATATTATATATTAATAATTAGTCAAACATAATATTT